>NC_052049.1:121918760-122236887 GCF_903992535.2 Arvicola amphibius
TACCTGTCTAAGGCACCTGATTAGTCTAATAAAAAGCTGAATGGTTGCTGGGCAGTAGGGTGCACGCTTTTAATCCCAGCACTTGGGAGGCAGAGTCAGGCAGATCTCTGTGAGTTTGAGGCCAGCCTGGTCTACAAGAGCTAGTTCCAGGACAGGCACCAAAAGCTACAGAGAAACCCTGTCTTGAAAAAAAAAAAGCTGAATGTCCAATAGCTAGGCAGTAGAAGGATAGGCTGGGCTGGTGTACAGAGGGAATAAAGAGGAGAAGGAATCTAAGCTGGAGAGAAGAAAAAAGAGAGGGAGACATTCGGGGACAGCTATTCAAATATTCAAGAAGTGGGAAAAGTAAGACATGCAGAATGAAAAAAAAAAAGGTAAAAAGCCCTGAGGCAAAATGTGAATGAAGAGAAACAGGTTAAATTATGTTATAAGAGCTAGTGGGATGAGCATAGATAAGGCTGAGCATCCATAACTAATAATAAGTCTCTATGTCGTGATTTGGGAGCTGGTGGTCTGAGAAAGCCTGCTACATTTTTCTGTACTCTTTGTTTCATGATTTCATGTCCTGAAATTTATTACTCTCACTATTTATCCTTTCATTATTCCAGCCTGCTTCTAAAATTACTGTTTTCATTTAGAAATCAATGGAACTAATGGGGATTTTCACAAGTAAGTCATCATGCCTTCTCAGGGTTGGGGCAGAGGAAGACAGCATATAAGGACTGAAAAGTATTTCATAGTACTTATGAACCTGTAAGGACCGTACCCAGCTGTGTGCTCTAAGACCTCTCCTGATCTAAACACACAGAACATTTCAGAGTCAGGGTGGCCAGCAAGATGGCTCAGCAGGTAAAGGGACTCGCCATCAAAGCCTGATGACTTGAGCTCAGACCTTGGGACCCACACGGTGGAAGGAGAGAACTGACTCCCACTTCGGTGTAAGGGCTCACTGTCAGTGTGTGTAGCAGTGCGGTCAGCAAGGGCTGTACAGAGAGGAAGGCTGTCATTCACTGGTGCCACAGACGTGTGTTGTCATTTTGGTATTGCAACCACTATGTAAAGCAATTTCCCCCTTTGTTTCCTGCATATAGCAGTAAGTAAAATAATGGTTTGGACGGATATGAGTTTGGGTCCACTGGGATGGGTGTGGTGTTGTTTGGAAGCAAAGACTTTCCAGGATAGAAATTGTGCATGCCATTGCAGTTTGCTTCGACCATAATAAGAAGTCTGGCATAGAAGGAGCACTAAACACAATGTTGAGAGATCTGGGGATGCTGGAGAATGGCTCAGAGGTAAAGAACACTGGCTGCTCTTCCAGAGCACTCATGATCAATTCTAAGCATCCACATGGTGGCTCATAACCACCTCTAACTCCCATCCCAGGGCATCTGATGTCCTCTTCTGGCCTCCACGGGTACATACATATGGTACACTGGCATATATACACATGGAATAAAAATAAATGAAGTCAGGGCTGGAGAGATGGCTCAGCGGTTAAGAGCACTGGCTGCTCTTCAAGAGGTCCTGAGTTCAATACCCAGCAACCACATGGTGGCTCACAACCATTGTAATGAGATCTGGCACCCTCTTCTGGTCTGCAGGCATACATACAGACAGAACACTGTAAAATAATAAATAAATAAATAAATTGAGATAAAGAGAACTGAGGATTTTTTGTTTGTTTTGTTTTTTTTGGGACAGGGTTTCTCTGTGTAGCTCTGGCTTGCAACTCACTCTGTAGTTGAGGCTGGCCTCAAATTCACAGAGATTAAAGGTGTGTGCCACCATTGCCCAACAAGAACTGAGTCTTGAGAAAGCCAGTTATGAGCTATACGATCTTGGGCAAGTAGAAGACTCTCTAGTCACTAACTGTATGACTTAGAGAATGGCTTTGGAAGTTGGGCAGTGGTAGCACTCAGGAGGCAGGCAGATCTGTGAGTTCGAGGCCAGCCTGGTCTACAGACTGAGTTCCAGGACAGCCAGGACTGTTTCACAGAGAAGGCCTGTCTTGAAAAACAAAACAAACAAACAAACAAAACTGGCATTTGAGAAGTTGAGACAGGAGGATT
The DNA here is from genome assembly GCF_903992535.2 of Arvicola amphibius. Classification (NCBI taxonomy): domain Eukaryota; kingdom Metazoa; phylum Chordata; class Mammalia; order Rodentia; family Cricetidae; genus Arvicola; species Arvicola amphibius. The sequence continues at coordinate 121,920,830 of NC_052049.1, forward strand.
AGGAATTCAGTTTTCTTTTTTTCTCTAAATATTTATTTATTGTGTATATAGTCCTCTGTCTGCATGACACCAGATCTCATATAGATGGTTGTGAGCCACCATGTTGCTGGGAATTGAACTTAGGACCGCTGGAAGAGCAGCCAGTGATCTTAACCTCTGAGCCATCTCTACATCCCAAGGAGTTCAGTTTTAAGGGAATAACTACAGTGAGTTTGAGCCAGCCTCGATTCCATGAGACCATTTCTCAGTAAAAATATATAAATTTAGTTAATAAAAAAGAAAAAACTTTATCTTACATTGAATACTATTTCAAGGAAAAGTGGTGGGTTATACCTATAATTTGAGAAGCTATTATCTTTCTTCATAATGCCTTTTTTTTTTTTACACAACTAGGGAGGTTCTTAGGAGCCACTTAATTCCCCTTTGCAGCATTCTCTCTTGATCTCATATCACACTAAATCCTGTAGAAAGGGATGCACTGGGAGGGACTAAAGAATCAGAAAGAGTGCAGGGAAATTGCTCAGTGGGTAAAATGCTTGCTTTGCAAGAATGAGGAGCTGAATTTGGGTCTCCAGCACCCACGTAAAAAAGTCAGGTGTGGCAATGTGTACCTGTAACCTCAGCACTGAGAGAGACAGGAGCCCTGGTGTTAACTAACCATAGCTTACAGCTGACAGCCTTTTGCTAAGTTAATTAGTCAGCCAACTCATTTATATAGGTCTGCTATTGCTTCAAATCTGAGAAAGATGAAAGCAACTTATCAAAGGAGCCTTTCCCAAAGCTTCCTCCTTGCACATCAGTTATACCTAATTGGGTATTTTGGAAATTGCCCAAGTAAATCTGTTAATGTAATCAAAGTTAAACACATTTCTTTGCTGCACTGTTTCTGAGCAGCTTTCTTCCTCCAGTGCTGGAACTGCCTTGGGAACGGTAAACAAGGACTCTGCCACTGAACTGCAGCTTTAGTCCTTGGTATTTTGAGACAAAGTATTAATATGTAGCCTATACTGGCTTCAAATGTACAATCTTGCCTCTGCTTCCAGGTGTTTAGATCATAGGCATACAGCATCATGCCTGGCTTCTTAAAGGCTTTGATAAGGAGCTTTAGGGGGATGTTACATGGATAGAGATTTCTAAACACATGTGGCTATATAAATTATTCTTTGAAAATATCATAAGGGAAGAACGTTCTACAGAGCTCACCTTGAGAGCACTGGGGGAAGAAGGCACTATTCTCTGAGCTTTATAATTAGTGGCTATAGCCGGTTGGTGGTGATGCACACATTTAATCCCAGCCCTCGGGAGGCAGAGGCTGGCAGGCACGCCTTTAATCCCAGCACTAGGGAGTCAGAGGCAGGAGGATCTCTGTGAGTTCAAGGCCAGCCTGGTCTACAAGAGTTAGTTCCAGGACAGGCTCCAAAGCTACAGAGAAACCCTGTCACGAAAAACAAAACAAAACAAAAATAATTAGTTGCTATAATTATAGTACTCCAAAGGTCAGACAATATGAAAAAAAAAGGCCAAATTTGGTTTGAAATCTGAAAGTTTCATGGTATGTGTGTGTTCATTATTGCTGCTATGCTTTCTCCCTGTATCCACCAGACCACATTCTGCTAGCATAACAAAATATCTGAGGCTGGATACAGAATAAAGGAAAGTTCATCCAGCTCAGTTTTGGGAACTGACAGTTCAAACAGCAGGACACTAGGTTTGGTGGGCTCCCCTTAACTGGTAGGTGACCTCCCGATGGCAGCATGCTTGAGAGATAGTCCATGGGAAGCAGAGGCAGCTGGCCCTCTGAGTTCAAGGCCAGCCTGGTCTATATAGCGGGTTCCCAGAGTGAGAAAGAGAGAGACAGAGAGGAGAGAGAGAGAGAAAAAGAGAGAGAGAGAGACTGTCTCAGACACTACACTAAGCATTATTTTTATTTCTTTTACTGCTAAACTTCCCCACTATAATTAAAAGTTATAAAAAGTGATTTTTTTCTTTTCTGTTTTTACTGAGCTACGAAAGTGGTGATTTCTAGTTCTTTAACCATTCACAATCCTAGACTCCCCTTCCCTACTTCCTAGACACATGGTGGCCCTTTCTTATTAAACTAAGGTTCTTCATGGAATCCTAAGTATTTTACAAACCAAATCAATATTCCCTGATTTTATTCTTTTATGTTTTTGACAATATCTCACTATGTAGCACTTGGTTGGTCCATAACTCTCTATGTAGATGAGACTGGCCTAGAACCCAGAGACTTGTTTACCTCTACTTCCCAAATGCTGGCATTAAAGTCTTGTACCACCATGTCCTGTGCTGTTCCCTTTAAGACAGTCTGGCTGTAGAGCCTGGTATGACTACAGAAGATCCTCCGGGTTCAATCTTTGAATGACAGGCAAGTGTCACCAGGCCCAGCACATCTTGTCCCTTTCTGTTATGCAAGTAGTTAAAATCCACTAGAATGTTAACTTAAATACTGAAAGGAGAACTAGTCATGATAACTCCCAGCTGGTCAGTTCATTGTTCTGTAATATGATTGTTTATGCTTTCAAAATACATCATGAGCTCTCTAAGTTCCTTTTTTGCTTTATGTCTAATCACCAATAAACCTCCTAATACGATATTTCCCACAAATTCCTCAGGGTATGATTGTAATGACAGGCATATATCTCCAAGCACACTTGAATGTAATAAAACGTGCCAGGAGACCCATGATTCAAAACAAATATCTCTATTTTCTAGAAGATGCGGGATGATTTAACAGCAATTGTTTTGAATGTAGTTTTATGGTGAAGCATTCTGCTATATGCTAGAAAGGCAAGTATTGTAGGTAGCTACTGAAATATGTATGTATTTATGAATATATCATTGGTAAAGGGCCAAGCAAAACAGAAAAGTATGACTCATTGTAAACATTCTCTAGCTGTCCTTGCATTATTACAGGGCAGTTACTGGGTTGTTTAAATAATGTATATATAAAATGAATTGCTATTTACATTCTTCTCAAAGGCATTGCAAAACCGTCAACTAGCAAAGGTCTTTACATTCTAACAGATTAATTATCCTTTATTTTCCTGTCAATAGGTCGAGGAATTACTTTTAAGTAAATAGACACAGGAAGATTTTACTACCTTTAAAGGGCAGAGCAAGCACTAAGTAAATGCTTTTTTTTCCTGACCCTGAAATAACTCAGAGTTCAACCTAAGACCACAAATGGAAGAATCGGTAACCGATCTCAAGAGTGGTTGAACTGGAAGGAATCTTAGAAATCATGACGATATCTTCATTTTACAGATGAGGCACAAGGTTTTAAAAACTGTTTCAATCAAGGGAGGCTGATTGAAAAGGGAACAAAAATGTCTTCATGGAATTCTAAACAAAGCTGATGCCCTTTAACACCTCTGAAAGCTGGCTTTACCGTTTATTTACTTCACACACAAAAGTAAGAAAACTAATGTACAAGCAAGCAAGGCAGTTCCCTTATTGTCTCTGTGAATTAGTGTCAGACCCAGAAATGAAAGCCAAGATTTTAATGTTGGACATTCTACAAATGTAGGGTGCACTCATTCGGAACGGATGCTGGTTAGGAGTGAGGGGGAGCCATGTTTGGAAGTTCCTAAAAGGAGTTCTTCAGTTCACAAGCAGAGCACTTGCTGAGAGGTGTAACAATGTTTGCTAGGAGAGTTCCGATTGATCATGTGATTTTAAAGAAACAAAACAGTACATTACCAGCTTCCTTACCAAAGTACTGTTCGCTCCAAAATAACTGAAAATAGGCTTTAGATATGATTTTATCTCAAATATCTAAGGAATTCAGTTTTGGTTCCTCTTATTTCTGTAACGCCAGTCGTCTTTGTACAATCTCTCAGGTTCCCCAGTAAACACTTAGAATGAGACTATTTAGTTGAGAGCTTTTTTCTCCATTTAGAAAAATATTTTCTCTTGTTATCACTCCGGAACGTTAAGTACGAATCGGTGAAAGAAAGGGAAAGTTGCAGACAAACCTCAATATTACGTTTTTCACCAAAGAGGACAAACTTTTAAAGGCAACTCCACCCTTTAAACACAAACACACACACCCTCAGTGGTGTCGGTGACTCCGCTGTTGCATTTAGTTGTTTTCCAAGACCTACTCCCTAGGGTCATGGCCCAGTATTTTCTGATGACCACATTTGGTGCTTTTCAAATCAATTAACCGCATGCATCTCGCTGTGAACCGTTCCAATGGAGCCCAGGCCATAACCCCGGCTGGAGTTCTGCTTGCTGAGAGCTAAAGATTTTTCACAGATCAGGGAACCCCACTAGGCATTTCTACCGCCCCTTAAGAGGCTTGGTCGAAGCGGAAAAGGGGACGCTAGGAGGAAGGTTGTTGAGTCAGGGCGTACGTGCGAAGTCGAGTTTGGGGAGAAGCCAGCGGTGGAGCCAAAGAGACCCAAATGCCTAGAGGAGCAGACAGAGCTGGGGAAGACCAGGCGATCCTGGTTAGGACAGGAAAGGAGACAGAAAGGGGGCGCAGGAATCCGCGCTAAAGAAAGAAGAAACTGCGGAGGAGGAAGTAGCCCCTGGAAGGGGAGGGGCGAAGGGGAAGCGAGCAGAGAGCACTAGCACTTTCGAGAGCTCGTAGCGGGTGACTCCCTACCTGAAGCGCTCCTGCCCAGCCGTGTCCCAGAGCTGCAGCTTGATCCTCTTGCCGGGCTCAATTTCCAGTAGGCGCGAGAAGAAGTCGACACCAACGGTGGGGTCGCAGGCGGGGGAGCGCAGCCCTGGGAAGCGGCCCTGGGTGAAGCGGTGCAGGAGGCACGACTTGCCCACCGTGGAGTCCCCGATCACGATGAGGCGGAACTGGTAGATCCAGATAGTCTCCATCGCTTTGGTGCTCCGCGCGCTCAGGGGCAAGTTCTGTCGCTGGAACTGTCCCTTCAGCACCTCCGCGGTGCGCGCCTGCCCGCTTCTAGCATCCTCTTGCGGCTGCGGCCGCCGCCTGGTCGCCGCCCTCTGGGGAGGGAGGGGCGGGACCGCGGGCAGGGGGCGTGGACCTGTACTGTCTGGGGGCGGGGCTTGAGGATGAGGGCGGGGCTACAAGTCAGGGCAGGATCGCAGGTAAGGGTGTGATCGCGGGCTCGGGGCGGATCTAATTTCCAGAGGCGGTGTCTTGGGCTGAGGGCGGGGCCCCAACCATAAGGGGAGGGAACTGACTTCTGGGGGCGGGCCCTCGAGCACACGGGGGCGGGGGTCTGGACTGGGGGCGTGGCGAGAGCCTCCGCCAAGGATACGGGGGATGTGGGAGACCCCCAGACTCAGTACGGATGCGGGGGATATGGGAGACCCTCAGACTCAGTACAGCCCTTTAGTCCTGCAGTTGCTGGAAGTGGACCAGGAAGTGGAAAGACGTGACAGCAAAAATAACCAATGAAATTGTGTTAGAGGGTTAAATTCCAGAGAGTTCAGCCAATGGGAAGTGACAGTCATTTTCTCTCACGCATCTTGGTGGATTTCTCATATTAGGACTCTGATCTCTCGGAAGTCCGCCAGGCGCTAATGTGTTTCTGTGTGTGGATTCGTGGTGTCCGTGTTTTTCGGAATAGTCCAGTTGGCGGCTTTCTGATGAAGGAAACAAATTAGCAGAACTAGTTCTGAATGTTTCTGTTAAGGACCGCCTGTTGCTTTTTGCCACAGCGTTGTTCAGGATTAGACAAGAGAAACGGGCCAGTTCTAGCCCTGAAGGGCCCTCCAGCCTGGGAAAAAGTTGAAACGTTGAGAAGCGCGTTCAAATCATTACTACTCGCGGTTGACAGCTGCTCTCCGCTTGCCTATGGCCAGTGATCTTCTAAATGAAGTAGAACTTAAATTTAGGTGATATCTTATCATGCTCTCATCTCTTCCCTCAAATTTAATGATAGCTAATTTAAAAGTTCTCTTCTTGCCTGGAGGTGTAGCTCAGTTGGTAGAGTTGTTTAGCCACATGACACCCTGGTTACAGTCCCCAGCTCCCTTTAAACCAGGCATGGTGGCCTGCAGTTATAATTTCAGCAGGAAGCCAGGCGGTGGTGGCGCACGCCTTTAATCCCGCACTCGGGAGGCAGAGGCAGGCGGATAGAGGTCGTGGAGGTGAGTTTGAGGCCAACCTGCTCTACAAAAGCTAGTTCCAGGACAGGCTCCAAAGACACAGAGAAACCCTGTCTCAAAAAAAAAAAAAAATTCCCACACGAGCCGGGCGGTGGTGGAGCATGCCTTTAATCCCAACACTAGGGAGGCAGAGGCAGGTGGATCTCTGTGAGTTTGAGGCCAGCCTGGTCTACAGGAGCTAGTCCAGGACAGGCTCCAAAGCTATAGAGAAACCCCATCTTGAAAAACCAACAGAGAGAGAGAGAGAGAGAGAGAGAGAGAGAGAGAGAGAGAGAGAGAGAGAGAGAGAGAGAGAGAGCGAGCGAGCGAGAGAGAGCTCCTATTTAGAAGAGCAATTATAATTTTCACAAATAGTGCAAAGAACATGAACACATATATCCCATCTGACTTTAATTTTATGAAATTATTTTTGTCCCTCTATTTAGTAAACTCTACCAAGCTTTCTGTCAAACACTGGATAGTTCAAAAAGAACCAGAGTCAAGCAGCTCAAATCAGAGCTTTGGTTCAACTTTAATCTGTCTCTGTGAGGAACAAGAGGTTCCAAGCACTTCACGCAGCTCCCTCAACGGTCTAGTTCCAGATTCTTGGTGGGAGCCACTGCAGAAAGTTCCAGTTTTGGCAGAAAATCTGTGACCAAGTTAATCCACCTACTTTAATGTATAAAAAGCCTCTAGAAAATATATCAAAGTTGCATAAGAACAGATAGGAGGATCAATGGAACCGAATAGAAGACCCGGATATCAATCCACACATTTTTGAACACCTGATCTTTGATAAAGAAGCAAAAAAAAAATCAAATGGAAAAAAGAAAGCATATTTAATAAGTGATGCTGGCATAACTGGATATCAACATGTAGAAAAATGAAAATAGACCCATATCTATCACCATGCACAAAACTCAAATCCAAATGGATCAAAGACCTCAAACATAAAGCCAGCCACACTGAACCTTATAGAAGAGAAAGTGGGAAGTACACTTAAACTCATTGGCACAGGGAACCACTTCCTAAATATAACCCCAGCAGCACAGACACTGAGAGAAACAATTAATAAATGGGACCTCCTGAAGCTGAAAAGCTTCTGTAAAGCAAAGGACACGGTCTACAAGACAAAATGACAGCCTACAGAATGATTGTGGAGAGAATGTGACCTGCCAGCTCGTGTTTCTGCCATCATGCCTTCCTACCGGAAAGGACCAGCTTCTTCAACACAAGCCAAAACAGACCTAGTTTTCCTTGCTATTTTTTTTTAACTAGGTATTTTGTCATAGTGAGAAGCGTAATTAACACGGTCCCTTTAGTCCTTGGTTCACTCTCAATCTTTTTATTCTTATTTTTTTTTTCAAGACTGGGTTTCTCTATGGAACAGCCCTAGCTGTCCTGGAACTCGCTCTTATAGACCAGGCTGGCCTTGAACTCACAGAGATCTGCCTGCTTCTGTCTCCCGAGTGCTGGGATTAAAGATGTGCACATCAACTGTCCGGCCCACTCACTCTTGAGGATGCTTTATAGTCCCCTGTAAGAAGCCTTTCACACTAAGTTCTGTGTCTCCTCTGAAAGCCTTTGCTGTGAGATCCCAAGGGCCAGTGAAGTATCCCTGTGACAGATTCAGTGACAGTGGAAACATTAACGCTATTAATAAGTTCGTGTTCATGAATTTGCTTGTTTAAAAAATATTTATTTGAGCTGGATGGTGGTATCACATGTCTTTAACTCCAGCACTCGAGAGGCAACTACAGACAGATCTCTGTGAGTTCAAGGCTAGCCAAGGCTATATAAAGAAACTCTCAAAAAAGCAAAAAAAAAATTCTTTCAAAAGTATCTTAATTAATTAATTTTATGTGTATAAGTGTCTTGTTTTGCTTGCATGTAAGTATGTATGCAGTCTATACAGTGGCCGTCATGGAGTTTTGATGACTCTGAGCAGTTATGTTGGTGCTGGGAACTGAACCCAGGACCTGTGGTCCTCTGTGAGACCAGCCAGTGTTCTTAACCACTGAACCATCTTCCAGCCCCAGATACTGCCTTGTTGCTGTACCTCCTCTTGTTATTTTGTAGCCTGTTATCCATTTGTCCAAAGCCAGTATCATGCCTCAAAGGTACGGTTTTTAAAAAGGAGGCAAAATTAGGTCTGTCTGCTCCACCGGGAGTGTTATATGACATTATTATACCTGTGAGAGGGCTATGCCCATCTGAAGCATATGGTTGCCCATTAAGTGCTGAAAAAGTGCCCAGTTGCACTGGTAATCACAGAGATGAAATGTAAATCAATGGCACGCGGTTTTTCCTTATTGCCCTGACAGTTCTGCTGAGGGCGGCGAACTCGGGGATTGATCACTCTCATTTTCCTTACCTCACTTTTCCCGTCACCGGAAATTAAATAACTCAAAGCTTAAGGTATAAACCATTGCTGTGAATTTTGTGACCATTAAAGGAAGCTGTTTTGTTGGAAATTCTAAACTGTGAAAGTAGAGGCAAATTTTGCTCTAGTTCCAAACCTACGGAACTAGAAATCAGTGTTGCTGGGCAGTGGTGGTGCAAACCTTTAATCCTCAGGAAGCAGAGGTAGGTATATCTCTGTGAGTTCAAGGCTGCCTGGTCTACAGAGTTTGTTTCAGGACAGCCAGGGTTCCACAAAGAAACCTTGTCTCAGAAAAAACAAAAACAAAAACAAGGAGGGGCAGTGGTGGTGCTCGCCTTTAGGCTCGCCTCAGGGAGGCAGAGGCAGGTGCACCTCTGAGTTCGAGGTCAGCCTGGTCTACAGAGCAAGTTTCAGGACAGGCTTCAGAGCTACAGAGAAACCCTGTCTCGGTATACCAAACAAAAACAAAACAAAAAAGAAGAAGGAAAGGAAAGGGAAGGAAGGAAGGAAGGAAGGAAGGAAGGAAGGAAGGAAGGAAGGAAGGAAGGAAGGAAGAAATCAGTGTTATTGAGGGATGAGGGAGAATTGGCTTTCTCCCAATACCAAGCCTTCTCTGGTGCCACATATTTCAGATTGGAAGCCCAAGGAGTATAGACTGGGTTTTTGGCTGTGACTCTTCCTCAAGAACACACTTTCTAGATGAGCAGTGGTAGTGCATGCCTTTGATCCTAGGACAGGAGGCAGAGGCAGGTGAACCTCTGAGTGAGGTCAAGGCCAGCCTGGTGATGTGGGAGGGTCTTCTGTTTGAGTTGATTTCATTGGTTAATAAAGAAACTGCCTGGCTCATTTGATAGGCTGGCCCTTAGGTGGGTGGAGTAGACAGAACAGAATGCTGGGAAGTTAGTCAGACCGCTGTGCCTCTCCTCAGGAAGACAGACGCGATGGAGCCAGCCACCGGTCAGACATGCTGAATCTTTCCCGGTAAGACACCACTCGTGGTGCTACACAGATTATTAGATATGGGTTAGTCAAGATGTGAGTAACAGGCTGAAACAAATGGGCCAGGCCATGTTTAAATGAATACAGTTTGTGTGTTGTTATTTCGGGTTTTAAACTAGCTGTACGGGAGCCAGGCAGCCGGGAGCAGGGCGGCGGGAACGTGGCCCGCTGCTCCTTACTACAGCCTGGTCTACAGAGTTCAGTATGACCTGTCTCTGACATAGTTAAGTTTTCAGTATTTAGTTGTTGGGTGAAGGGACACGGATGGACAAGTGAAAGGCTGGTGGCTGGTACCTTAGAGTCACCCTTACTTAGGACAACTTCTGTAAGTAATGGCTGGAGAAAAGTATGTAGATCTTTTTTATCTTTTTTTTTTTTATTGATTCTCTGGGAATTTCACACTATGTACCCAATCTCACCAATCCCCCAGTCCCTCTGCATCTGTTTCTTACCCTTGTAGTTTCCCCCACCAAAGAAAAACTAAAAAGAAATAATAAAAGTAAGACAAAGATAATAATAATAAAATAGAAAATTAAAAATGCAAATAAAAATATCAATTTCAAAAAAAGCCAGGCGGTGCTGGTGCACGCCTTTAATCCCAGCATTCGGGAGGCAGAGGCAGGCGGATCTCTGAGTTCGAGGCCAGCCTGCTCCACAAGAGCTAGTTCCAGGACAGGCTCTAGAAACTACAGGGAAACCCTGTCTCGAAAAACCAAAAAAAAAAATCAATTTCAATTAAAAAGCAAATGAACCAACAAAAACAAACAAACAAAAGAAAACAATTGTTGTTGGAGACTGTTTATTCATTCCTGGCTGCTTAGCCCCGAAATAACCACACAGAAACCATATATTTGCAGTACTATTTGGCCAGTAGCTTCAGCATTCTGTCTAACTCCTATCTTAAATTAACCCATCCCCATTAATCTGTGTATCGCCAGGAGGCTGTGGCTTACCTGGTAAAGTTTCTCTGTCTGTCTCCGGAGGGGCTACATGGCTTCTCCTGACAAGGCTTTCTTTCTCCCAGCATTCAGTTTAGTTTTACCTGCCTAGCTCTATTCAACCCTGTGCAGGCCCAAGACTGCCCTTTATTAACCAATGGTATTCACAGCATACAGAGGGGAAGCTCACATCAAACAACATCAAGAACCCCCCCCCCCAAAACAAAACATTTTGCTTCTCTGTCAGTCTCTCCTTTGTCTCTTCATTTCGTCTTTGAGTCATTGGCAGTCATGCAGCATACCTTTTTGTCCAAAGAGCATTCCTTGCAAATGTTCATTGTATAATGTGCTGTTGGTCAGTTCAAGGTCTCTGACACACCTTCCACACTGGACCCCCACAGAAACTCCTCAGACATCTCCCATTGCCCCAGTTATGCAGACCATTCAGCCATGGTCCTGCAGGTTCAGTCCCTTTATACACTCTAGCAGGTCATCGATGAGGTAGATGTTGGGGTGTGTCAGCCCAAGATCCTGGATGTGTACCTGGACGGCTGTTGAGTTGGTCAGTTGAGGCCCCTGGAACCACTTCCCTTAGTTGAGGGGTGGGGCCAGCTCTCCTACAGCTGTGGTGAGGTATGGGGCCATCTTTCCCAAGTGTCAGGGGACAGCTCTTCTATTTGGGGCAGGACCAGCTTTCCCATGCCAGGGTCATCAGGGTCCATTTTTCTAAGGCTGGTGAAGAACAGGGCCAACTCTCCAGCAGGGAGGGCAGTTCTCCCTGGGCCAGTGAGGGCCAGATCCAGCTTAGTGAAGCCCTTGTACTTCAAAACATGGTCCAGCACATGGTTCACTTGGGCTCCTGTGGTAACATGGGCAATGGACATCAACACAGACCCCAGATGTGGCAGGACCATGGACTCAGACATGGCCATCAGCAGCAGCTTGGGCCCTGATGTCACCATGGCCCCAGGTGGCAGCTTAGGTTTTTCAAATCAGCATGGGTACCAGACTCCAAGAGGGTTCCAGGTGTCAGTAGAGACCCTGAACAGTCACACAGCCCCAGTTGCAGCAGCAGCCACAGACCTCAACACAGACCTCGGCTGCAATAGGGCCACAGACCCAGACATGACCCCTAGCCACAGCTTGGGCCTGAACATCAACATGGCCCCAGGTGGCAGCGCAGGTCACCCTGATCTGCATGGCCCCAATGACAATATGATCTTTGGGCACCTACATGGTCGCAGGTGTTGGCTTAGATCCCTTTGGTGGTAACCTGAGCCAGGTGTGTAGACATTTTGACTAGGGTTTTTAGATGATTACATCCAACTGTCCTTAATTAATTAATTAATTTTTGAGACAGGCTCTCACTATGTCCTGAAACTCACTATGGTGACCCGGCTGGCCTTGAACTCAGAGATCTGCCTGCCTTTGCCTTTGAAGCATTGGGATTAAAGGTGTGCACCACTATGCCCAGAAAAACTATCCTTATTAAAGGCAGGAAATAGGATAATTGAGAACATGGGGTTTGCAGACAGGCACCTTTTGGGACTTGATGCTCAGATCCTATGATCTCATTTACTAGCTGTGCAACCTTTCCCTCTTCAAGTCTTCGAGAAGAATTTGACATTTAAAGCCACAAAATCAAAACTGTATTTTTCCCATTTGTCCCTTCTTCAGGCATCTCTTCTATGTGCATGGGTAAGTGCTGGAAATATCACAAGCATTTTCATGGGTCCAGGCTCCCAAAACTTAAGAAAATCATTCTTCATTGTCTTGGTGTTTTCCTCTAAAGTTTAAGACTACAGCTCCCAACAATGCTTTTATTCTTGTTGATACTAGACAGAAATGTAGAATTCTACTACTTCTGACTAACGCTTATAGGAAAATAAGATAGGAAATATTTACATTTTTCTTCTGCCCCTTTTCATTTTTATTCTTTTTTTAAAAAAATGTGTGTGGGTGGGATGGTGGTGGCACACGCTTTTAATCCCAGGACTCAGGAGGTAGAGGCAGGTGTATCTATGAGTTTGAGGCCAGCCTGGTCTACAGAGCGAGTTCCAGGACAGAAGGGGTATGTGTGTGTGTGTGTGTGTGTGTGTGTGTGAGAGAGAGAGAGAGAGAGAGAGAGAGAGAGAGAGAGAGAGAGAGAGAGAGAGAGAGAGAGAGAGAGAGAGATTGAGAGACAGAGAGACAGAGAGACAGAGGGAGAGAGAGCGCGCATCTGTATGAATGCATGTACACACATGTGTGCATGGCGCATGTGCCTGTGTATGCAAAGAGGTCAGAAGAGGGCACCAGGCATCCTTTTTAACCACTCCACCTAACCTGTTGAGGCAGGATCTCTGGAGTTCACATCTCAGCTAGGTTGGAAATGGTCAATCCCAAGCAACATTTGCATCTTTGGCTCCCTCAGAACTGGGGGTGCAGTGTTTATTTATAGGGATTCCTGACTTTTACTTCAGTGCTGGGATATGATCTCTGATCCTAATGGCTATAGAACAAGCATTTTTAACCACTGCGTCATCTTCAGGCCCTAGCTCTTACTCTAACTTGTCTGTGTCTTCTTATCACAAAAGTCTAAAAACTAAGTCATGTCAGATTTCTGAGTCTTTCTTTTAAGTTTTGTTTTATGTGTATGGATGTTTTGCCTGCATATATCTTTATGTTCCACATGTATGCCCAATGACTGTGGAGGCCAGAAGAGGGCATTGGATCCCCTCAAACTGGACTTATAGATGGTTGTGAGCTGCCAATGGTACTGGGAATTCCAACCTAGGTCCTCTGGAAGAGCAACCAGTGCTCTTAACCACAGTGCCCTCTCTCCTGCCCCAAATAAATATTTCATATGTCATATAGAAACAATCACTGATAGCTGAGAAATATCAGGCTATAAAATAACTTACAAGAAGTTTCCTAAATGGTCACTTAAACCGAGAATCTGCTGTGTTACTTTTGGGTTCCAAGTGTGTGAATGTGGATAACACTAGCCTAAAAGAATGAAGGTGATTTAGCTTTTGCTTAGCTATTGCAGCTTAGCTACACTTGGAGGCAGTACAGTGTTGTGTATAGAATCCAAGGTTGAGTGTCAGGCTGACATTCAGAGGCAGGATCTGTTTGTATGATGATGACCACTGGCATAAGATAATAAATTTATCTCTTTGTGTCTCCATATAAAAAAGGATGTTTTGTAAATTAATAAAGTAAGGCCCCTATTTACTACTAATAGATCCTAAGACTTCACTTCTGAGTGGCAGATGTTTTAACACCGTGCTATTCGTTTCCATCAGCGCCACTCAGAGCCATCCCAGACACAAAGTCCAGCCAAGTCTAGGTTTGAAATGATCACCTATTAACGATGTGTAACATTGGGCAATTTATATGAGCTCCCTAGCACAGTGTCTTCTTGCATAAAATGAGGATAGTATTTGACATGTAGTAAGTGCCTAATAGTGATCACAATTTAATGCTCTTTAATTAATTGATGTACATATTTGTTTGGGGGGGTTCTTAAGGCAGGATCTTTTTATGTGACATAGACTGGCCTTGAACTCACAGCAATCCTTCCTGAGCCTCGTGGTGTGTGGGGATCACAGCGTGAGCCACCACACTTGGCTCTTGTACTCTGTTTTCTTTGATGACTTCTGTGTCTGCCTTCTTTTGCTGTCCATAGAAATCCAAGGTCAGAATTTTATTAACCTTTATAAATGGTATTAATTAATCAATCACATATGTGCATATATCCATTCATGGCATCTTTTCAGCATTCTTTTGGGTCTAAGTTTGCCTAACCTCCAAGTCTATTGCCGTTTTACCATCCAGCTCCAGGTCTTAATACAACTTTTCAAATTCTTCTAATTTGGTGGCACCACAAAAATTCATCAACATGGTGACTGCATAGTCATGCCCAGTGGCAGGCAAGAGTTTACCTACAATAGGCTTATACAGGGCAATAATTCCAAACAGAATTATTGCTTGAATTAATATAGAGATGGGGCCAATTCAATTAGAATTCAGAGACTCTGAATGTGCTAAGTGAATAATTAGAAATCATCTGTATCATTTTTTTTTGTTGGCTTAAGGCAGTGTCTCACTGTGAAGCTCAAACTGACTTTAACTTTGGCAATCCTCCTGCCTCACCCTCCCAAATGCTGGGATTACAGATGTTGGCCTCCAGGCTGGGCCATATACTCTACTTGTTATCTTGGCTCTGGCTGATCTCACAGTTCTAAAACAACCAAATACAGGAATTTAATTAGCAAATTAATCAAAAAACATTTTGTTTTTATTTTGGTTTTGGTTTTTCAAGACTGGGCTTCTTTATGTAGTCTTGGAACTCACTTTGTAGATTAGGTTAGTCTCGAACTTGGAGATCTGCTTGCCTCTGCCACCCAAGTGCTGGGGTTAAAGTCATGTGTCATCACTGCCCAGCTCAAAATTTATTTTATTTTTCATTATGTGTATATGTGTGTGGTTGTATGTATGTATGTGGCTATATGCATGTATGAGTGCAGGTGCCCTCAGAGTCCAAAAGAGGTCCCTAATTCCCTGGAGCTAGTGAGCCATCCACCATGAGTGCTGGAAACAGAATTCAGCTCCTCCAAAAAAAAAAAAAAAAAAAAAAAAAAAGAACCCTTAACCACTGAGCCATCTCTTCTGTTCTAATTAAATTAATTTCTTAAGGATGTAGTTATGTGGTTGGTTCAGGTAACTAGCACAGGTGATTTAGCTATTACATACAATTTTATATTATCCTTCCTAGAAATTCTGCCTTCATTATTAATTGAAATATTAGTGAATGTGTATTTTATTAGCGTTCATTCCTCTTAGATGAGCTAAGTGTGTTTAATTAAAAAGCATCAGGACATCTATCTCTGTCCCCTAATGTATTATGTTTCTGTTGGCAGAGTTCCTTTACGAAGGCAGTCAGGGTGGTACACACATGTGGAAACTCAGCACTTAGAGGCTGGGGTGGGAGGGGCTCAAGGTTGAGACCTTATCTCGGTTAATCAAAGCAGAAAACATTTCTGATATCACACTCTCTCTCTTATTTTGTTTTTGTTTTTTGAGACAGGGTTTCTCTGTAGCTTTGGAGTCTGTCCTTGAACTCCCTTTGTAGTCCAGGCTGGCCTCAGACTCACAGAGATCCACCTGTCTCACCACCCGGTTCATTCAGTAATAAGAAAACAAACTCAAATCTTGAGGTTTTCTTCTATCTCTTCCTTCTCCTTGCCAAGCCTTGACTCAGGTCCATGGACTACATAGACACTTCCTTTGTTTTGGTTTCTTCTCTGCACAATTGTGCCCTGTTCACCACTGAAATTCCTTTTCTGCTTGTTTTTCTACAGGGTGATATTCTTTACTGCTCAAAACAAAACTGCAGACTTCTGAACTACTGCCCACAGTCTGCAGAATGAAGCACAAATTCTGGCAAAGTCTCTGTTCAAGTACTAATCATAATTTAGCCAGGAAAAGTGGCCGAAGTCCTTTGAGTGAGATGTCCTGCACATTCTCAGGCATCCGAATACTTGGGAACCCAGTTGGTGACACTGGGAGGTTTAGGAGCGTGGGCTTTCTAGAGGAAATGTGTCATTGAGTATAGGTGGAGGAGCTGCTTGTTTCTCCTGGCCACCCAGAACCGAAATAATCACACAGAAACAGTATTAGATCAAACTTCTTCTTCTTTCTTCTTTCTTCCTCCTTCCTTCTTCTTCTCCTTCTTCTTCTTCTTCTTCTTCTTCTTCTTCTTCTTCTTCTTCTTCTTCTTCTTCTTCTTCTTCTTCTTCTTCTTCCTCCTCCTCCTCCTCCTCCTCCTCCTCCTCCTCCTCTTCCTCCTCCTCCTTTTGGTTTTTCAAGACAGGTTTCTCTGTAGCTTTGGAACCTGTCCTGGAACTAGCTCTTGTAGCCCAGTCTGGTCTCAAACTCACAGAGATCCACCTGCCTCTATCTCCCGAGTGCTGGGATTAAAAGCGTGTGCCACCACTCACTGCCCACCTTAGCTCTAACTTCTTATTGACTAACTTTTACATCTTAATTTAACCCATTTCTAGTAATCTGTGCATTACCACGAGATCGTGACCTACTAGCAAAGTTTCAGCACATCTGTCTCCAGCGGTGGCTCCATGGTGTCTCTCTGACTCCGCCCTTCTTCCTCCTAGCATTCAGCCTAGCTTTCCCTGCCTACCAAAGTTCTGCCCTGCTATAGGTCCAAAGCAGTTTTTTTTATTCATTAACCAATAAAAGTAACACATAGACAGAAGGACTTCTCACACCAATTGAGGGTGGCTTTGGTCATAGTGTTTTGTCACAGCAATTAAAAAGTAACAAAGACAGGGCCTTTTCCACCTCCATCCCAGCCCATGGTTCTGCTCAAACCCACAGCTGTCTTAGTCATAGTTCTAAATCCATGTGTCATTACAGCAGTCAGTGTTTTCATACGTTGTCAGTGAGCTTGTAATACACATGCCTTAATAAATTTCTAATTTATTTTGTGTGTGTCCATTTGGTGTACAAGTTTATTTGTGTATATATGTACATGCAGGTTCACATGCCTGTACACGCATGTGTGGAGACCAGACATACACTGATGGCAGCTATCCCCCTCTATTATTCCCCACTTTTTTTTCTTTTTGAGACAAGGTTTCTTTGTTTCCCGGGCTGTCCTAGAACTCACTCTGTAGACCAGACTGGCCTCAAATTCAGAGATCCACTTGCCTCTGTCTTCCAAGTGCTGAGACTAAAGGTGTGGGCCACCACCGCCCGGTATCTGATTTTACTTTTTGAGATAGGGTCTTTCACCAAACCTGGAGCTCACTGATTGACTAGACTGGCTGGCCACTGAGCCACTGGAATTCTCCTATCTCTACCACCCAGAGCTAGAATTATAGGCATGCACTGTGATGCTTTTTGCATGTTTGCTGTAGATCTGAACATGGACCCTCATGCTTTCTGGACATACTATATAGACTGAGTCGTCTATCCATCCTATAAATTACTACTATAATTTCTTTTGCTAAAAGAGTTATTTTTATTATTTTAATTGTGTGTGTGGTTTTTGCAGAGGCCAGAGGCGTCGGATCCCCCTGGAGCTGGAGCTACAAGTGGTTATGAGCCTCCTGATGTGGGTGCTGGGAACTCAGCTCCTCTGCAAGAGCAGCTTGTGATCTTAGCCACAAGTCATTTCTCCAGCCCAGTAATTTCTTGATACTAAGAACACATGCACTTAACTATTAATACACTTAATAGCTGAGGTATAACTTAGTTTATACCTTAGTGGTATAAGTGCTTAATGTATACAAAGCTCTGAGTTCAATCGACAATACCATTTAGAAAAATGAATATATATAAAGAAAATAATATATAATATATAAATAAATATACTATTTTCTTGAGATCACGAGTAATATATTAAACTAATGGAAATTTAGAAATAAGTTCTATGAAAAGACTATTTGATGGGGTGCTTCCAACTTGTGGAAAATCCAGATTTTATAAACAGCTTTAAAAATGATTTATTTGCTGGGCGGTGGTGGCTCACACCTTTAATCCCAGCACTCAGGAGGCAGAGGCAGGCAGATCTCTGTGAATTCGAGGCCAACCTGGTTTACAAGAGCTAGTTCCAGGACAGGTTCCAAAGCTACAGAGAAACCCTGTCTTGAAAAAAACAAAAACAAACAAACAAAGATTTATTTTTCACTTTATATGAGTGTTTTCCCCACATGTATGCATATGCACCATGTGCATGACTGGTGTCTATGGAGCCCAGAAGGGAGTGTTGAATCCCTGGATCCCTTATAACTGATGTTATAGATGATTGTGAGCCACCACATGGGTGCTGGGAATTGAACCCAGATCCCCTAGAAGAGCAATCAGTTCTCTTAACCACTGAGCCATCTCTCCAGAACCTCTTAAATGGCTTTTAAGTTCTTATTTGTTGATTTAAATTCTCTCTCTCTCTCTCTCTCTCTCTCTCTCTCTCTCTCTCTCTCTCTCTCTCTCTCTCTCTCTCTCTCTCTCTCTCTGCATGCTCATGCACTCATATGTCACAACCTACTTGTCAAAGCCTGAGAACAACTTGTTGGGGGATCAGTTCTCTGCTTCCACCACATGGGTCCCGGAGATTGAACTGGGGTCCCTAGGCTGGAAGTGCCTTCATCTCCTGCGTCACCTCACTGCTCGCAATGCGTTTTCACAGGCAGGGTAGTAAAGATGACGATATCTACCACATATGAATTCAAAGTTTAACTTTTTTTCTGATCTAAGAAGAAAACTAGTAGATCAAAGTCTGAAAACAAAATACATTAAACCTCAGAATATTCTTAGCCGATTTGTTTCGACAGTGTTTAAATTATTTAACAATACTGAATTTATTTGGTTTTAATTATTTATAACAACACACAGCAGTGCATTAGTAAATGTCTCGAAGAGTGTTTGGTAAAGGTGGGCACCAAGATCACGATAGCCCTGCCGTTTAATTTTTGCTGACAAGTGGTCTGAGCTGATGAGGATAATTGTAAGGAACATTAAAGGGTCCTTCGCACGTGATTGATACAGGATGAGGCTGCACTAAGCGGATGCGGCGGGAGGCTGACGCTGCGCTAAGCTAACGACGCTGCGCAAGGATGACGCTGCGCTAAGCTGACCAAGCTGCGCGAGGATGACGCTGCACTTGCCTTCTGAGTTTTTTGTGCCACTGTAGTCTCTCCAATACTTTCCAAAACTGTCAGTAGTTCAATACGTTCAAGTCTGTAACTTGAAAGACCATCTTTATGTGCTCTCGGTGCTGCATGCCCAAATTCTTCAAGTGCTTATCTACTAACAGCCGCACTTTGCAATGATGCTCCATTACATCCCAAACCTTCAAAGATCTTTTAATTTTTCCCCTCTTGTGCATGGAAAGTTTTCAAAGCTCTTTTGTATTTGCATAGTGATGTAATAAAGTCCACTGCAGCTTTCAAATATGCGACAATGCCAGGCAATTGGGACTAGCTTCCTTACGCATTTTCCATTTTGCCTTTTCCCTCTTTGACATTTTGAATAGGTGCTACTGAACATATTCCTAAGTGAGGAGGAGTTTAGCAAAGAAAGCTACATTAAGGCATTCCCAGAATTTGTTGGCTCTGAGAGGAAAACTAAAAATACATTCATTATCTCTCAGAGTGGACAGCATCCAGCAGGAACGGCCACTCTAGGATGATGCATTGCTAATGAATGCTGGGACCAAATACAATTCTGAGGCTGGTAAAAAAAAATAGCCCAGAAAGTTAAATCTTTAACACACAGGAGGCTGAGGCAGGAGGATTGCTGTGGTGCTGATAGCAGCGTGGGCTGCAGAGTGAGACCTTTTGTAAGAAAATGAACAAAAAGCCCACGGAAGAAAAGTGAAGAGAGACACTATTTCATGGCTATCGCGATCCCGGTTACTGGGGATACAGACTCTTCTGTGGATGGGCTGCTATGTTCCACTTGTGTGCTAATATCCTGCTTAGCACCTACTTTCCCTCTCAGTTCTTCTAGTGAGCATTCCCTCTTTCCAAAGGCCAGAGCGCTCAGTGTTTGATTTCTCCTACTGTTTTGTATGATTCCCACTTTTCCTCCTGCTCCTCCTTTTCTTCTCCCACTATGGGTACTTTATAAACGTTTAGAAAAGTACGAAGATTCATATATGGAGCAAGAGCTCTAAAATTAAGATGAGCCCTAAAAGTGATTGTCTCTTGTATCTCTCCCGGGTTACATTTTATCCACTACATTTTTATTTTCCTTTCAAATTTTAGAATTGGACGTAGCATGGAGCAAGTGGACAGGACACAAGTTACTTCTAGTACCTCAGACATCTCTTTTTTTTCTTTTTTTCTTTTTCAGACATTTCTTCCATGCCTTCTTGAGTTTATAATATAATCATTTTCCAGGTCTGCTGTAACAGTGTTTCACAAGTTAAGTGACTTACAACACATGTTTATTTTTTATTTTTTCATGAATCTGGAAAGTTTAAAACCACTGGAGGGACATTTACCTTGTCCCTTCTCCTAGTTTCTGTTCTCTCTCTCTCTCTCTCTCTCTCTCTCTCTCTCTCTCTCTCTCTCTCTCTCTCTCTTTCTCAAACACACACAACACAACATACACACACACACTAGTTGGGTTTTTTGTTTGTTTATTTTTTTTTCAAGACAGGGTTTCTCTGTATAACAGTCCTAGTTGTCCTGAAACAAGTTCTTGTAGATCAGACTAACCTTGAACTCACAGAGATCCGCCTGCCTCTGCCTCCCAAGTGTTGGGATTAAAGGCGTGCGCCACCACCACCCAGCAAGTTGGTTACTCTTTATGCTTAGCTTTTTGTTCATTGTGGGGCTTGCCACCCGAGATCTCCCTAATAAATGCACACACAGGCTTATTCTTTCGTATGAATGCCTGACCTTAGCTAGGCTTGTTTCCAGCCAGTTTTTAAAAATTATCTCATCTATCTTTTGCCTTTGGGCTTTTGTCTTTCTCTATTCTATATACTCTTCTTTCCTTCTTACTCCATTGCTGGTTGTGAAGCTGGGTGGCTGGCCTCTGATGTCCTCCTCTCCTTCTCTTTTTCTGATTCCTCCCTCTCCTCCTATTCATTCTCTCTGCCTTCCATCCCCACCTATCCTTTCTCCTGTCTAGCTATTGGCCATTCAACTCTTTATTAGACCAATCAGGTGTTTTAGGCAGGCAAAGTAACACAGCTTTACATAGTTAAACAAATGCAGCATAAAGGAATGCAACACATCTTTGCATCATTAAACATATATTCCACAGCATAAATGGATGTAACCCATCTTAAAATAATATTACACAACAACACACTTTCCTGGAGGATATTCAGAGAAACTACAGGCCAGAGGAAGCCTATCCTACAGCACAAACTTGAGATTTCTCTCCCCCTGCTTCTTGATTATAGATGCGTTGGCTGGCCAGTCTCCTGTCCCTGCTGTCACACCTTCCCCGCCATAATGCTCCCCTCAGACTCTCTTCAAAGTTCCACTTTTTAAATCTTAGCGCTGAACATCCTTCTCTTAGTCATTATAAACTAGCTCTGCTGTTTACTTCAGTCCCAACGCAAAGGCTGGCCCAGTGGAATGCCCTCCTTGCATGGAGACCTCAGAAGAGATGATGGCAGCTTTTCCTGTTGTACCTATTGTGTTGGCACTAAATTCACACTGAGGATAAAGAACAAGAAAAAAAAAAAACAGACAGACAAAACGAGAGAATGCAGAACATGGTTCACACTTGGTTAGTGTGTGGTCCAAGAAATCTTTCTCTGTTGTATGTCTGTCTTTGCACCGAGTGAACTGGAGGTTTTCAAATGGCTGAAATCCTTGGGGGATGTTTGGGTGAGGCCTGTAAAGTCATCATCCACAATAGCACTTCCTGTGGGGCTTTCCGGGGCCAGTGTCAGTGCTTGTGGAGCCTGGATCCCGTCAGAAGATGCACTCAGAGCCTTACGGTCTGTCAACAGTGTGGTGTAAGATGGCAGAACATTTATGTCCAAAGTCTGACCACACTTCTTAACAGTCAGAGGATGACTTTGGCTTTGGTACCTTTGATATCACTCAAAAGCCTTATCAGACATGACGGAGGAGAAACTGTCTCATCTATGACCAACCTTCCCTCTGTAACACGTCTCTTCAGAATTCCTCTTCACACACAGCTGCCAAAGGTGCAGGCTCTCACAACTCTGCATCTGCTGTACCCTACAAATGCAACTCTTTCAATATTATCTCAATGCTTAATTCCAGTTGTCAGGGACATGTTCTAGAATCACCTGAGAGGAGACTCAGTGAGGGAAGGACTAACTCTCAATAAGGGATTGTCCTGACTGTTTTATTGGTATGGGAAGACCTGGACCTAAAAGTGGATGCTGCCAGTCCCTGGGTTCCTGGCTTTTGGACCTGAATTCACTGCATTTTATCACAGCACGTGAATAAAACGAAGACAAGAACCTTTTCAGTCTTGCCGTAGAGGTTTCCTCAACTTCAGCATCGCTCAGTTCAGTGAGCTTCCAGTTCAGTCTTCCAGACCAGGCAACTCATTGGCCTTGGAGGGTTTTTCTGTGCAACGCCACCATGCACTAGAAACACATAGCAGATGCCACCTCCAACCAAAATTTGTTGAGCTGGAATCTCCTGTTACAGCACCACACTGGTCCAGAAGAATCACTTTAGCAGGGGAAGAAGAGGTAAAGGATTGGACCATCCATACCTCTGAATAGAATGTCTTTCTATTCATTACAGGGGCCTCTAAGGCCCTGTTCTTCTATGGCCAACAACACAACCCAGAGGAGAGGATTAGACTCGGGGGTCCTTGCATGGGCAACTGGGCTTTGTTTGTGGTTCCTTTTGTCTGGGCTGATAGCCAGAAAGTCCCAGAAATCCTCCTGTCACTGCCCTCCCCCAACCTTGCTGGAGTTATGCTCTGGCCTGGGCCCACACATGGCTTACTTTGAGGGTGCCGGGATCCGAACTCTCATCCTTGTGTTTGTCTAGTAAGTGCTCTAACCCTCCGAGTCATCCTTCTAGCCCTATAACTGGTTCTTAATTGGCAATAAACAGGTAGTGGTAATTCTTTGTTCTTTGAATTTGTGAAAAGCAAATGGCAGTGGCTTAATCTATTTCTGAAGTCTTTGAAAAGTTAAAATAATGTCTGTTACATCTTTGTCTACTTGGGAGGAAAGAATGCTTCTAAAAAAATCGGTGGTATTGGTTAATGCCTAGAAGACACTGTCAGCAGCTGTTCTTAGTGGTCTAGGTTTATATTGAATATTATGCACTACCTGTATGCAAACTGTTTGCTCCCATTTGCACTTTAAAAATAATTTTATTTTCTAAAAAGACTTCACACGTGAGCACAGCATTTACTTTCTGTACTTACTTTCTGTACTTCCTTTAATTACACATAGGTGCTAAAAAGGAACCGTCGCGGCCCAAATGCTTATCATTTCTTTACTGTGCACTCATAGTAGACCAGATCTATTAGGCACTGTTCTATGGCTGTGATAACGCACACATGGCCAAGGCAACTTACAAAAGAGAGAGCACTTAGGCCTGATGGGCTTATGGTTTCAGAGGGCTTGGAGTTCATAATGGCGGAACAAAGGCACGGAGGAAAGAACAGCTGGGAACTCACATCTTGATCCGCAAGCAGAAGGCAGAGAGGGGACACTGGGAATGGTGTGAGTCTTTTGAAACCTCAAAGCCCTCCCCAGTGACTCACCTCCCCAGACAAGGTCACACTTTCTAATCCTTTTGTTTGTTTATTTTTGTTTTGTTGTTGTTTTGTTTTGTTTTTGAGACATGGTTTCCCTGTGAAACAGTCCAGGCTTGTCCTGAAACTCACTTTGTAGACCAGGCTGGCCTTGAGCTCACAGAAATCCACCTGCCTCTGCTTCCCAAGTGCTGGGATTAAAGGTGTGTGCCACCACTGCTAGGCTGCCGTAGTAAATTTTTAAATTAATTTTTTATGTGTATGAACATTTCTCCTGCATGTATGTAAGTGCACTGCATGTTTGCCTGGTGCCCTTGGAGGCTAGAAGAGGGTATAGGATCTCTGGAAACCGGAGTTATGGATGGTTTTCAGATATCATGTGAGTGCTGGGAACCAAGCTCTGCTCCTCTGTAAGAGCAGCAACTGCCCACAACCACTGAGCCATCTCTCCAGCCCTAGAGCAAGGTTTGAATGAGAAAATAGTAGTTCAGAGACAACCACTGAGCCATCTCTCCAGCCCTAGAGCAAGGTTTGAATGAGAAAATAGTAGTTCAGAGAACATGTTTTGTCACTGCATTACTTAATGATTAGTATATGGTTAAAAAAACCCTAAATATCTGGTAAAATAATTTTTTATATATTTCTAATTATGTCTATGTAATTATGTCCACAAGAGGGCAACCTGTCCCATGAAATTTGAGTTTTATGCCTTTGTGAGCTGACTTAACATGGGGGCTGGTCCCCAAACTTGGAGCTTCTCTAAGAGCAGTGTGTGTTCTTAATCCCTAGGGCCATTTCCAGCCCCCAAGTATCTGGCCAGAATAAAACATATGGTGGATGAGAGATCTTAGGTATCCTGCAAAATTATCCACGTGGGGCTGGAGAGATGGCTCGGTGGATAAGAGCTCTTCCAGAAGAACTAGGAGTCCATTCCTAGCATCACATTGGCTAATAACTCTATGTAACTCCATTCAGGAGTATCTGCTGCCATCTTCTGGCCTCTGCAGGCATTGCTGGGCTCTTAGGTCAGATTGGTGCCTTGGCACTTCCAACAGGGTGTCAGTTTTGTGGGGGCCTGTTACAGAATATTTTTAAATTACCCATGTAAGTTGCCATGGATAACATCAATTAATCAAGAATAATGAAATAATTCATAAGGACAAAATGTAAAGCAATGTTTTGCTGTTGTTGTTTTGATTTGTTTGTTTGTTTGCTTTTCACTTGCAGAGGATCTACTTAGAGAGGACACAATGCTGGGCTTCTTGTTACAATGGCTCCATATTCTTCTATATAGCCTTGGCTGTCCTGGAACTCGCTCTTGTAGACCAGGCTGACCCCAGACTCACAGAGATCCGCCTGCCTCTGCCTCCCGAGTGCTGGAATGAAAGGCCTGTGCCACCACTGCCCGGATCATCATAACGTTTTCTTATGTGTGCATCATTAAACTCTTATTTTTTGATGACTATTCTGTCTATGTCAGTTTTCTTCTTCTTCTCCACCTTCTTCTCCTCCTCTCCCTCTTCTTCTTCTTTTGTTTTTTTGAGACAGGTGTCTCTGTGTGACAGTCCTGGCTGTCCTGGAACTCGCTTTGTAGACCAGGCTGGCCTCGATCTCACAGAGATCCGCCTGCCTCTGCCTCTCAAGAGCTGGGATTAAAGGTGTGCGCCACCACCGCCTGAAAAGTTTTCTTTTTCTCACTTCTTCACTGTTTATTTCAGGAGTTTTCTGGCCTTTGGGAGAGGTGTTCAGTCCACATCTGGGAAAGAGGTGAAGAGATGTCTTTTAGGACTGTGGATGGGCAAGAAAGGGCAAAGTGGGGCTGGATGGAAGTCATGAATAATGAGTCTTCTAGTGTCTTTCCTCTTTAAATGGTAAGATCATTTGGTCTTGCATACAAGTCTCTGTATGTATTAAACTGTAAATAGTTTGAGGGTAAATCAAAATGCTTTACTCTTTTGTCCCTTTAGCCACATGGCGTGGGTCCCCTGACATAGCAGATGATCTAAAAACGTTTCTGGAGGGAAGAATGTTGGGTAAAGTGCCTTGAATTCATCGCTAGAACATCACAGATCACACCGGAACTGTGTAGTCTGCACTCAGTTTGCCCCAATCCGATATTGGGCTGATTGATTTTCAATTATTTTATGGTAAGCTAATTGTAAGGATATGAGTTCTCCAGAGTGGCCTACAAGCACAGAGCGCTATTGATCCGCTCTGCGGAATGATAGATAATTCTGACTTTTCCAGGTGTTTGCTACCCTTCAAATCAGACAGCTTAGCATTGATGTGGTACTGATAGAGATTTTTAGATCCTAGAAGAGAAGATGAGGAAGCCTAGCTGGGCTGAAAGGGCTGTCTGTTTCTGGAAGATTCAGTGGTACTTGCAATAAATGTATTTTATAGGATGTTACAAATAAAACTCTTCAAACTCAGGCTTTGATAATGAGGCCTTTAATATAGATTTAGATACAGATTATATTTAGAAAGTTCTCATTAAATTTATGAAAAATAACGTTATATAACACCTTGGTCCAAGTTTATAAGTCTAATTGGTTTTTGCTTTTAATATGTTATTCACTTATTAACTGATACAAAACGTAATTATCAGACATATTAATGGGATCCCATGTTGTGTTTTGATGTACACCGTGAGGGTTTGTCTTCTCTGCCAACTTGATTAGATTTGGAGTCACCCAGGAGACACACTTCTGAATGGGTTCTCAGAAAGGTGTAACTGAGGGAAGACCTAACTTGACTGGAGACTTAAACTTAATAAAAAAGTGGGGAAATAACGAAATGACTGAATTCCAGCATTTACCTCCCTCTGCTTCCTGACTGTGGACACGTGACCAGCTGCCACATGCTCCCACAGCCATGTTCTTTTTACCAGGATGGACTGCATCTCATCTTAAACCATGAGCCAAGGGCAGTTCCTTCCTGTAGACTGCCTCTGTCAGGTATGAGTCACAGAAATGAGACATGACTAACATATATTGCATGGTGTTTAAATCAAGTGAAACAATCATTTCCTCAAACAATTATCATTTGTTTATGGTGAAACTTTCAAAGTACCCTTCTTCTAGCTTTGTTTATTCATGTTTATCATGACTGGTTTTGTAGCACTCGAGGCCAGACGCAGTGGCTCCCCATTACAGGCAAGCACCCTTCTTTTGTGCTAAGTTCCTAGCACACTTGTGGCTTTTAGACTCATGTGAAGTTGTTCTTGTCTTAGCCACTCGTTGCGTAAAAGCACATTAGGATTCCTTGGTCTTGCCAAATTATAATTTTATACGTATTTTTTTTTGTTTGTTTGTTTTTTTTGTTTTTCGAGACAGGGTTTCTCTGCAGCTTTAGAGCTTGTCCTGGAACTAGCTCTTGTAGACCAGGCTGGTCTCGAACTCACAGAGATCCGCCTGCCTCTGCCTCCCGAGTGCTGGGATTAAAGGCGTGCGCCACCACCGCCCGGCCAATTTTATACGTATTTAGCCCCTTTCCCCACTCCTCTCTCATCACGACTTTGCCCTGTCTTTGGAAACCTATACCATTCTCAACTTCTGGAGATCAACTCTTGATTTCAGAGCTAAGTGAGGCTATGTGGACCCGTCATTCTGTGCCTGACTTATTTCACGTAACATAATTGCCTCCTGGTCCATACCTGTTGCTGCAAATAGCAGGACTTCATTTTTTCCTAGTGCTAGAATCTGACTGGGTCTATGCACCCCGTTTCCTCTCTCTATCCACCCATCAGTTGATGGACATGTAGATTGCTTCCATTTCCTGGCTGTTATGAATTGTGCTATAGTAACACGGAAATATGAATGTCCATTTGACATTCTGATGGTTTTTCTTCTGAATATGTCCTGTAGTAGGCTCACTGGGTCATCTAATAGTCCTCCTTAACGTTGGGGAATCTCTCTGGTGTTTTCCATAATGGTTGTGCTTTCTTATTCCCATGCAGGGTATGAGGGAAGCCACTTGTCTTCACCCCCACTCGCAGTGGTTGTCTCTAGACTTTTCAACAGTAGCCATGCTTACCAGGGTGAGAGGGAATCTTACTGGGGTTTTTATTTGCCTTTCCCTGATGATTAGCAATACTGGCCATTTCTCATACACTTGTTCCTGTTTGAACGTACCCTCTTGCAAATATCTGTTAAATGTACTGCCAACTTTTAAATGGAATTACTCAGTTTCTTGGCTCCTGAGTTTTTTGGGAATGCATTACAGCATCTGGATTGTCACATGTAAGCTTTGCAGACATTCTCTTCCATCCTGTGGGCTGTCACTGGATCCTGTCGACTCCCTCTTGTGTTTTTTTGGCAAGAAATTTTTAGTTTGCTGTATTCCTATTTGTCTATTTTTTTGTTTCCTTTGCTTTAGGGTGTCTTGTAAAAAAAGTCCTTCCTATTCCATTATCTGAAGTATTTTTCCTGTTATGCTTTTTCCTAGAATTTTCTTATTTTCAGGTTTTATGCTTAAATCTTTAAGGTATTTTTGAGTTTATTTTATTTTATTTTTTTTTTGTGGTTTTTCGAGACAGGGTTTCCCTGTAGTTTCTAGAGCCTGTCCTGGAGCTAGCTCTTGTAGACCAGGCTGGCCTCGAACTCAGAGATCCGTTGAGTTTATTTTTGTACCCGGTGAGAGATAGGTGTCTAAATTTCATGCTCCACCCAGTGAATAACCGACCTTTCTGAACTATTTCTCGAAAGACTGCCCTTCCTGCAATGCATGTTCTTCCATTGTTGTGTCCTTGCTTATTCCCTATGATGTCGTCTCTACAGATCATACTGTTATGGAACTCACTATGTAGACTAGGCTGACTTCACACTTGCTGAGATCCTCCTGCCTCTGCACCCTGAGTACTGGGATTGCAGGCATGAACAGTCATGACTGACTTCCATATATATCCTTAGCACCTTTGCTCAAATTCCGTTGGCTGAACGTAGGTAGCCTTCAGTTCTGTTCTAGGCTAAGGCAAGGACATCACAATCTCAAGGCTGTCCTGTGTCAAACTTCTTGGAGATGGGCAACACACACTCAGTCTGTAAAGGGAACACACAACAGACCAAAGTCTAGCTTTGTGAGCTAATGAGTTTTTATTGGGATTGCTAACAGAAATATGGGCTGTGACTGCTGATGAGAAAAGCAGCTTCCGCCTCAAAAGAATGGAAGCGATGGTTTATTCTGGATCCAACTATGAGTGACCAGTGGCCTGGGAACACAGGCTTAGGTCTCCCTGACCACAGCGTTCTAATAGGATAGCGATTTCATGAACAAAGAAAGCCATAGGAATGGGCAAGGAAGGAATGGCTACTTGGGGCTAAAGCTAGCCCAAGATGAATCGTAATTAGGCTGTGGAGCTGCAACATCCTACCCTCTCCACATCAGTGATGTTGTGCTAATCAGTCCGTGGGCAGATGCAGCTCATTCCCAGGAATTCTTGCTCACAGTTCCCCCTGTTGGCCGAGTATCACAGTTGGTGTGTGGGGCTGGCCTCTAGATTAATAAATCATGAGCACCATTGCCACTGGTGACTGATACCTTTTGCACAATTTGGATAAAAAGAGACACCCCCAAATCACTGAGAATTCCATATAAGAGTCAATATGTAGAGGTTATTTCCTGGGTGTGTATGAGGCTTCCCAGGGCCTTCCAGGCCTGACAGTAGTATTTACATCGTCTGGCATTTGGTTCACCACACTGCTCCATGAGTTGGAGATTGAGAGATATCGTGGTTCATCCAGCTACCCATCCGGGGCAAATGCTCAGTAGGGCAGGCTATGCTGCAGCAGGAAACATAGGCAGCTGCACTAGATTGACCACTATACCCGGGAATCTTTTGTACATTAACATCGTCAGTATCAGCAGCAACACAGTAATCTGATTGGTTGGACCCAGATAGAATTCTTCCCTCTTTCTTTGTGGGAAATCTTTTTATCTCCTTGGAGATAAGGGTTGTGGCCCTAAAATAGAGATACCCCACAAAGGAAAGTCCCTTAGGCAGATTTAAATTAGAACTCTGTGAGTTCAAAACCTGGAACCTTTCTTTATCCAAATTATACTGAATCCTCGCTTGGAGGCAGTGAAGAATTGTATCTTTCCAAGCAAGAAGATTTGGTTCCCGTAAGAAGGGGGGGGGGGTGGTTAGAAGCAAACAGACGTAATGAGGACAACGGAGATCGGGAAAAGGGAACCATCAGTCACTGTTGCTGAGATTGCAAACTGGTGCACCCACTATGGAAATCAGCATGGAGAATCCTCAAAAAGCTAAAAATCAATCTACCGTGTGACCCAGCTGTACACTCCTGGGCATAGGCGCAAAGGACTTCACATCCTACTCCACAAACGCTTGCTTGGCCATGTTCGCTGCTGCTCTACTCACAATAGCTAGGAAATGACAACTACCTAAATGTCCCTATAACCAACGGTGGGTAATGAGAATGTGGTACATATACACTGTGGAACACTATTTAGTAGTAAAGAAAAACAAAATCATCACCTTTCAGGTGATTGGACGGAACTAGAAAAGATCATATTGGGTGAGGTAACCCAGACCATAAATCAAACGCGGCATGTTCTCTCTTATCGGAGGCTCCTGGCTCCAAATCTTCAGATGTGAGCCCGCAGCCTGTAGTCACTACAGAAGCCAGTAAAGTAAAACCTGGGACCATGGCCAGGATAGGGGTGTGGGAGTAACAGAGAGGAGGAATAACAGGTTACAAGGACCTGGTCAGGGAAATGGGAAGAGGTGGGGCTCCTTGGGGAAGGAGAGGGAGGTAAATACAGAGGAAGGTGTGAAGAGGGTAAAGGGGAATGGCCGGATACAACTTATCTGATGGGGAAGGGGGCTCCTTAGAGGAGGGGAGGAGAAGGGGGAGGAAGGTAAAAACAGAAGGAGGGAGGTAAAATGACAATATGGATGTCTGAGAAAACACATGGAATCATATTTCTCTAAAGAAAGAAAAAACCTACAATGAATGTCATTCAGTTTATAAAAATATACATATATAGTTTTAATAAACTCTTCTCATCTGAGCTGAAAGCACCTCAATCCAGGAGCCACTGACCAGATGGATAGCATTCAGTGATTCTGAGATTTGGTGACTATTTCAAATACATTGGCTGAGGAAGTCCTAAATCCACCTTTGCCACCACAGACTGCTGTAGTCAAATGCATAGTGAATGCTGGCTCTTCTGTTTCCTACTAAATGGCACGCTCTGGTTGAGGCTGTGAGTTCAGCCATCTGAGCAGATTTATATAGTTGGTTTTATTAGTCTTTTGGGGGCTCACCATCCAGCTCCCAAGTAAATACATGGAGACTTATTCTTACTTATGAATGCCTGGCCTTAGCTTGGCTTGTTTCTAGCCAGATTTTCTAAATTAAATTATCCCATTTCTCTTCTACATTTTGCCTCTGGGCTTTTTACCTTCTTTATTCTATATGTCTTTCTTCCCTTCTTACTCCATGGCTGTTGTGTGGCGGCTGGGTGGCTGACCCCTGACATTCTCCTCTGCTTCTCCTTTCCTTGATTCTAGCTCTTCTCTTTCTTCTTCTCTTAGATTTTTCTTCATATCCCTCTCTCCTACCTAGCTATTGTTTGGTCAACTCTTTATTAGATCAATCAGGTGTTTTAGATAGGCAAAATAACACAACTCTACAGAGTTAAACAAATGCAACATAAAAGAACGCAACACATATTTGTATCATTAAACAGATATTCCACGGCATAAATGAATGTAACACGTGTTAAACTCTTATTCCACAACAGATTTAATCCCAGGCAAATGAGCAACTCTCAATTATATAAGTAGAGGTAACTGTCTGAAAATGTTCTTGTTCATCTTGTGAATAAAAACCACCATAAATAGGGCTGGAGAGATGGCTCAGAGGTTAAGAGCACTGGCTGCTCTTCTGGAGGTCCTGAGTTCAATTTCCAGCAACCACATGGTGGCTCACAACCATCTGTACTGAGATCTGGCGCCCTCCTCTGGCGTGCGGGCATACATTGAGGCAGAATGTTGTATACATAATAAATAAATAAATCTTAAAAAAACCCACCATAAATAAAATCAATTCTTCACTTTGGGTAGCTGTTTCCAATATGTCTTTTCTAAGGGCAAGAAGTCTACAGGTTATTTGAGTACAGTCATGTTCAGCCTCTTCTAGTTCACATGGCAAAGTGTGACATCCCACCCACCAGTTCTCTGAGGCTTAATATTAATTACAAACTGTTTGGCCTATTAGCTCGGATTATTATTAGCTAGTTCTTAGAAGTTAAATTAATTCATTTCTATTAGTGTGTATTTTACCACAAGGTTCGTGGCTTGTTACCTCACATTTTGCTTCTCCAGCGGCTGCTGGCCTCTCTCAGACTCCGCCTTCATTTTCCCTTTGTCTTTGTTTGGATTTCCTGCCTGGCTCCATTCTGCCTGACCATTGGCAAAATCAGTTTCTTTATTAACCAGTGGTAATAAGACATATTTGCAACATACAGAAGGGCATCCCATGTCAGTTGATGTGGGAGGGTCTTCTGTTTTAATAAAGAAACTGCCTTGGCCAGCCCTTAGGTGGGTGGAGTAGACAGAACAGGAAGAAGGAAGTGAGGTAGATGGCTCAGTCAGATGCCACGCCTCTCCTAAGTTAGGCAGACCGCTGTGCCTCTCCTGAGAGAGAGAGACAGTTGCGATGAAGCCAGCCACCAGGTCAGACATGCTGAATCTTTCCGGGTAAGACACCACTCGTGGTGTTACATAGATTATTAGATATGGGTTAAAGCAAGAGATGTGAGAATTAGCTAATAAGAGGCTGGAACTAATGGGCCAGACAGTGTTTAAAAGAGTACAATTTGTATGTTGTTATTTTGGGTAAAGCTAGCCGGTGGCCGAGAGCCGGGCAGGATGAAAAGCAGGCCTGCCCGCAGCTCCTCACTACGGTCAGTAAAGAGAGTGAGACAGTAGGGACCTGGAAGATGAAAGCAGCTGTGTCTCATAGGAGGTCAGGCTGCTCCCTGAGTAACGCTGGGTGTGATGGGGAATTAGCACAAGTTCTACAGAAGGAGGCTCATAAATGGCGAGAAGAGAGCCTAAGGTGACTTCTGCTGCTTTAAGTCCTTTATGAGTCAGCATGCCCAATTCATTCATTCCCTTTTCATGAATGGACAGGAAGAGGAAGGGTTGTAGTTTGGTTGTCCTCAGGCAGGGGCCTGGTTTAGTCAATTGCTGCCTATTCCTTCAGGCCTAGTTACCTGGTTTCTGGCAGGGCCTGTTTAAGTTTCTTATATAGTGACTTGAAAATTAAAGAGTAGTTTAGAATGCAGTTTCAGTAAAAGTCCTAAAACTCTCCTTAATTGTTTCGTTTGCTTGTCTGTTTGTTTTGGAAGTAGGAAATCTCCTTACAGTAGAAATACGGTCAGGATTTTGAGCAATCTTGGTACATCACTGTATGACAAGACATTTAATTTCCCATTTGTAAAACTGCATTTTGTCTTTTGATGTTTTATGGCCCCTTTTAATTGGTTGTAATAAGAGGATTACAGGAGAGAGAACACAATAGTTGGTCATCCACATATTGAATTAAAGCAGACTCATGAAAGAAATAGTATATCTTATAAATCAAATTTAGGAATTTGAGAACAATATCTGGGACTTTCAATGTGTCCCTGTGGCATCAAGGTCCCAGTTCCCTGCCATTCCTCCTGAGGGAAGGGAACAAACCCTGGCTGTTTGATGGGTCAGGGATGCTAAAGGATCGTGGTGGTCACTGCAATGTTGAAAACACCCAGCGAGGGGTGGAGATTGGGCACCGCTGGTTGTTGAGGGATAACTAGCTTATTCATGGCCTGGAGGCCCTGCACAGATCTGCATCTGTGTCTTCTTTCCTTTGACTTCTCTGTGGGCACCTGGAGGAGTTGCAAGAACTGGTGCAGGGGTTATAAGTTGCTTTCTGGGATTCTTTGATGGGTTTGATTTCCAGTAGGGCTCCTTGCCTTAGAGGGTGTTGTTTATACTAGGCAAGGGTCCAGTCTTGCCTGTGAACATCTCATTTGGAGTAGGTGATCTCATTTGTCCTGTGCCTGTTGAGGATTTTACCTGTCATTTCCCTGGCTGTCAGTTTCCTCTGGTAAGGTCTTCTGACTCTCACAAATGTCCTAGGGGCTGGAGATTCTCAGTGTCACCTAAGTTTAAGGTCACTACTCCCTGTTAGGAGATGAAGACACGAGCATTTTGTGTTTCTAAAAAACCATCCTAACACAATTCACCAGTCGAGAATAGGATAAAGGCTGGAGAGGTGGGTTGAGGTTAAGAGCAGTGACTTGCTCTTCCAGAGGACCCATATTCAATTAATTCCCAGCATCCACATGGAGGCTCACACCCTTTGTAACTCCAGTTCCAGGGCATCCGACACCCTCTTGTGGCCTATTCCGGCAGTGCATGAAGGCAAAGCATCCATATGCATAAAATAAAACGGAAGGAAGGAAGGAAGGAAGGAAGGAAGGAAGGAAGGAAGGAAGGAAGGAAGGGAGAGGGGGAGAGAGAGAGAGAGAGAGAGAGAGAGAGAGAGAGAGAGAGAGAGAGAGAGAGAGAGAGAGAGAGGTGGAGCCCTATGGTTTCTCCCAATAGGAATCTTACAGAATTTGTCTTAAAGGTTGTCACGTGTAGTTAGAAACTCACACCGTTTGAATTTTATTTTACTTTGAGGAAGTGCTTAAGTATGGCAAGGTTTTTTGTTTGTTTGTTTTTGTTTTTCAAGACAGAGTATCTCTGTCTGCATAGCTCCCTGACTGTCCTGGAACTTGCTTTGTAGACTAGGCTAGCCTAGAAATCACAGAGATACACTTGCCTCTGCCTCCTGAGTTCTGGTACTAAAGATGTGTGCCACCATTGCCTGACTGCCCTTTTCCCCTTTGGTTTTTTTTCCCCCCTTAAAGTTTAGTAAGGAGAAAAGAAAACCTTTGGATTCTCTCAGAGCAGCCCGATTCTAGCCTGGTCCTTCTCTCAAGAGCTCTCTTGGAAGCCAGTGGTCCCTTCTGGGAGGGCATCCACTTCAGCTTCATAGAATCCCTTTTGAATTGGCCCAGCTTTTCCAATAGCTGTAGAGTCGCTGTTTTCACGAAGGAAGGAATTAGTGTCTCTCTGTCTGTTAGCATAACTGCTTTAGCTGTAAGTGCATGATGTGGCTATGGATGTCTTTTTCCATATCTATCATCTATCTATCCATCTACCTATCATCTGTCTGTCTGTCTATCTATCTGTCTATCTATCTATCTATCTATCTATCCATCTACCTATCATTTATCTATCATCTATCTATCTATCTACCTATCATCTATCTATCTATCTATCCATCTACCTATCATCTATCTATCTATCTATGGATATATATGTATACACATATACACATATACATATATACATACACACACACACACATATATATATATTTGGTTTGCTCAGGCTAAAAAGGACCTTTGTGGGAAATGAGGAACATGCTGGACTGTTCCATTTGACTAAAGTGGCCACATCTTCTTGCCCTTACAGAAATGTAGAATTTAACAAGGTATCACTTGTGAACCTCCAAGTCCTTGGGGGAGTTCCTCAGTGCTATTTAAATGTTTGTTTTCAGTTTTATTTTGTTTTTGTTTTAAATCTGACCCAAAAGTCAGGTACAGGTGCCCCTGGCCTTATCTTGCATTGGTGTAGTTTAGCCCAGTCAAGAATTTGTGGAGATCATTTTGATATCACACAGCGGAGGCGCCTCCCTAATTCCCGGAAGGCATTTTTATCATCAGCATCTATTTTATTAAAGTCTTGAAGGCAGCTTCTCCATTCTGCCAAGTGAAACCACTCCTTGCCTTGCTTTCCGAAGCCAATAATTGAATCAGTTGGTCAGAAAACCTCAGGTTCATATGTCCACAGGGTGATCTGAAATTCTTTAGCAGAACCTAGAGGGTCCTAATATGGGTCAGAGACCCCCATAATCAAAGACTTTAACTCACATTTTGTTCAGGGAGTTTAAACAGTATATGGGTCCTCCTTCCCCCTGAGTTATATCTAAAAGGAGCCATAAATTTTTTCTTTCAACCAATATTTGCTTTATTACACACTGAAACTTAGAAATCTGAATAATATAATCAAAGTGTGTAATGTATGTGAAATTATGAAAGAATAAAACATTTTTGCCTGCAATTTTTTTTAAGTAAAGGATTTTGTTCCCCTTGGGAAAAGGAAAAAGGGAAGGGAAAAGTCGTAAAGGGGAAGGAAGCTGGATTTCTTCAGAGAGAAGAGGCAAGAGAGGAAGGGACAGGTGGGAACAGAAGGTTGGGAGAGTTAAGTTCTTCAACACCTGTCTTTAGTTTGAATACAATTTATTGAAGCATGATTAATAAAAATCAGAGACAGAAATTGGGGTTCAACCTGAAGGTCAGAAAAGCAAAACACCCAGCCACTGTCTCTTACCTCCAACTGTCTCTTAGTCCCAAATGCCGATCCTGCCTCCAGGAATCTCAGAATGAAATTGTGACTGAGAGCTGTCTCCTCCAATTTTATAATCCTCTCTAGTTCTGGGATTAAGGGTGTGTGTCACACACTACCTGGTTTCTATAGCAAGCTAGTGTGGCTACTGGAATTAAAGGTGTGTGTCATTGCTGCCTGGTCTGTAAGGTTGGCCAGTGTGGTTGTCTTACTTTTCTGATTCTCAGGCAAGCTTTATTTATTAAAAAGGCAAATGAAATGCACTACAATTTATAACATTTTTATTAACCTCCTTTCCTTCAGTATCTGTCTTTGATGCTGAGAGTTTCTTAAAGTCCCTTATTCATCGTCCCTACGTTGTCTACTTGGCATTGGCTCAAAATACCCAAGACCAAGTTCTCAGCACAAAGATGATTTATTTGCCCCAGAGAGACAGAGGACAGGGAGTAAGAGACAAAAATAGGAGATAGAGGATGAGGGAGAAAGGGAAGGGAACAAGGGAGAGGGGAAGTGGTTTTTTTTTGTCCTTGGGGAGGAGGGTCACAGCTGCCTCTAGATTGAGAGGAGACAGTCTCCACCCATAAGCAAATGACACTTTATAAAAGGAAACGGGGAAACCCGTGAGTTTAATTTTAACTGGGCATGTTTAGGGTAGCCTAAAGGGGGGTTTTTGATTGTTGAACTTCAATTCTTTGATAGCTGTACCTTGGTAGTCAGCCTCAGGAGGCAGAAGTGGCCAAATAAGGCAACAATGGCTAGCTTTAGGAATGTAATCCTAGGTTTTTAGCAAGGCAGAGGGAATTGAGGGAGAAGGGCAAGGCCTGCCAGAGCCGTGTTTGCCATGTTCAGGTTGGCTAGAGTCCCTTCGTTCATTTTCTGTAAGTTATCAATCTTATCATTTCTTCTCTTAAAATGCTTCTAAATTCCAATTAAAGTATGTTGCCCATTCATGACTTTTGCCTTATTGCCAGTTTTGTACGTAAAAAAAAAAATCTATCAGTTTTGGAACAGCAAATGTTCCATGATGAAGAAACTGTAAAGCTAAGTTATCGTTGGTTAGATCTCCCCATTTTCCCAAATATTTACAAGTTGAATGTCTGTAATTATTATATCTGAAGCCACCTGGAGCACTGATGGTCATTTATCTCCTAACAGTTCCTCCCTTTTGGAGGCCTTGTTACTCTTTTTCTTGCTCCTGAAAAGTTGCAAGCCTCCCTAGGGGACTTGTGTCTTGGAGCAGGGTTATACACTGCTTTTGGGATGGACTTTCTCAGCTTTCACCCCTGTCCCCCACTGGGTCTCACAGTTATCCTGAGAGTTTACAGAAATGTGAGGGTCCTCAAGACAATGGGTGATCAAACCTTTATGTCTGTCTTCTCCAGGCATGCTAATGTTCCTTCTGACCCAGGAACAGGGCATATTTGTTTGGTTTCCCTATGACGTCATTGCATGTGTGGGGAGTTCTTCTGCATACTTCCTCCCTTCGTGTTGGAGGGAACAATGCCTCTTAGCTTAAGTTTTTTAATGATCAAGCACTCAAGAAAATTATTTTAAAGTTTTATTTTTATTTTACACGTATGAACGCTTTGCTTGCATGTCTCTGTACCACACGTGTGCCTTGTGCCTGCAGAGTCTGGAAGATTTACAGATGATGGCTGGGAATCTCCATGTAGGGGCTGAGAACTGCACCTGGTTCATCTCTCCAGTCCCACTCAGGAAATGCTTAAAAGTAGCAAGGTTGCAATACGCAGGAGGAGCCCCAGGAAAGTTTCTGGAACTGGGTATTGAACAAGTACCAAGAGACCAAGGCCAACTAGGTAATAAACCACAGGTTCCCAAGGCAAACAACATCAAGACAAACCAGACCAGAACCCAAAATACCTCCAGAGGTCTTAAGAAAACAAAGCTGAAAACAAACCAATCAGAAACCAAAATACTTCTGAAGCAAATACCTTGAAAACAAAACAAAACAAAAAATACGCAAAGTATCCAAATACATATCCTGAAAACCGCAGGTCAGAATATAGCAAGAAGGCCTAAGCCCCAAGGAAAAGCTCACTGGTTTCCTTTTCCTTTTTGAGACGGTCTCTCCTACATAGCCCTGGCTGTACTCTCTGTGTAGACCAGGCTGGCCTTGAAGTCACAGCCGTCCACCTGCCTCTGCCTCCCAAGTGCTGGTGAAGCAGTGACGGATGGTAGGACACAAAGGAGCCCTGTCCTGATGCCTGGTGCCAAGCCAGTTAATTCCTTCGGTGAAAAGCGGATTGTTCCTGGGCCCCACATTGGGCACCAAGAACTTGTTGATGAAAGAAACTGATCTCACCCCAAAGGAATGAAAAGATGGTTTATTCTGAACCCAACTATGAGCGACCAGTGGCCTGGGAACACAGACTTAGGTCTCCCCAAACAGTGTTCCAATAGGGTAGCGATTTCATGACCTATTCATAGTAACAGAACAAAGAAAGCCACGCGTCAAGTCACTTTTCCTAACACGTTGGTGGGTACATCTGGTAGGTGGGTGACAGCAAAGCAGAGAAAACTGCTGTAGGCTTTAGATGCAGTCAGACAGCACACTTAGCTCTTTGATTGGTGGACACTATGGGGTCTGTCCATGCGTTCCAAGGGATTTTTATATGTTACTCACAGGATGCTAAGTCTGACACAGGGATTGGTAAGGAAAGAATGGTTACGTAGGGAGCTAAAGCTAGCCCAAGATAAATCATAATTAGGCTGTGGAGCTGCAACACTCTACCCTCTCCACATCGCTGATGTGCTAATCAGTCCATGAGCCTTTGCAGATGCAGTTCATTCCCAGGGGTGACATTACAGAACCCTCTGCACCACCTCTGGGTGGCTCAAAAGGTCCAGGAGATCCTGGGCAAGCTCAGTTAAGCTCCTTCTCCAGCAGGTTTTACACATTTTACAAAGCCTGGGATGAACCTTCAGGAAAGAATCTTTTCAAATCCCTCTTTCTCAGAAAGGTGACATTTTGTTTATGTCCCGAGTTCCTTTTCCCTCCTGGAGAGAACTCTTCAACTGGGTGGAAACTGCTCTGTGACCATGGTACAGGGAGATCCCGTTGTAAAGGATCTCACTGTGCTTTACACTGTAAAGGGGGGGGGTCCATCTCTAGTGGAAGAACGCTGCCTGAGGTCCTGGCTCATTGCCCAGCACAATAAACATTATGATTTAGAGAAAGGACTTTCTGGTGGTCTTTTGTTAGGGGGCGCTGGCTATGTGCGTTGACTTCGCTGATACTTGCCTGGGGCTGAGGGGAACGGCTGCCAAGCAAGCTGACCGAAGGCCTTGAAGGACAAGCAGACCAGGCTGTGAGGCGATCCAGATCAATCCACAGAGAGGTGTCATGCCGAGCCCCTAAACTAGACAGATGGCAGAGTTGCAGGGTACGTACTAGATGTTCTGTCCTTACCTTCTACTCCTCCTGCCTCCAGCTAC
The DNA here is from genome assembly GCF_903992535.2 of Arvicola amphibius. NCBI lineage: Eukaryota > Metazoa > Chordata > Mammalia > Rodentia > Cricetidae > Arvicola > Arvicola amphibius. Next base: position 121,960,395 of record NC_052049.1, read on the forward strand.
CTTCTCTCTGTGGAGGCTGGAGACAGTTCTAGCCCATACCGTCCCCAAACACCTGACCCACAGAAACCACAAGACATAAAAAAATGATTGTTTGAGACCACAGGGATTTAGGCTGATTTAATATATATAGCAGATAATATTAGGTACATGGAAGGTGTTTAGTAAGTGGTAGTTTTTTTTGTTTGTTATTTGAACTTCTAAGAAGTGAGGTTATTATATGAAAAAAAAAATCCCCAACTACGATTTTTTTCCCTCAGTAAATTTCCTTTGACAAAAACTTGTGGATTGGTGCCCACAGATCAGCTCAATATGTTTTAATCCTGATACCAAAATAACGCAGGCTGATCAATACTCCTCAGTCAGGGATGAGCGCATTGTGGAGCGAGCTCGGAAGGGCTAGTTTCTGGGGAGGACTCTGCATAGAGAATTTATACACTGTAACTTTACGGCCACATGTCCAGGTCGCCTGTATTTCCTGGTAACGTCTGACCAACTGAAAATGCTTTAGTGGAATGTTTTCAAATTCCAAAATTAGTCATATGCCCAGAAGAACACAAGATGAAGATAGATAGGAATCTCTCTTCTTTCGTTAACCCAGCCCGCTCTTGACTGCGCCCCTGACTTAACCACTCTCAATAACCTGGCCAGGCTCTTCCATGATCTCTCCTTCCTTTACAGCAGGGTCTAGCTCTGCAGCTCTTGCTGGCCTGGAACTCACTAGTAGGCCAGGTTATACTTAGACTCTACCTCAATTCCCAAGTGCTGGGATTACGGGCTTGCTGTACCCAGAGTGGCTTCAGTTTTTGGTTTTCCTTTGTTTTTTGCTGTTTTGTTTCCCTTTTTGAGCTGGAGGCTCACTATAGTGCACAGGCTGGACTCCAACTCCTGGTGAGAGGCAACCTCCAGCACAGTCTTCCAAGTGTTGGTCACAAAGATTCACAGGCATCCCCAGCTGCCTTCCTCTCCTGGTCACGTAAACAAGCGTAAATATGTGTATGGTGCATATGTATACACAAAGACGTGTAGTTACTTTGCTGGTGACTGTCCTTAATGGAATCGCACTGCACACGTGCCCAGCAGGCTGTTTCACTTGACAGCAGATTGTGATCTTTATAAAGTAGCCTATGCCTTCTCTGGCCGCTGTCACAAGCTGTCATCAATTTGTGGCTTAAAGTAGGGTAAATTTATTTATTCCTTCCGTTTTCTGGAGGCCAGAGTTTCAACATGTCAAGGCTGTTTCTTCTGGAGGCTCCAAGCTTGTGACAGCTACCTGCGTGTATGACTTGTGTGTACACTTCCCTTCCTCTTTAAAGTATGTCACCGTTGGTCCCCTTATGTAATTTCTCCTGAAGAGAATCTCCCGGTTTCCCTCTGTGAGGGACACGTCTCCAACCTCCCCCCCCCCCACAACTTCCCTCTGTGAGGACACTTCCTTTATGGCCCACTAGATAATCTAGGATTGCTTCCCCATCTCAGGCCATAGACCTTAATCAGAACAACAAAGTCCCTTTTGCTGCTTCAGACCATTGTCAGTTCTACAGATCCAGTCCCTCTTTGGAGGTGGGGGCATCATCCAGTCTGACGCATTAGAACTTCTTTTAAAAAGATCATTTATTTATTTATTTATTTATTTATTTATTTTGGCATGTGTGTCTGTGTGCTATCTGCCTTGGATCTCCTGGGACTGCAGTTACAGATGGTTGTGAACTGACTTGTGGGTGCTGGAAATCAAACTCAGGTCCTCTGAATTCAACCACTGAATTCATCTCCCCAGCCTAAAATCTTGTGGGTTTTTTGTTTGTTTGTTTTGGTTTGTTTTGTTTGTTTTTTGAGACAGGGTTTCTCTGTGTAGCCCTGGCTCTCCTGGAACTTGTTTTGTAGACCAGGCTAGCCTTGAGTTTGTAGATCCTCTTGCCTCTGCCTCCCCAGTGCTGGGTTTAAAGGTGTATGCCACCACTGCCCAGCTTCTGCCTTGGTCTCTTAAATCCTGGAGTTATAGGCCTGAACCACCAAGCCTGTCTTACATTTTGCTTGTTTCTAACACATTTCACGTAGTCCAGGCTGACCTCAAACTTTCTATGTGGTAAGGATGACCTTAAACTTTCTACACGGTTTGGATGACCTTGAATTTTTGCTCCTCTGTTCTCATCACCAAATTCTGGGATTACAGATGTAAGCTACCATGTCCAGCTTAATTAATTCATATTTTCTCTCTCTGTACATTATTTGATTTTTGGGTATTTTTCTTTAAATTTTTAAAAATTTCTCCTCTGCTCACTACTCCTTCCCCTACACTGTTTTTAGGTGTTTTTTAGGGGCCCGGGGTTGGTGCTGCAGATAGACTCTAGAAGTCCTAGGCACGGTTAGCTCATTTAAGTATCTGCCTCATTTTAAAGTTCTGTGTACTGATACCGCCCACACCTTTCTCTGCGGTCACACATAAAACAAAGAAGTCTAATATCTCGACAGACTTTGGGGAGGGGAGAATCTTTACAAGAGCTACTGGGTGGGGAGGCAGTCCCAGGCCTTGAGGGAGCTGTCTGAGAAGGGCAGCTTGATTGACAGTGGACAGAGAAGGTTTTACCTTGAAGTGGCCTGCTCTTAGCAGGGGCTCTTCTGGAAGGCTGACAAGCTGGCTCAAGGTGGTGAAAGTTCAGAGGCCTGGGGCTAGGAGACAAAATTCAACTGGGGTTAAAGCTAGGTGTGGTGATAATTGTATAATTACAGCACGTGGAAGGCTGAGGCAGGAGGATTATGATTCCTAGGCCAGCCTCCATGACGTAGGGATACTCTATTTCTAAATAAATAGACAGCAGTCAGGCAGTAAATCCAGCACTCAGGAGGCAGAGAAAGGTGGATATCTGAGTTCGAGGCCAGCCTGGTAGAGAGAGTTCCAGGACAGCCAGGGATACACAGAGAAACCTTGTCTCAAAAACAAAAACAACAAAACACACACACACACACACACACACACACACACACAGACACACACAAATCAAACCAGTCAGCCAACCAAACAAAAACAGTCTCACCAATTAATTAAAATTTTGTTAACAAGTACTTTGTTCTGGTTACTCAGTGGGCATCGGTGGTTCAGTCTGTCATTTATGAAGGAAGGATGGGAATCTGAAAGGTGATTAGGTCTTGTACAATCACACAGGGGAGCTACTTCTTTGTACTGTCATTTACGAGAACGTAGATGAGTACAGGGTTCTGGTGAAATTAGTGTTTTTTCTTTTCTTTCAGAGTTTCTCTGGCTGTCTTAGGGCTTGCTCTGTTGACCAGGCTAATAGCAGCTCAGAGAGATTCACCTGCTTCTGCCTCCCAGGTTCTAAGGTTAAAGGCCTATGCCACAACGTCCAAGCATTCCACATTGTCAGTGTGCAGAGTCTAGTGGGATGCTGTTCTTTAGTCCTTCCCCAACCCCACCCCACCCGAGACAGGGTCTCCTGTGTCCTGAGTTGAACATGACTTTAAAGTTCTTATTTTGCCTCTACTTCCCAAGTGCTGGGATTACAGGCAAGTGTCGCCACTCCTGGTTTTCTTCAATACAGGAGATTGAACCCAGGCCCTCTCTGCCAACTGAGCCACATCCCAAGCCCCCACATGTGCTTCTGATGTTCTCAGAAGGCTCATCAAACTGTTTTTTTCAAGTGCTTGTAAGGAAATTTTGATTAAGTCCTTTTGACGTTAGGAAAAATAGCCACGTGTGATGGCCCATGCCTTTAGTCCCAGCACTTGGGAGGCAGAAGCAAGTGAATTGCTGTGGGTTCGAGGGTGAGTTCCAGGGCAACCAGAATGGTTTAGGGAGACCCCGTATCAAAATAAAATACACAAAACAACAAAATGAATAAATAAAATTAGAAAAATATTTCAGCAATCATTTCAGCTTGACATGATGGTACATGCCCCAGCCCTTGGGAGCACTGCCTTAAATTGGAGGCCAGCCTGGACTACATAGTTGAGTTTCAAATCAGCTTGGTCTATGGAGTGAGATTTTTGTTTCAAAAATACAAAAACAAACAAAATATCATATTTAAACTTTGCAGCATTTGTAGTTGGTAAAGCAGACGCTCTTTTAGCTACAGTTTTCAAAATATATTACCTTTTGTACATAAACAATTTTTTGCACTGATTTATGTGTTTTTGTGTACTGCTGCCTGGATGTGGAGTTCAACTTGCCGGAGTCCATTCTCTCCACCCACCATGTGGGTTCCAGGAATGAAACACAGACTGAAGCCTGCTTTCCCAGCTGAGCCACACTCCCACGCTCAGCTCACCTCCGTGTTTATTTATTTGAGGCAGGGTCTCTCTCTAGCTTAGGCTGATCTAGAACTACACTGGTCTAGGCTAGCCTCCAGCTTAAGGGAGACTCCTACTTCAACCGCCTAGGTCCTAGGGACTGCGTCTGAAGACATGAGTTACCAGATGGTTTAAAACCCGGTTCTTCTTAGTGTCTCTTACAGAACTGCCTGCTCTTCTGCATCCGCAGTCTTCTGGAATTTACTGTTGACTGTGTTCCTTTATTCACGAAAGGAGTTTGGGGCGGAACTGATGAGGTGGGGGATGGGTCTCAACACCTTTTCTTTCATCTTCTTGGTCTCTTTCAGGAAAAAAGTGCTTGATCAGCACTACAGACTTCTTTCTGTTAGCGAGAACCAGGAAATTCCCCACCCCGCTTTTTATTTTATTCCCTCTTGTCCCTTCTGGGTCCATCCAAGCATCAGAAGGTGAGCCCGGACCAAGGCCTGGACGGCGCTGAGTGTGACAAGGCAACACAACACACCCTCCAGACAGATAGGCTTCGCCCAAGCCACAAAGATGCACTTCCCAGATCTTTGTTTTGCGAGGAAAAGAACTGTAGCTTTTCTTCGAGTGGGAGGGAGATCAGGACACAGGCGCGGGGTCAGTGGGTCCTTTCAGTTAACAAAGTTTAGGCTGGCACCTATTCGCCGCGTCCCGTAGGACACGCTGGGAGCCAGCCAAAATAACCTCTTAACTCGTCACCTAGTATGCTTATTTCAAACAAGGAACCATAAAATCTTGAAATGTGCCGGGTGTGGTAGCGCTGGCCTGTGAATCCCAGCCCTCTGGAAGCAGAGGCAGGAAGAGTGTTGCGAGTTCGAGGTTAGCCTCGGCTACGTGGTGAGTTCCAGGATAGTCTGGGCTACAGAGTGAGGTCAAACAAGCTAACCAAATCAACTCCACCCACCAGGGTATGGGTTGGCGGGGGGGGGGGGGGGGGGGGGGGGGAGAAGCCCAACCCCCAATCTCTTAAATTTACTGTGTCCTACCCAGAAAGGACGCAAGCTGAGAAAACAAACCTGCCTTTTCTTCTCCCCTCCCCTCCCCCCCCCCCCCCCCCAGCTTCCCAGCTTCCCTGAGGTGCCAGGTGATGGTCTGTAAAAGCATCCTCTGGCCCTAAGGGCTTGACAGTTAATGATTTGTCGCAGGAGCCGGGGACGCGAGCGAGCGAGCGCAGCAGGAGAGCAAGGCAGGGCGCGGGCCGAGTCCGCGCCGTCCTCACAGGCGCCGCCTCCTGTCTTCCGGGCCGGAGCACTTTGCGGGGTTCCGGGCACACGAGGCTCGTAGGGACCACATGGAAGCCGAATCACCGGCGAGCGCGGGGGTCACGGAGCCCCAGGCTCTGAGCTCCATGGCCACGATCGGCAGCCACCTGAGCAGGATCCGAAGCAAACTCTTCACCTGGTGAGTGCGGCGTGGGGCGGGCCCGGGTGGCGGGACCCGCGCGCGCAGGTGTCTGCGGGGGCGGCGGCGCCGCGACTTGGGTTCGGAGCACTCCTCACGCGCACCCAGGAGGTCTCCTTTCAACTGGGTGCTCCCATACCGTGGCACACCCTTAGAAACCGTGACAGTGGTTTTCAGAGGATGTGCAGGGGATTCATCCAGCTGGCACTGTGAGATCGGTCCCCGCGTCCCCGCGGCAGGGTGGGTGTCCCCGTGGACGCAGTGGAGGAGGGCTGCCCACCCTGTCGCTTGGCAGGTGGAAGTGCTGCCCTTCCTGGCGCGGCGCCCGCATTCTTTCAGCCTCCAACCGGAGTTCACTCAAGTGAGCAAGCTGGGTTAAGTTTTGTGCTGTGGTAAACCGGACGGAGCTGCGTCTTCCCTGTTTTGGGGCCTGAGCGAGGTGACGTGACCACCTCTGGAGCGACGGTCCAGGGAAGCAGGTGGCTGATGTCACTGTGCTCTGTGGGGCCATAGGTAGGCAGGGATGTTCTTAAAGACTTGGCAGCGACTCTGGGGAAAGCTTTCTGTGGTCACTGGACGACTTGCGTTCTGAAGACACATAGAGGCTAACATCCAAATAATGACATCCATTTACCGAGCATTCACTCCGTGCCAGGCACTGCGCTTAGCCATTTATGTGGACAATAGCACCACATCTTCACTTTAGGATATGGCGCTATTGTTAGACCCACTTTCTAGGTAGGGAAACACAAGGCTAAGTCGTTGGTTTACCTGGGGATTATGAGAGTGCCAGGGTTACAGGCATATGTCACTATCCACCCTGGGCAATGAATTTCAGGAAAGATTTTGAAAGCTACGCCCTTGCAAAGGCATCTCACTTTCAGAGCTGGTCGATAAATGTGTATACATGCATTTTTTTTTTTTGGTCACAAATAAGCATAGTTTTAAAATAGCTGCGCGCGTTCAAAGGAGTAGATTGGCCCCAAATCGACCATTCTCTTCCAGCTTTGTAATGTCCTGGTATTTTAGCAGTGATTTCTTAGCGGGGAGATGTTACCGTGACATAACTAAGGGGTCAGACTTCGAATTCAAATCTTAGTGAGCTGGCCTTGCTTGGACAAGTCCCTGGTTCTTGTGTGCTATTTGAGGATCGTGGCGGAGAGAGTTCATGCTTAGCCTGGGTCAGACACTGGGTTCAGTTCTCAACAAGAGCAAAATAAATAAATAAATAAATAAATAAATAATGGGGGTGGGTTGGGAAGGCAAGACAGCTCAGTGCTTAAATACTCCTGCCACCAAGCCTGATTACCTGAGTTCAATACCCAGAACATACATGATGGAAGGAGATTCAAGTTCCCAAAACTGTCCTCTGATCTTCACATGTGTGCTGTGGCATGTATGACCACACATATACACATACATGGGCAGTGAATAAATAAGTCAATAAATAATGCAAGAAAAGATTACTAGCAGTCTTCACCCTCACTTCCCCCCACCTGCTAAGTTAGCCTGCAGGGCTGTGAGAGGATTCACTGGTTGACCACACAGCAGTGGGAAGAGAGAGAGCCCTTTCCAGTGTCCTGCATGGGCTAGTCACCACCAGCGCTCTCCATTCCTCGGTAATGGGAACAGGTGGTAACTGGGAAGATGCCAGTGACCCTAAGGCTGGGGTAGATAATCTAGCAGATCTCAACTCAGCAAGAAGTACCAAGAACTAGCAAGTGTGATTTTCTCTTCATAGCGTAGTGTTTTTGGGTAGTATGTTTTATGAGCAGAAGAGTCTAGGAGCCCCTGGGGATTTCTTCCTTCTCTCAGTGAGGTTTATTTTGCACCCCCCTGAGGCCTTTTACTCTCTTGTGTGATGGTGGTTTGTGGGTGTTTTACACTCCTGGTGGATGGGCCTGCATCACAGCAGGCCTTGCTCTTCTCCCTTGTGCATTCTGCACAGCCCTTAGCTCAAGAATGAATGAATGAATGAATGAATGAATGAATAAATGAATAGCTGAGAGGTGACAAAGTTCTTTTATTCTTGCTTTTCTTTGGTCATAAGCCATTTCTTTTTCTTATCCAGAATTGCATGCTAGGAAAAGAAGTTTAGCTCAGCAGTATGGTGCTAGAGTCATGGCAGAGCCCACAAACAACAACATTTGCTCATCTCCTGCTTTTAGCCACCCCACACCCTTTTTTTCATGTGGTGTTCCTCTGTTGTCTTCAGGCTGGTCGCTGACTCTCGTGTTTAAATGATCCTCTTGCCCGAACCTCCTGAGTACCTGGAACTACAAGGTGTGTGTATCTGGTTTCCATGACAAAGTTCATTAGGCCTCCTATTCATTAACCACACTCCAAATGCCTCCCTGTGTTGATGTTTATTCTGAGGGTCACGGCCTGCAATTTTCCTTCGTTGTTATTGCTGTTTTCTGGTGTGTCAAGAAGGCCACGCTGACTTTCAAGTTGCTGCATTATCTGCAGCTGGCCTTGAACTCCTAACATTCTTTGTAGGGAACTGTGGGGTGTGGAGAAAAGACAGAACACAGAGAGATAGCTTATAGTTTCATAGATAAATTTGGTTTTATTTTTCCTTTTCTGTTCTTTTCACCACTTTTGACATGTGGGTACTAAATACAGGAAAAAGTTAATGGCCTGAAGAGGATTGCCTTCTTTATCTGAAGCATATATTCTAGGTGACCCCCAACTCTTGACATATCTCTCTCGCTTAGGTACAAACATTTTTCTTTGGGGTTGTGAATATTAGATGACTGGACTGATTATGGGGGTGCCTGGCTGTAGTCCCCAGCACTCAGAAAGTGGGGTGAAATGTTCAAAGGCATGCTGGGAGTTCAAGGCCAACTGTAGTGACCCCTTGTCTCAAAGACAGATGAGGGGGAAACGTCTCAAATCACTTGAGTATTCATCCCACAAGTTCAATGGCGCAAATTGTCTGAAGCATTCAGGGTAACAGTCCCAGAATATCCAATAGGTTTTGTCCCAGAACCTGCCTTTTTTTGTTTTTCCTAGACAGGCTTTCTCTACATAGCCCTGGCTGTCCTGTAACTTGCTCTATAGATTTACGACTGGCCTTGAACTCAGAGATCCACCTGCCTCTGCCTCCCTAAGTGCTGGAATTAAAGGCATGCACCACCACCACCCTCACCTCGAGCCTGAATTTTGTCAAATGATCTATTCTAACAAACAGCTGTGGATCTCCAGCAGTGCTAGAGACTATCAGATGGTTTACAGTCTGACACAGAGACCTTGATTTAGTCATGTATTTCAAAACGTATATTCCTTATGATTGTCAACTTTCTGTCTCTAGCAGAAAACTTAATTATTTCATGTGCTTATCTTTTTCCTTAACCAATAAAGGATAAAGTGTTGAGACATAGCTTTTTATTGTATGTAACGCCATGCTGGTCAGGTTTTCTTTCTTTCTTTCTTTTTTTTTTTTTTTTCCATTCAATACACCTTAGCTATCTATATCCAGGTCTAGGCCCTAAGCTCATCTTTGTAATTGGGATGGTAGGTATGATTTAATATCTGTTTCCAAGAAGGCTTATAATCAAATTATAGTAAAGGAATCATGGTAAGTGCCAGAGGAGTAAGTCCAAAGTTCAGTGATGGTGCTGGGCTACAGTAGTGAATAGAGCTGCCTTCCAAAGTTCAGGGTTGGCACAAAGGAGAGCAGAGATCAGGCCTGCCAGGGTGAGGGGCAGCTGAGAAGCTTGAGGTTTTGTTCCTACCAGGTGAGAGAGGTAGCAAGATTGGAAGGGCTAGAGGGGGTTTTTGCTTAAAGGACTGGAAGGAGCTTAGTGTGTGGAGGGCATGGACTGGAGGAGCTTGAGCAGTAGTCGCCCATCAGCCTACAAGCGAGCTCCTTATTTCTGTCCGTGTATAGGAGCACTCCTTGTCACCAGGAGTGGAGCACTCCTTGTCACCACCCATCAGTCCATGGGAGGGGAGCACTCCTTGTCACCATTCACCGTCTATAGGAACATCAGGTGAAGGGTGTTTTGTCTAGATGTATATGCACCACATGCCTGCTTGGTGCCTAAGGAGGTCAGATGACATTAGATCACCTTGGACTGGAGTTAACAGTTGTGACCCCATGTGGGTGCTAGGGACCGAACCCATGTCTTCTGGAAGAGCAGTCTTTTAATTGCTGATTCATCTCTCTAGCCCTACGAAGGGTGTTGTTATATAGCATTGTTTAAGGAAGTTATATGAAATGAGAGCTTTTATATGCTTTGTGCTGTGAGGACCTGGGTAGTTCTTTATTCTACCAGTAAATTCTCCCAGCCCCATTCTATTGCGCAATTAACTGCTATCTGCTTCTTCTAGACTCAGGAGGCAGGAGAAAAGTCAAGTTTTGTCCACTGTTATATACTTTATTCCAGCACACTTTGAATTGGATAATTCCTCATTGTGGGCAGCTATGCATCCTGGCCTCTGTCCAATAGATGCCAGCACAACACACATCCAATATGACAACCAAAAATGTCTCCGGACATTGTGGGGTGTTTGTTTTTAACTGCCTCAGATATCTGGGCTTCATGGCGCCTAGTGACTTCCCATTTCCACCCTCAGAGCACAGCTCCGCACTGAGTGTTCATTCTCCGGTCGACCCTGGGCCACAGCACGCAGTTGAGTGCTTTGCTGGGTGCTCCCTCTGACCTGTGTCGTCACTTCCTGGGCACTGCACAGAGTTGTCAGAGGACATGCAGGGATTGCCTCTGTGTGGCACAGGAGAGAGGAGAGAGTAGATCTAAGGTTCTCTTCCAACAGGCCCTCCACTGGCCTCTGTCCACGCGACCCAGGATGTAGTGCCTTCCCCAGAATAGTTCTCGACAACCTCTGGGTTTGTCCTGCTTCTCTTTGCTCCTTTCCCAGACTAATTTGAAAGTAGAGAAGATGGCTGTCCGAGCTTGTTCCTCATCTTGACATCATTTCTAGACTGTTCCTAGAGCCTGTCTCCCTTCAGTCCTTACAGTCCTGACTTCAGCGGCCACCCTTACCATCTCTCATCCGGACTCTTGTGGCTTCCATCCAGGGCTTCACACAGTCAGAGAGGTGTCAGATAAAACCAGAGGGCAGCAGCAGCTGTCACCAAACGAGAATTCCCTGCTTGCGTTTCACCAGTCCTGTGACACACCTACACAGTTTGGTTTCTCATTTGACGGATCGGATGAGTAACTTGCTTGGGTCACATAGCTGGCGAGCATCAGAGAGAGAGATAGTTATGGTTGATTCCAAAGTGAACCTGCTTTACTAGTTTGGAAGCCTCACCACGTCGTATCTGAAAGCTGAGGCTGTAGGATGCCACCCTTCACCTGCACCGACGGTGTACGAACTAAGACGTATCTTGGGGGTCCCTGGAGATCCCTCAGAGGTTACCCTGGGGAGCAAGTGAAGAATGGGACTTGGTGAGTTTCTCAGCTGGTCTCTGGCATCCACAGACACATTGTGTAATTGGGATTTTATGCAAGATGTCCAGATTATTAATAGCAGTCGTCCAGGCTGGGTGGCTTGGAGACGGCAGGAAGTCATTTCTTGTTGCTGGAGAGTGGGGTGTCTGAGGCTGAGGCTCTTGCAGACATGGTGTCTGGTGTAGGCGTATTTACTGCCTCACGGATAGCCTTCATCTTACAGTGCCTTTACATGGCAGACGGGTTAGAGAGAGAGCACTCTCTTCTCTGTTTCAACCCCAGGCATAGAGATGAACCCTGTCCCAGTTATTGTCTCTGTTGTGAAAAACCCTGCACTCCAAAGCAACCTGGGGAGGAACGGATTTTCTTTCATCGTGATTTTCATCTGTTATGCAGGGAAACCAAGGAAGGAACTCAAGTCAGGAACTGAAACAGAGATCAGGGAGGAACATTGCTTATTGGCTTACTCCCTATGACACCCATTCAGCTGGCTTTCTTATATAACTCAGGACCTGCGCAGCAATGGCCATATCATGACCCAAAGAGAGGATTTCACACACTCTTCTCCATCCTCCATTCCCTACATTTCCTGAGCCTGAAGGATGAGGAGGGGTTGCTAGAGATGTCCCATTTAGGGCCAAGCCCTCAATAGACACTTATTCTTAGCACTTGGCTAGTGATGAGTCTCTGTATTAACTGCTGGCCACTGCAGAGAGAAGTTTTTCTGGCCAAAGTTGAGGAAAACGCTCATCTATAAGTGTAAGCATGAATATTTAGAAAGCAGTGTTTAGCAGAATGTCAGGAGTAGGTTCCTCTTGGGCCTTGTGAGCTCCCCAGAGCCATGGGCTTTTGACCAAGCTTATATATAGTACCAGACATGAATTCCTTCCCGTGAACCGGCCTCAAATTCAATCTAAAAGCAGTTGCTTGCCCCCATGCCATTCATGCCACTATTACATCACCGGACACGTCTTACCATTCAGGGTGGTATTGTAGCATAGAGGGTTGGCTGCATGGGTACCATTGGTGCACACATAGCATCTTCTGGCACTTTGAAAACTAGTTATCAGAGGACGTTTCAGGTCACTTACAGCTTGGTTTCTCTGTCTTGCACCTAAAGCATATTGTCTCTTCAGTGCTAGAGTCTTACCATCTGGTTCTAGCAGCTAACCAAGAGCAGTGGCAGTAGCCTGGGTTGTTTTGGGGGCCTGTGGGACCTCCCTGGCCAGTAGCTCAAAGGGAGCTATCCCATACCTGGTACTGAGATTTTCATTTAATAACCCATATTCTGGGAGAATCATGGTGGTCCGTGTGTGGTCCCCTCCTTTTATTTGATGTGGTAAATAAGATGTAAGAGCTAGGACTGGAGTAAAAGTGGGTGCTTTCTGAAGGGCAGCTCTCAGAGATGTTTAGAAGGTGGCTCTGTGGGCAGACAGTGTGAGTCGCCAAGCCTGGAAACTATTTTGATGAGTGTTTTGGTAAGCTCATTTAAAAGTTAGACTTTGAGGCCGTAGCTCAGTGTGTAAAGTACTGGCCCAGCACACCAAAGGACCTGGGTTCAATTCCACAACACTTCTTAAACTGGGATGGTGGTGCACAGCTCTTTCAACTGAGGAGAAGGATCAGGAGTTCAAGGTCAATCCAGCCTTGACCATCTCTTGGCCCATCAGGGCTACAGGAGACCCTGTCTCAAAACAACCACAACTGAACAATTATATCTTTACAACAAATACTCCTTTTCCCCCGCCCCTCACACAAAAAGCTAGAGAGATTTCCTTCTATTACTTACTTACTTCAAACAGGTTGGCTTTGCAGAAAGCTTTAAGCCCTCTCTTCTAAACATGAACTTTACTTAAAAATCGAACCGAATGGCACTTCTTGTGTAATGATCTCTCACTTCGGCTAATTTATCTATGCAGAATTTTTGGCAGCTATTCTCCAATAGAGTTGGCTGGTACTGGACAACTCTCTAGGGTACGTCAATCCATTTAATTACTCAGGAGGCCCATTTGCTGCTAAACCTAGAGATTTTGGCAAGAAGAAAAAAACCTTTATTTGAAATTCTTAATTGGGCATCATGATACACTTTTGGAGTTCCACTAATGAGAGACTGAGGCAGGAGGATTGCTGTGAGTTCAAGGCCAGCTTGGGCTACATAGTGAGTTTCATGACAGCTGGAGATAGTTAGCAGGACCCCGTCTCATACCAAACCAAAAAAAAAAAAAAAGAAAAAGAAATAAAATTCTTTTATTCAAAAAAGTTCATTATGTATTTGTATATCTGTGCTTGTGTGTGCCTTCATGCACACAGAGGTCAGGAGTGTTGGGTGTGTCCTCTGTCACTCTCTGCCCATTCCTTTGAGACAGAATCTCTCCCTGAGGCCAGGACTCAAGGTTTTCTTGAATTGGTTGGAACCCAGAAAACCCCCCAAATCCCTGTCTCCATTCCCTTTGGAGCTGGGGTTACAGGAACACTCAGGATCCCTAGCTTGCCGCATGGGTGCTAGAATTTGAACTCTGGTCCTTCTGGTTGTACAGCAAGTTCTCGTAACCACCGAGCCATCCTTCTAGCCCCAAGAAGTACAGTTAAATTCTTTACTGCACGTTTGCAACCCGAGAACACGCTCCTTTCCATAACCCAGTGCCTTCGCCCTGGCACCACTTCCATCCGTGTGGGCTCAGCTTATTCTGCTGAGCAACAAGAATGTGCTCTGGGGCATCTAAGTGAATTATTTGTCTTCTTTCTTCTAACTTCCACTCCCACGTGGTCACACGTGGCTTTTTTTCTGAGTTATCAAGCAGATCTCTGGAAACCTGTGTTCCTTTAAAATTATCGTTTCTATCTATTAAACCGTCCAGGAACCAAACGACTTAGTGCCTCAGAACTATTTGCAGGCAAAGTAGGAATAGGCGTGCGTGAAGACTGCAATGGTTTTGATTTTTAATAAGTTATAAAAGATTATCTCTTGTAGTCCAGGCTGGCCTTGAACTCACTGTGTAGCCAAGGATGACCTTGAACTTCTAATTCTCTTTCCTCCGCCTGAATGCTGAGATTGCAAGAAAGCACGTACCACCCTGCCTGGTTTATGAAAGGACTTGATTCACAGATTTGGGGATTTTTTTGATTGATTATGAGTCTACAGTAATTAAAACAATTGGATAAGTTAGCTATTATGCAAATGCTGTAAACCAGCTTCCATGGAAGATCACAGTGAAGTCTAAAACTCCTTTTTAGCTCGTTTGTTCTCTCTCTCTCTTTCATTTTTGGTTTTTGGGTTTCTCTTCTCCTGGCTGCTCTGGATCTCACTCTACAGAGCTTGGCTGGCCTTGAACTTGTAGACTCTCCTGTCTCTACTTCCTGAGTGCTGGGATTAAAGCTGTGTGCCACCACCATTTAGCTAGTTTTTTTTTGTTTTTCGAGACAGGGTTTCACTGTTTAGCTCTGGCTATCCTGGAACTTGTTTTGTAGATCAGGCTGGCCTCGAACACACAGAGATCCTCCTGCCTCTACCTCCTGAGTGCTGGGATTAAAGACATGCATCATCACCTCCTGGCTAGTTATTTCTTTAAAACCAGAATATTTAAGAGAGAATTTGACTCAGTTTTCCCCAGTCTGTGTCCCCACTGAGAGCTTGAGGTTGGGTTCGTGCATGGTGCACTCTGGAGACATTCCTGCTTTAGAAGAATTTAGAATATATTTGGAAAGAGTAATTCTTAAACTTCTGTGGAGGGGTGGGGTGCATCGAGATAAGGTCTTTCCTCATAGACCAGGCTAGCCTTGAACTTTTGGCTGTGGTGCTGCTTTTGTCTCCCTGTGGCTAGGATTAGAGGTGTGCAACATTGTTACCAGCGCTCCTGGTTTTCACGTAGATTGTTGGGTGAGAGATATAAACAGGAAGAGCCGAGCTTTGCTGAGCATGGCTCACTGTGGACTCCTGAGCGACCACAGTATTCCAGGGCTTCAGGGTATATTAGTTAGTTCATGTCATCCTTCTGCTAACTTTTTCCTCCGTGATGTGGGATGGCCTGGAACTCATTTTGAATCAGTTGGTCTTAACCTCCTGCTTGTTGGGGATTAAAGGTGTGAGCCACTACCTCCACTTTAAAGAATGTCTTGTTTGTTTTTGTTTTGATTTTAAGAAACAGAGTCTCCTGTGTTCACTTCAATTCATCAACCTTCTGTTTCCACCTCCTGAGTTGTACCTGGAACCCACTGAGCTCCCTCTCATTCAGGCAATGTGGCCCAGCCTTCTATGCTGCAAGTCTTGGGTATTTTCTTGCATCTTTTGAGATGGATGGTAAAAGCAAGCAAGCAAGCAAACAACCCACTCACCCCAAACAGACTTTTGGCAACCTCCCGCTGAGCCATTTGTATCTTGGCATGCCTGACAGTACATAAACCTCAAGATAAATATCTTCTTGAAACATCGTTGAACTTATTTCTGTAGACTCCAGTTGCACTAAGCAGATTAATCTTAATTCCTGGCTCATGATATACTCTCAGTGTGGGCACATGAATGGCTCTATTAATTTTTTAATGTAATACATTCCCATAAAACCACTGCTATTCCTAAACTAGAATTTCTATGCACCCAGGAGTCATTCCCTTCTCTGACTACAGATAATTATAGATAGGCACCACCTGAATCTTCCTGTCACCATTCGCTTGCTTTCACATATATAAAACATATAATATATATGTGTGTGTATTTTTTTATGAAGGAACACTTCTTTTTTTTAATATTTATTTATTTATTTATTATGTATACAATATTCTGTCTGTGTGTATGCCTGAAGGCCAGAAGAGGGCACCAGACCTCATTACAGATGGTTGTGAGCCACCATGTGGTTGCTGGGAATTGAACTCAGGACCTTTAGAAGAGCAGGCAATGCTCTTAACCGCTGAGCCATCTCTCCAGCCCTATGTGTGTGTATTTTAAATATGGTTTTTATCTGTATCTGTATGACTTTCTCTTCCTTCCACCCTTCCCCCTCTACTCTTTTTGTGAAAAGATTCTCACTATGTAACCTTGGCCTCCAACTCACAGAGGTCTTCCTGTCTCTGCCTCCAGAATGCTGGGATTAAAGATGCACACAGCTGTACCTGGCCTAAAAGGTATTCCTAAAAGATTATTGTTGCGAGTGATTTGGCATGGATGTGTGTGTTTTTGCGGGTCCGTGATATGAAGACTCAGACACATGAGAGTGAACTTAGCCTCTGAGGCTGCAGGGGGCTCAGTCTCGGTGAACTGAAGCCTTCCCTTCGCCTCTTAGCATCTTTATTTTTTTCTTGTGTTTACACTTTAGCTAGTAGATTTACATGTTTAAATATGCATTCGCCTAGGAAAGGAATTGCTGGTTTGTGGGCTGTGAGATTTGAGCTTTATAAGACGGTATCAAACTGGTTCCCAAAGTTGTACTGATTTACACCCTGCCAGGTACACTCTTACACACGTGAGAAAGCTTGTGGAGCCAGGTCCTTTCTCACACTCGCTGTTGTGAGACTTGGCATTTTCAACAGCCACACCAGTGTAAGAGTCTCTTAATTCACAGATTTGGTTACTAGTGTGTGTGCGTCTCTGTGTGTGTCTGTTGTGTATTCATACACACAAGAGTGCATCTGGAGACCAGAGGATCACCTTGGGTATCATTCCTCTCACAGGCTTGGAACTTAGTCAGTAGGCTAGGCTGGCTGGGCCTGGAGCCCCAGGGAGCTGCCTGTTTCCCACCTTCCCAGCACAAGGATTAGAAGCACGAGCCACCACATTTGGCTTTTGGTGTTTTTTGTTTATTTTTTTGGGGGGGTGGTGGTATGGATTTTTGAGGATTGAACTCATGTCTTTGTGTTTGCAAGGTAAAAACTTAATCACGCTACCCGAACCATTTCCCCAGACTAATTGTTTTTAATCTGAGAATAAAATACAAAGGGTCTCACTTTTTAACCCAGGCTAGCCTGGGATTTGATATGAGGACCAAGCTAGCCTGAAGTTCTTCTGTCCTATCTTCACAAAGATTGGGATTCCAGGAGCAAGGGACCGCGCCTGACTCATGAATTGGACCCTGGGTGTGGTTATTTGCTGCCTGTTTTTCTACTTCTGTAGAATGTGGTGGTTTTCTTTCTTTCTTTTTTTTTTTTTTGCACAATATTATTCTTATTTAGCTTCTAATAACGTCATTCTTGCACTAAACGGAGTGCTGTAGCATATGCATGGTGTCTGTGAGTGTATGTGCACATCCCTGTGTGGTGTGTGCCTGTGCACACGCAGAGAACCAAGGAAGGGGTAGATGCCTTGGAGCTGCAGTTACAGACACTTGCAAGATGCCCAGCTTGTTATGTTGTGTGTGCTGGAGTCCCAGCTCTGGTCTTCAGGGTTGTACAGGAAACATTCTTAGTGGCACCAGCTTTCCATTGATGCTGTTTTCCTCTCCTCTGGTAGTAGAAGTTCTCTTAAAAAGTTTGAGAGCACCGAGGGCGAGTGGACCGGCTGAAATCAACGCCAGCCCACTTAAGGGGGCCTGACTCAAGGAGGGGTGTGACAGACAGTCTTTCTGGTTTGAAGCTGGTGGGTGTGGGAAGACAGCAAAGGACCCAGTGACTCACAGGAAGTCTCCCCAAACACCTCCCCTCCCTGGTCTCTCACTGGGCCCCGTCCCCAGGAACTCTGAGAGCTGTTTCTCGCTTCTGTCCTCATACGACTGGCTGGCAATTGATGCGTGTGGTGGATGGGTTCTTAGGGAAATCCAGCTCATCACCGGTATGAGAGTCGAGTGCGGAACTGCCAAACCACAGCCTGGAGGCAGCAGGAGCCAGGATCCCAAACCACACCAGGGCTCCGGCTCTGCGCCCCGCCTTCACTGTGGGCATTCTACAGTGTAAGCCACACCAACGACCAGAGGGAAAATGACTTTTGTTTTGCTAATCCACAAACAGGTAAACCCAGATGTTGATAAAACTAGTCTTTGAGAACTTCCTATGAAGTCTCGCCCGGCAGGCAGCATTAAGGGCTACGTGTTTTATGGGCTGTGGCTTCCTGGCTTCCTGTTGAGCACAGGGTTTGCCCTCAGTTCTTCTGCCAGATGCTGGGCAGAGCCTGCCTTGCGGATTGTTTCAGGGGCAGAAACTCTTGCAGGTCAAACAGCCACGTCGATGTCACCCCAGGTCAATCCTGTGCCTCTTCATCCTTCCCTCAGCCCCTTTCAGGATAGATTTTAAGCCTTCTCCCTTATTTTCACCCAAACACCATGCATTAAAATATTTGTGAAACATGTCCTCAGTGGGCTGTGCATCAGTGCCCGTTGTTAGAGATGTGGGGTAATTCATGTCAGCTGGTCTCTGTGTGGCATCGTAATCCTCAATATCGTATTTGATTATGATTATAAGGGATAGTGTGCAAAGCAGAAAAAAAAGACAAGACTTAATAATTCCCTGACTTAAGCAAGTTATTTCTGAGTGGCTGAAGCGCAGTCTCTTGCCTGTGTAACTGTTCCCGTAGTCCCTGTCTTGCAAGAGTTTTGCTCAGATTTTAGTGACGCACAAGGCTGTTTAATGTGCTATCTGGCCCACAGGTATTTTATTACACTGCCTTACGTCTGTTAGGATATGAAGGTTGTTATTAATCTTTTTGGGGGTTCTCAGAGACAGGGGTAGTTCTTTTTCAGTACAACTTCACATCTCTGCGTCTTTATCTATTGATAGGAAAATAGGAGCAATAATAGCGCCTCCCTCATAGGCCGCTGGGTTAAAAATGAAGTAGGGATGTGAAATTCTTAGATCAGGGCTCTGAGTGTGCACCCAGGCACAGTCCCTACCATTACTGTTACCACTAGATGGTTTATGTGACTGTAGATACGGGGGAAGCCGTCAGAATATCAATGATAGTGTCTGCATTTATAGACCAGTAAAACAAATGCAATGTATATGTCAATGTAGAAAATGGGATTAGGAAGATTAGAATCAAAACAAAATGGGAATTTATAGGTTGACATTCTGGTACTGGGTCCTTTTCCTTTGTGTGTGTGTGTACGTGTGTGTGTGTGTAGTGTGTGTGTGTGTGTGTGTGTCTGTGTGTGTGCATGCTTGTGTGCCATGGTGCATGTGTGAAAGCAAAATGGCAAGACACTGCAGTCAGTTCTCCTCTCCTTCGAGGCAGGTCCCAGGCATGGCACTCAGATAGTTAGGCTTAGCAGCAAACGCCTTTACCCACAGAGCCAGCTTGCCAGCCCCCATCTCTTTTCTTACTTTCTCTCTTCTCCCTTATTTCATCTTCCAGGTCTGGCAGAATGGAGGGAACACCGGCAGCCTCTAACATTGTCTTTGGACTTTAGTGTTCCTATATTGATTTAACATATGAACTTGGTTAGGTGACATAAACTTTGAGGAGGTAATATCTACCTTTACTGTTGTGTGGAAACCCAGCAAGATAATAGATGTGGGAACTCAGTATGGTGGCCGGTATGTCCCTTTTACTGTACAGGGGAGAGAGAATATTAACACATCCTCTATATTCTTGACTCTCCAAGGCTTACACAGAATTTAAGATGCAAGAAGAAACCACCAGATTTACAAGTTTAATTTTTGTCCATTTGTGTAAAACTATTTTATTAGTTTCTGGCTTGAAGGTCTGGTTTTTATCCCCCATACAAGTGGTGTTTTAATCCAAAGTGGCTCCTGATTGACTTTGCCCGCTGCTATTTAATAGACTCTCTATTTGATGTGATTATCGTTCTTCTAAGCAAATTTACTAAGAATGTAAGTAGTTCTAACAGTGTGACTCGTACTGTTTTTAAGTAGCTCATGCATAATTAGTTTTGTCTGTTAGTTATCTGCAGCTACCATAACAAACTACTTGCCTCTGCCCCTCGAGGGCTGGAACCGAAAGCATGCCCCACAATGCCTAGCCTATAGCCATGTTTTTAAAATTATGGCTTATAAAGTGATCATGTCTCTGTTATTTCGTCTGCATTAAGTTTAATGGCCAAAGCAACATGACTTTGTTATCCTTCGTGGCTCCGAAGGCCAACCAACAGAAGCCTCATTGGGCCAAAATTAGTATTGGTAGAGCTGTAGCCTTTTATAGAAGCTCTAGTTGGGAATCCGGTCCTTTTTTTCCCTGCTTCTAAAACCATGTCTTGTCTCCTGGCCCTTTCTCATCTCCCAGCCGGCATCTCTAATCTGTCTGTAGTTGTATCTTTCTCTGATAAGCTGGGAAAAGTTCTTCCTTACCAGACCTCCTGGGTAATAATCAATGGCAGTGTCCCTAGCTCAAGGATCTTACCCCGTGTCCTCTTTACAAGTTTGGGGGAAGAGTGTGGCTGTTTGTGGAGTGGCCTTTACTTCCCACCCACGTTTACTCGCAGGATCTAAAACGGTTACAACAAAACACATAGCTTTAAGGGTGGATGTACACACCTATAATCATACCATTTGGGGAGCTGAAGCAATGTATGGTCAGTAGTGATCTCTGGGACAGCTTGTGCAGTCTGCAATAACTTATGTCAGGGAATCTTCCTCAGTTCTTTTCACTTATGTAGCTCTCCACACATACTCATTCTTTGCAATTTCCAGTCCAGGGCTGCTACGACTGGTCTCTAGTGGTACTACAGGCTTGAGAGAGGTTTTGTAGATGCTGACTGATACCCTTGGATGAGTTACTCCTCCACATTGGCCCTGGAGCGCGCTCTTGTATCTGATGGGATGATGGTTCCCATGATATCTTTCCATACCCATCCCTTGTATGTGTGCTTGTGTACCATGTACCCGTATGTTCATGTATAAGTTTATGCATATGCGTGTGTGGTGTGGAGACCAAAGAACAAGTTTGAATATTGTTCCTCAGGATGGCTCTTCTGGTGGTGAGCCACCCTGTAGGTGCTGGGAACCAAACCCATGTCCTCTGTAAGAACAAGTACTCATTTATTTACTTATTAATTTGGAGACAAGGTTTCTCTGTGTAACGCTGGCTGTCCTAGAACTCAATCCATGTCCTCTGCAAGAACAAATAACTATTATTTATTTATTTATTAGTTTTTTGTTATAGGGTTTCTCTGTGTAACCCTGGCTATCCCAGAACTCACTCTGCAGACCAGGCTGACCTCAGACTCTGAGATCTGCTTGCCTCTGCCAACCAAGTGCTGGGATTAAAGGCATGAACCACCACCGCTCTGTGCTACAAGTACTCTTAAACACTGAGCCATCTCTGGCCCATGTCCATCTTTTTCGAATGACTTTCTCTCACTCTGGCCTGAAGCTAACTGATTTGGCTAGGCCAACCCCAGGGATCTGCCCACCTTTGCCTTCCTACTGCTGGGGTTAGAAGTGCCTGACCCGTGCTCAACTTTTTACATCTTCTGGGGAATTGGCTTCGGTCTTCATGCTTGCACACAGTCTGAGATACCTCCCCATTCCCCACAGCTCTTCTCTTGACCTGAATAACCTCTGCTTATTCTTCAAGTCTACGAAACGCCACGACCAAAGTCTCCCGTGAAACCTCATCCCAGCTGCCCACCCTTTGAACGCACCCAGCACCCTTTCCATCATTTCTTTTCTGCTCTTCCCTGATGTGTTGTGAGTTCCCTGAGGTGAGGGGCTGTGTTTCTACTTTTCTTTGTTTTCAGAGTGGCAGATTGTTAAACTCCCCCAGGGTCCTAAAACTATTGCTAACTGACATCACCCAAGAGGTGGCTCAGCAGTTAAATTGCTTGCTGTGCAAGTAGGAGGACCCAAGTTCAGATCCCCAGAAGCCCTGCAGATGCTGGATGAGCATGGTAGCTAGCCTGTAACACCACTGCGAGGAAGAGGAGAGCCGGAGTTTCTTGGGGAATCCAGTTACGGAGCTCTACTCCAGGGACCTTTTCCTTCTTCTCTTGCAGTTCAGAGGCCTTGGGGCAAAACACCACCCAGCTGAAGCAGCCCCTGAAGGTTTCTTATCTTTTAAGGACTTGGACTCTTGGGGTGGAACAGAATTTTAGGATGAGCCAGTAAGACTCCGAGTTAAGAGTTTAGGGAAAGGCGCCCCCACCCCCCACCCCCGAGACAGGGTTTGCTGTAGCTTTGGAGCCTGTCGTGGAACTAGCTCTTGTAGACCAGGCTGGCCTGGAACTCACAAAGATCCGCCTGCCTCTGCCTCCCGAGTGCTGGGATTAAAAGGCATGTGCCACCACCGCCCCAGCTGGGGAAAGTGCAAGAGTTGAGAGAAAGACAGGTGCGTGGGAAGGAAGGAAGGAAGGAAGGAAGGAAGGAAGGAAGGAAGGAAGGAAGGAAGACACATCGGGTGTGGAGCATCTCAAAGGAGCAAGGATGAAGTCTTTACCGATTGGGTAGCTTCTTGAAGTTGTATCTCAGGAATTTAAATGACGTCCTAGGTGGTTCCTATGCATTGGGCAGGACTGCCGTCGATAAAGTAAAACTCTCGTTCACAAGAGTTGTAGGGAGGTTAAGAATATTTTATTTTTGACTGTAAACAAAGCTTTGGTCTTGTTTTTGAGATTCCCAGAAAATATCTGGGAAGGAGTAAGACTGTTCTTGAAGGTCATGTAGGCTTGGGACCTTAGCAAGGCTCATTGTTATTTTAACATTTGATGTAACGTTTCTGTGTTTGGCAACCTTCATGACAAATGTCGTTAACTGTAGTGGAGTTTTTGGTTCTCAGCCTGAGAGGCTCCGATCCAGACTCTGTGGTGAGGGACTCTCTTTTCTTTTGGTACCCCCATACTTTTCTCCATCCTTCTATCCTGTCCCCTTGGGCTCTGTCTTCCATTCAGATAGAGAAGTTTTGCTAATGGATCAAGAAACTCCCCAGTTGCCAAGTTTCCTTTTTCTGGAATACATGCTGCCCAGCAAAACTGATCACTGCCGCTCTGCTCCATTTCACTGTGCGTTGTAACTTATTTTGTATTTTATTTTTGCCATGCCAGGGATCAATCCTAGGGCCTTGTGTCCACCATTGAATTACACCCCAGCCCCACATTATTACTGTTTATAATAATAATAATTAATAATAATAACCATCATCATCATCAGATTTACTTATTTGTTTAATTTTATGTGTATATATATATGTATCTGTCAAGAAGGCTGGAGTTGGTGACTGAGCTGACAAGGGTGCTGGGAATCGAACTTAATCCTCTGCAAGAGCTTTCAACAATGCACATGCTCTTAGCTACCAAGCCACTGTCTCTCTTGGTCCTGGGTTTTGAGACAGAGTCTCATACAGCTCAGACTGACCTGTACCACGCTATTCTTGCAGATGGCTTTGAACTCCTTAGCCTCCTGCCTCGCCTCCCCAGTGCTGTATTATAAATACGTGCTTCTATGCCTGGTGCCACCATATTTAAACACATGCTTGCTGGCATTTATCTTTAGGAACCTTTTTCCCCTCCATCAGAGATATTTAGCCTTGTAAGGGCTCTTATTTCTCAAGCCTTCCCCATTTGTACAGATTAACCAACTGCCTTCAGATTGTGAAGTTGAGCTCCCACCAATGAGATGAGATGCAGTCACCGCCTATAATGGGATAAAACAAAGAAGCCTTCTTGGCCAAGTGTGCTTGCTCGTCCAGTTTGGGTTCTGGCACACACACACTTGCTTTGCTAAGTTACTTCAATTTTTGCTGTGTGTTCCTTTGTGCAAGACTAAGATCACTCTGTTCCTAACATGTTTCTGAGTTGCACTCTAGAGTGGTTTTGTCTCGGGACTCATTGTAAGCTCCGTTATCCGTTTGCTGTGGATGGGCCGCTGCAGTCCACGGAAAGCCTGGCTCTCCCTGTGGTGTTACCCTTGCTGACTCACACCCAGCCAGAGATGAGTGTGAAGCTGCCTTTTAGGGCCTGAACCTTGCACAGGAATCAGGACAGAAACAGATACTCTGTTTAACTTTAGGTCTTCCTCCATGGCAAATTCTTTTTGACTTTCCTTCTTATTTTGGTTAGAAATGTAGGCATTCTGTGTTCTGAAAGATTACTACACATTGTTCCTATCCTTGCATTTGTGAATAAAGAAATTGCTATCTTTTAACTAATCACACGCTAGAACTCCTGATTAACAAGAGCAAATGAGTGTTACCACACTCAGTATAATTATAACTGAGACCACACATATGTGATGTTTTAGTGTGTGTGAAAAATCTTGTCACTGGGCATGGTGATGCATCACTGTGATGCCTGCACTCGGAGGTGGAAGTGGGAGGATTATTCATAATGAATTTGAAGTCAGTTTAGGGTATATGAGACCCTATTTCCAAAAATTGTATGTATATACATATATATACATATGTATATATAGATACATACATACATACATACATATATACAGAGTTGTGTGTGTGTATGTGTGCATTTAAAGACAGAGTCCTACCATGTAGTCTCTGCTGGCCTAGAGCTTTCTCTGTAGACCAGACTACATTCAGACCCATAGAGATCCACCTTGCTTTGCTTCTCAAGTTCTGGGGTTAAAGGTGTGTCCCACAATGCCTAACTTATAGCCCCCCCCTTTTTAAAAAAAATTATGGCTTATAAAGTGATCATGTCTCTTTTATTTCATCATTAATTTTCCAGAGTTCTACAAACTCTCCCCCTTCACCTCATGGTACATAATTTGGACAGAAAAGGCAGGGGTGAAGCTGGAAAGATGGCTCAGCAGTTTAAGAACATTGGCTGTTCTTCCAGAGGACCTGGGTTCAGTTCACAGCACACACATTGTAACATGAAGGGGGCCAGGCCTGCTTGTTTGTTGGGGTTTTCTGTCCCGCCTGATACCCCACAACTGTTTAGCCCCAAAGAAAATCATACATAGGTCTCTAAAGTTATAAAACTGATTGGCCCATTAGCTCTAACCCCTCATTGGCTAACTCTCACATCTTAATTAACCCATATTTTTGATCTTTGTTAGCCATGTGGCTCAGTACCTTTTTTCAGTGGGGCAGATCACACCCTGCTTCTTTGGTGATCTGGGCAGGAATGGGAGGAATCAACTTCCTCCTTCCCAGAGTTCTCCTGTTCTCATTACATCATTTCCACGTCCTGTCTGGCTTTCCCGCTTATACTTTCTGCTTGGCCAATCAGCATTTTATTTAAAACATGATTGACAGGTTACAGACAATACTCCCGCACCACACATGTAACTCAAGTACCATGGGATCTGATACCCTCACAAAGACATGCAGACAAAACACCAATACACATAAAATAAATGAATAAACCTTAAAAAAAAAAAACAAGAAAAAGCAGGGTAATGTTTATGCTTCCTCTCATTTATTTGTTCTTAAGTAATGAGTCTTTCTAAGGCCAAGGAGTGCCCCTTCTTGTAGTGAGGGACTGTGGGCTGTGTTCCTGCCACCCAGCTTTTGGCTGCCCGGCTACTTCATTTGGTAGAGCATGAGACTCTTAATCTCAGGGTCATGGGTTTGAGCCCCACGTTAGGCGCCATTCTGTAGTAGGGGCTGTGGGCTGTGTTCCCACCGCCCGGCTTTTGGACGCCTGGCTAGCTTATGCCCCGAAATAACAACACACAAACTGTATTCATTTAAACACTGTCTGGCCTGTTAGTTTCAGCCTCTTACTCACATCTTGACTAACCCATATCTAATAATGTATGTAACACCACGAGTGGTGTCTTACCGGGAAAGATTTAGCGTGTCTGACCTGGTGGCTGGCTTCATGGTGACTGTCCCACTGAGCAGAGGCATGGCATCTGTCTCACTTAGGAGAGGCGTGGCATCTGACTGAGCCGTCTACCTCACTTTCTTCTTCCTGTTCTGTCTACTCCACCCACCTAAGGGCGGGCCTATTAAATGGGCCAAGGCAGTTTCTTTATTAATGAATGAAATCAACACAAACAGAAGACTCTCCCACATCACCTTCTCAAGTTGGTGCTGCTGTTAAGTCCCAGAAACAAACATTTTATGTCTCTGTCCACTACATCATCCTTACCATACCTGTATGCATTTCAGCCCACTGCACCATCTTTATTGTATTTGTATGCATTTTGGCCCACTGCAGCATCCTTACCATACCTGTATGCATTTTCAGCCCACTGCACCATCCTTATCGTACCTGCATGCATTTCAGCCCACTGTACCATCCTTACCGTACCTGTATGCATCTCAGTCCATTGCAGCATCCGTACCATACCTGCATGCATTTTGGCCCACTGCACCATCCTTACCATACCTGTATGCATTTTCAGCCCACTGCACCATCCTTATCGTACCTGTATGCATCTCAGTCCACTGCAGCATCCTTACCATACCTGCATGCATTTTGGCACACTGCACCATCCTTACCGTACCAAGAGTGCCTGTTCTGTCAGCTGCCACTCACTGTGTGCATTAGTCACCAGGCTGTGACAACTGCCTGGCAAAAGCCCCTGAAGGAAAAGCCCAGGTTGAGGATGTCGTGGCAGGGAAGGCATGGTGGCAAGAGCAGGAGGCTGCTCACGTGGCATCTAGGGTCAGGGAGCAGAGCCATGAATAGCGGCTTTATGCTCACTTTCTCCCTTTTATTTGGTCCTTGAGATGGTGCTGTCTGCATTCAAAGTGGCTCTTCCTTCTGGAAAAACCCTCATGAACACAACTGTCTTAGTTACGGTTTCTATGGCTGCGAAGAGACACCATGACCATGTAACTTTTATAAAGGAAAACCTTTAATTGGGGCTGGCTTACAGTTCAGAGGTTTAGTCCATTGTCATCATGGTGGGAAGCATGGTGGCACACAGGCATGCATGGTGCTGGAGAGGTAGCTGAGAGTTCTACATTCAGATCTGAGGGCAGCAGGAAGAGACTGTGTGAGCCACTGGCCTGGTTTGAGCATCTGAGACTTCAAAGCCCACCCCCATAGTGACACACTTCCTCTAGCAAAGCCACACCTGCTCCAACATGGCCACACCTTCTAATAGCATCACTTCCTGTGGGCTAATGGGGGCCATTTTCTTTCAAACCACCACAACACCCAAAGGTATGCTTTCATGATGAATCTAAATTCATTCTTGTTGGCAATGAAGATCAACCATCACGCTGTGTAGAGAAAACCTACTTGAATTAATTGAGTTTGTATACATGTAATTAAAATGCTCTAGAAACAGAGCTGGGTAGCTTATGTGTTAAGTGTGAGGACTTAGCCTCAATGAGTATTTCTCCTCAGTTTTTTTTAATAAATGTGTGAAAAATTATTATTCCCCATGAGGTGGCAGACAAGATGGAGTTTTCAATCTGCTCAAAGTAGATATACTTTATAGATGTCTTTCAGATTTAATCCTAAAATTGTCTTCAGCTGACAACATGGAACCTGGCAGCACAGATTTATTGAGACATACAGTAGAGGGGAGCCAGGGATCAGTCAAGTGACCTGTTTTATCAGTAGTTTGGACCTCTTCAAAAAAACCAAATGAAAAGGAGAGAATAATTGAGTAGCTACCTTTCTAATCATGTCTTACACTTCCAAGGAGACGCTTAAGTAAACCCACTGATGTTTATTTAGACTGTACTTCTTGAGAATCTGATCAAGTTGGTCTAAGCAGAGGTTGTGGCTATTACCCTTATTTGTTTTCTAGCCTCTGATGATTTTGAAATATATATTTAAGTAAAGGACATCTGGCCCATCTTGAAGCTGCATTAAAGAAGTGCTAGAGACAGGGCTGATGGCTGTTGTGAAGAAGATTTGTGGACAGGGATCAAAGATGGTCATTTTGAATACCAGGAATAGGGGTGATGGTCATTGTGAGAAGTGCTGGAGACAGGGCTGAGGGTCATTGTGTCTGTCTCTTATGTATACTGTGTAAAGTTTGCATTTGAATTAGGCACAAAACCAAATGGTAGCCTTCCTTTAATTTCCCTTGAAGTTTTTCAGGAAGTATCCCATCCTCTCTTCCTTTGGGACCTCTTGCAGGAAGTCCTGGCCCTTGGCTGCCAGCACAGCTCTTGTTATCGCCTTCCCATTGTATCCTCTCTGCCTGGTTGGGTCTAGATCCTCACGGAGACAGCATGAGTAAACATGCCTTAGGCCCCTTCCATGTAGACAATTGTGTTGGTCACAAAGGCTGCAGTTCCCTGTTCTTGGAACCTAGGGTTTTGGAGTGTGAGCCATAAGGAGTCTGTGGGGCTTGTGGAAAGAGTCTGGACTGGGGAATAGGTATATTGAAAAAAATTCTAGATTCCTTGGGTTTGGTGCATACCGACATCCAGAGCTCACTGACAAATTTACTGAGTGAGGCAGAAAGAATGTTAAAAACTGGAGGAGGGGGCTAAGTGTTGTGGAATGCTGTCTTTCAGGCATGATGTGGCCCTTGTACTCTCGAACTCTTTCTTAGCAGCCATGATTGACTGCACAAGACCTGAACATGATTGGGCCTATCGACATTCCATCATGGAAGTGGGAAGGGACTCCCAAGGCCCCCTGCTCTTTTCTGGGATCTGTAGGCAGTTAATGGGAAGGGAGAAATATTTTCATCAGCGGTGTAGCCACTGGCAAGTTGCCCATACTCCTGTAATTAACCCTAATTAAGCTATTTCATACAGACACACACACACACACACACACACACACACACACACACACACACGCAGCCCACATGAGCGTGAAAGAAGGAGGTGACCAGTTAAGAGGAGGAAGGGCTAAAGAGAGGGTAGTGGGGATAAATATGATCAGAATACATTATAAAACCCAGTGTCATGTGTGATTGGTACATATTAATAAAACAGTTTAAAAGAATTAATTTACCACATTAATAAAAGAGGGTATAACTCTACTTAAAAGCAGTGCACAGCTGTGTTTTGGTGTTTCGAAGTGAAAGATATTAAGCTATGTACCTTAGACTTTCCTGGAAGAAAGAAGAAGGGGTAATAAAATGCCCTTTTGTCTTTAATTTTTATAGGTTCTCAAATTCATAGGCTTTGTGCAAACAGAAAACGTAGCAGAGAGTACTCAGCCCGTTTTCTGCCTTTGCACTCTGGGTGGGGCAGTGCCTGTGTTCCTGGAGACCCTGCTCCCACAGCGAGCAGGCAGAGAGCATATCCTGCCCTTTGAGGTTCACTTCAGTGGAGGTTCTATTTGGAAAGACTGTGTCAGGATATGGTCCGCAGTGGGCTGCGTGTTGTTTCCTGAAGCCTCCTTTAGCCAGGGAGTGCTCAGAATCCATCCACACTAGCCCCCTTCTGGTAAAATGCAGGCGTGCATGTGGGGCCTGAGGTTGTTCTGAAGTCTTCTGTGATTTCTCTTCTTCCTTAAACCTCCACCCACTCCAGCTTCTCTCTATTGCTCCCTCCCTCCCTCCCCGCTCCCCGCTCCCATTATAGATGAGGTCATCAGGGTTTGGAGCCAGGAGAAGTACATTTCTGTCACTTTAAATCTCCACATTCAACTTGGAACACACACGCATCCCCTCCCCGCTTTGAGGAGGCAGTTACACTTAACTCTTGGAGGACTGTGTGCTTAATTGGGTTCTTGTAGGCTCCAAAAATGAGCCGGCTGGAGGGGTTCTGCCAGTTCGTGATCAGGGCTCAGTGCCTCCTCATTTCCTGTTCTCACTCATTTCACACTTACTGTTGCTTTCAACTCCATGATGGGCTGTGAACCACAGTCTGGGTTTGATCAGCTTCTCAGGGCTTGATTGGATTTTCCGTGCTTTCTCCTGTGAATACCCAAGTTGCTGGTTTTGCTTGAGGAAGGGATGTGATGGGAGAGGTAGGGGTGGGGTGGGAAAGGCTGGGGTGGGATGGGAGAGGCCAGGGTGGGGTTTCTTCCTAATGGCAGGGTGAGGGTGGGATTTTGAAGAAGAGGTCTTCTAGTAGAACCCTGGTGGACAGAAAGATCGTGCACAGTGGTAGGGAGGGGCCAGGAAGAGTGAGGAGAAGATGTAAATCTGGGAAGACATTAACCGGTGGGATGGCCTCACTTGTTGGGGTTACCAAGGAGGGACAGTAAGACCCGAGGGGATTTGAGTTTCACCCATTGCTGCCATAGTTGCTGTTGTCTGGGTAGGGCCTCCTCAGCCGCACCCAGTGTAAACCACGCTCCCTCAGTGAGGCGAGCTCCAGGTGGAGAGGCAGCCTCCCTCAGGTCTTGCTCAGGCCTTGGCCCGTAGAGGTGAAATGTCTGGAAAACAATCATACCTGCTGGGAGCCAGTTTTGAGCCTATGTTCTTCTTGGTGAAAACTCCTTTCAACGGTCTGCTGGGGGACTGGCTAGTCCGTGACGTCATTCTCCTTCTCCGTGGGTGCAGATCCCTTTGGTGCCTTCTTTGGGGCTGTAACAGACTGAGCCACAGGGAAGAACAGCTTTTTGAAGAGGAGTCTAGCAAACCAGTGAAGCGGGGTATTCTTCTGTCCTAACACCAGGCTCTCCTTCACCGTTACTGCTTTAAACTATGACGCAAGCAGTAAGTCACCCTGGGACACTGAAGCTGCAGCAAAAGCTGGCCTCTTTCAAGAAGCCTCCAGGTGGCTCTCATCAGATACCCCGGAGCGCCCAGGAGGGCTCTCTTTGCATACTTATTTGTGACCCATTTGTACCAAAACAAGATACGCGATTAGGGAACTTAAGCAAGAATGTTTGTAGGGGCATTATTTATAAAAACAACAGACAGCTGTAATTTAACCGAAATATCCATCAGCAAAGGAATAAAGTGTGATTAGAGTCACACAGCAGGATACTGTAGAGTCACACAGCACGGTACTGTAGAGTCACACAGCAGGATACTGTAGAGTCACACAGCACGGTACTGTAGAGTCACACAGCACGGTACTGTGGAGTCACACAACACGGTACTGTAGAGTCACACAGCACGGTACTGTAGAGTCACACAGCAGGATACTGTAGAGTCACACAGCACGGTACTGTAGAGTCACACAGCACGGTACTGTGGAGTCACACAACACGGTACTGTAGAGTCACACAGCACGGTACTGTAGAGTCACACAGCACGATACTGTCCAGAGGTGAAAAGGAAACAGCCAGAAGTGAAGGGTTAGTAGGGAGAATTTTCCCAGTGTGCAGAAAGGTAGAAAATTAACATTTACGGCTAGTAATCCTTACATGAATGTTGGTTGAAATGTATGCAAATAATAAATAGCAAGTTTTCAAAAGTATTCAGCCCTAGGGAAGTTCCAAAAATAACTGGGGAGAACCAAGAGTGTTGGTGTTGCTAATATTTTCTCCAGGCCCCCGGTAGGCAGTCCATACCGGTTATACAGTAGAAACTTGGTTCTCCGTAGCTGTACCTTTTACCCTATGGAGCCAACCAATTGAGAAACAATATGGCACTTGCACTGAACATGTGCAGATCTGGCATCAGACCCTGAGAAGCACATACCAGCGGCTACTCACACGGCGCCGACGTTGTACTTGGCATTATAGACCTGGATGTGATGTAGCACATGAGAGGGTGTGCGCAGGTCATATGAAACCATGACACTGTTTTACGGTAGGTGCTCAGCCTTCATTGAACTTGACTTCTGCAGCAGGTCCTGGAACTGAGGCCCTGGGGATAACTTTGTTGTATGCTAGATGTCCTGTAAGAAATTTTAGTAGTTGCGGCTGGGGGCACATGTGGCTCAGTTGCTAGAGGGCTTGCTTAGCATTCATGAAGCCCTGAGTTCTAGCCACAGGACTACATACAATGCTGCTTGCCTGTAACCCCATGCTGGAGGAGCAGAGGCAGGAGGATGGGAAGCTCAAGGGCATCCTGTAGTATAGTAAGTTTGAGGTCAGCCTGGGCTGCATCAGCCCTTTCTCAGAGAAAAAAAAAATTAAAGAGATGGAAAACAAAGAAGAAAATTTGATAATTAAATAAGCCACAAAGAAGAACATTTCCAGATTTAACTGGAGCCAGGCACAGAGGTCAGACACTGGGTGACCTTATCAGCCATTTTAAAGTTGTGCGCTCAAGTGAGGGCAGAGGGGAGCCACTTAAGGCTTTAGACAGGAACGATCCCATTAGGTCAGACTTTAGAAAGGGACTCCAGCAGTGTGGAGACTGGGTTTGGGGAGAGGAGGTGCCTCAGAGGAGCAGTTAGGGAAGGCTACTGCTTCCCAAACCACAGAGCCTCTGCAGGAACACCGCACAACTGGGCCATGTCCCCAGGACCCAACAGCCAGTAGCAAAAGAGAACTGGGGGTGCTGGTGAGAGGGCTCAGTGGTGAAGCTGCTGCCAAAGCCGGCGACTTGAATTCCACCTCTAGAACCCACAGGGTAGGAGAGAATGGGTTCCTGCGAGTTGTTCTCTGGCCGCCAACACAATAAAGAAATGTAATAAAATATTTAAAAATTCTTCCGTATTTTTATAGAATGTCTGTGGCTGCATTGAGTCTTTAATCTTAGTGTGATATTGATTATTTCTGAGGTACTATGGGTTATACCCAGGATTTGTTGTTAGGTAAGCATTCTATCATTGGGCTACTCACCACCCCCACAATGTGTGTGTGTGCGCGCGTGCGCGCGCATGTATGTGTGTAGCATGATAGCCACAGGGTGTGTGTGTGTGTGTGCGTGTGCGTGTGTGTGTAGATCACAGGACAACTTGCAGGGGTTGGTTCTCTCCTCCCAACACGTGGGTCCTGGGACTTGAACTCAGGTTATCACTTGGTAGCAAGTACATTTCCATGTTGAGTCACTTTCCTGTCGTCTCCTCTCTTTTACTTCTTATTTATTTAGTGTGTGTATAGGAGCACATGCATGATACACCCCACCCAACACCAGTGGGACATGAAGAGCTAAATAAACAAAATGATCTTTAAGTGGATGGCCAGAGAGTGGAAGAGTAGCTGTCCGTGGAAATGGGGGGTGGAGTGTGAGAAAAAATAAAAGAGAATAAAGATATAATCTTTCAAACTCTAGTAATTGAGCTTTTGTGCTCATGAAGTAATCAGTGAGATGAGTTCAAGAGGCTTGGGATAGTTGCGGTTGGTAGAATGCCTACCCACCATGGATGCAGCTCTGGGTTCCATTTCTGGTATTGTAAACTGGATATGGTGGGACATGACTGTAACCCTAGGAAGGTGGCGGCGAGAAGGCCGTGAGTCCAAGTCATTCTCCACTCCGTGGCAAGTGTGAGCCCAGCCTGGGCCACGGGAGACTGTGTCTCTAAATTGAGTGAGTAAATGGGCTCCGTGGGCCAAGTGCTGGCTATGCAAATGTGAAGACCTGAACCCCGTAAAGCTGGGCACAGTAGTAGACCCGTGCAACCCCAGTGATTCTGCGGGGAGATAGGAGCTGGAGACAGGAGAATCTTTGAAGCTTGGAGGGCCGTTCACTGGGACACACGGTGGTGAAGCGATAAACCCCTCTCACAAAGTTGAAACAGGAAGATGCATACCCAAGGCTGTCCTCTGACTGCCACATATGAGACTGCAAACACACATATACATACAGACACATCACACATACACACTGTACACATATGGACGAATAAATAAAGATTACACAATATACACATATGTGCATATAGACACATCACACATACACATTGTATACCTATGGACAAATAGATAAAGATTAATTACACATTATATACACATATACATATAGACACATCACAATACACATAGTGCACACATAACACAAAGAAATGAATAATTACACATTGTACACATATACACATACAGATACGTCACACACATTGTGCACATATGCACAAAGAAATAAAGAATGGTTACACATTGTACACATATGCACAAAGATATAAAGAATAACTATTTAGAACAGTTGTGAGAATAAAATTTAGAATAATTCATATTGTGTTTATAGCAAAAAGTATGCGTATGTGTGAGCTCCAAATTCTTGCAAGTCGACCTGAGCTACCCCTCTATTTTCCAGGGATATTCTGAAGACCATAGCTCTGGGTCAGATGCTGTCCTTATGTATTTGTGGCACAGCCATCACCAGCCAGTATTTGGCAGAAAAGTACCGAGTGAACACGCCCATGCTTCAGAGCTTCATCAACTACTGCCTGCTGTTCCTGGTCTACACGGTGATGCTGGCGTTTCGATCTGGTATGTCAAAAGTGGGAGCCATCTGCTCCACAAATGTTCGTGATTTTCCTTAAAACCTTTGTTGCATGTGTATGTGTGATGCGTGTGTGTATACATGTTTGCATGTGATATGTTTAAGTGTGTGCGTGACCTAAACTGACCTGGCGGGTGCAGGACTTCTATTTCCATCATTTAAAACCACTACTATCTTGCTACTCCCTAAAGGAATCAGTGTTGTTTCTATGTGGCAAGATTAATAACTTTGTTTTGTGGTACTAGGGGGTTGAACCTATGGTATTGTCTTCAATCCTCTCTTTGCATATTTTAAATTTTATTTATTTATTTATTACATATGTTTATGTATCCATGTGAGTCTATGTATGCATGTGTGTTGGGGTATGCATAGAGGCCAGAGGAAGGCATTGGGTGTCCTCTTCCAATACTCCCTTGTTTCTTCGAGGCAGGGTCTCCCGAAACTTAGAACTATGTTTTCTTCAGCTAGGTTGGAAGTCAGCAAGCCCCAGAGATCCCCACTTACTTTGGACCTGCGGTTATAGGTGTGTGCCGGATGCCAGTTTCTTCCACAGATTCTGAGATCTGAACTCTGATCCTCATGATTGTACAGCATGTGCTTTAACCACTGGGCCATCTCTCCAGCCCTTTGTAAATCTTAATCTTGAGGCAAGATCTTGGCAGGTTGTTCTTTTCAGCTCCTGAGGAGCTGGGATTATAGCCACCAGACCTGCCTATTAACCTCATTACTGTTAATTATTATCACCACTGTAGGAGATAAGAGCCAGTTGTGAGATTAGAGGAACTTGTTAAAGTATGACAGTTGGCAAGATCTCTAGGGCAGTGGGGTGAGCAGAACTAGCAAATGAATGGTAGCTCTGGGCTCTGCTTTCTGGGAGGCTCCTTGCCTTCAGGAAGTCAGTGTCATTCACAAATACATCAGTGTGGTCCCTCGAAGCCATGGCTGTCACGTGCTTTTCTGTCATGTGTTGAGAATACCAGCTCTGAGTTTTCAGAACGTTCTTGGTAACTGGGTTTCAGTGGTAGTTATGTTGCGGGAATCTTTCTGGAATAAACACTCGGGAGGAGAGGAGATGTCCCCAGTGGACCGAAGCCAGGACGGTTCCTGAAAGGCTTCAATGCTGGGTCCGGTTTGTATTCTCATTTTATACTCTAAAACCACAAGGTTTTAGAAGCAAACACAGTTTTACAGAAACGTATGTGGTCCGTCAGCAGGTTGTTAGGGGCAACGACCTTTGTTTAGCGATTTGTCCTGATTACTCTGTTCCAGGTACCAAGTGAAGTCATGCTTGACAATAGGCAGTATAACAGCGCTTTAAGTGAATCACTAAATAAATAAAACCACCAATATCTAATAATTGGCATTTTTAAAACCTTATTCTTCGTAAGTTAGTTACTATACTTGATCTTAGCCAAGATGCCAAGAAGCGATAGCTATTCGGCTATGGTATGGATTTCATGTCTGTGATTAAATGTCTGCCAAATGCAGCTTAAGGGAGAAAGGTTTACTCTGGCTCACAGTTCAAGGGGACAGCCTATCATGGTGGGTAGGCGTGGAGCCTGGAGGTCTGTCTCTTAGGTGATTCTAGTTCTTGTCAGGCTGACTGTACTAACTACCATAATTGTGATTCTCAGTGCTTTCCTTCCTCCCCTCCCTCTCTCCCTCTCTCCCTCCCTCCCTCCCTCTCTTTCTTTCCTCCCTTCTTTCTCTCTCTCCTTCCTTTCCTCCTTCCCTCCCTCCCTCCCTCCTTCCCTCCCTCCCTCCATCCCTCCCTCCCTCCCTCCTTCCCTCCCTCCCTCCATCCCTCCCTCCCTCCATCCTTCCCTCCATCCCTCCCTCAGTCTCTCTTTCTGTTGCTGTTTTTTGTGGGTTTTTTTTTTTTTTGAGATAGGGCTTCAACTATACAGCCCTGGCTGATTTGGAGCTCCCTCATGTAGACCAAGTTGGCTTTGAACTCACCCTCCTCTACCTACCGAGTGCTGGGATTAAAGGCTTTTACCACCACACCCAATATTTCTTTATAGATTATTTTACCACAAAGCCTCCCCAACATATGTGTGAACTCTTTGCCTCCTGTTTATCCAGAGACGGGTAAATTCTAGTTAATTTAAAGTGGTAGAATTGTGCGGTGTGGGGGTGGTTAGAAAGCATTTGTCAATGGTGCCCCTAAAAACATTCCCTAAGCTTATCACCAGCTTCAGCTGCACTTGAAAGGTACATCTCTTTCTAAAGAATGACCTTGCTGTGTTTCCTTCAAAGAAACCCATGCTAGGGGGTTCAGTAACCAATTAGTTTGTCAAAACATGACACTTTTCCAGAACACTCTGTGGCTTGTCATAAATGGCTTCAGGCATGTTCATAAATAAGTTATTTGTTATTATTGTCTGAGTCAGGGCCTTATGTATCTCATGCTGGCCTTAAATTCCCTGTGTAGCCAAGGGTGACCTAGACCTGCTGGTCCTCTCATTTCCACCTCCTGATTACATATGTGTGTCATGCTGGGTTTACGTGGTGCTGGGCATGTATACATGCTAGGCAAGCACTCTACCAGCTGAGCTACACCCCAGCTCTGAATATCGTATGCATGTTTCTGTTTGTCTCCAGCTCCCTTCCTACTGTTCTCCTCGCATAGCTGCATAGTTTCCAGCTTCATACGAGACAAACCTGATGGTGATGGTTCCGATGTCTGGCTCTGGGTGGTTGGGGTTAGGACAAGCCACACTTGAAAAACACCGCAGTCCCTTGCTTTGATTTTCCGCTCTGCGGATTGAAATGTGTCGTGTCATGTGTACTGTGTCCTCACCCAGCTTTCTTTCAACCAGGCAGTGATAACCTTTTAGAGATTTTGAGAAGAAAATGGTGGAAATACATTCTCCTGGGGCTTGCCGACGTGGAAGCCAATTATCTGATTGTCAGAGCATACCAGTACACAACTCTGACCAGCGTCCAGGTAAGAGGGAGTTTGAACGTTTCGGGTTTTATGCTTCCTAGAGGAGAACGTGTACTCCTATATGTTCATCTGGTTTTATTGGAAGCCTGTGCATTTGAAGAAGCCCGAAACACAGGTGGATGATAGGTGTTTTCCAGCACAGCATATGTGCTGCTGAGCCACGTTTCCTGAAACTGCTGACAGCGTATACACGTTAATCACTTCCCAGGCTGCTCACACTGTAGCAGATTAGAACAGTGCCGAGCAAAAATGAGGGTAAATATTTAGCTGGCACTTGTTGTTGTGATGCTGACAGTTCTGTTGTGTGTTTGGCTCAAACACAGACGTAAGTATGGTTTCCGTACTGCAGAGCTGGAGGTTTGGAAGCCAATCAGGACGTAGGAGCCACTGAAGGAGCCTCTACTGGACACATCAGGGAGAGGTGGCAACAACGGTGAAGCGCTTGTCCCTATTTCTTCATAGATTTAATTTAAAAATTATGTTATTATTAGTGTGTGTGGAGGTCAGGTGCCCACTCCGTGGAGTCAGTTCTTTCCATCCACCTTTCCATGGGTTCTGGGGATTGAACTTGGGCCTCCAAGCTTGCTCAGCAAATACCTCCACCCACTGGGCCATCTCGCCAGCTCATTGTTGGGTTTAGTCTTGCTGTGTCGAAAGGAAATGATCCTTCGTAGCAGTAGGGTTGAGAAGACCGAGTTCAGCTGTCTTAGTGTTAGCAAAGGATGGGACATGTCACTGTCCTGCCTTGACAGCCAAATGTTCTATAAATGAAGGTGAAAGTGAGATATACCACTGCCAGAGTTAGACTTCAGAGTTCAGTGATTTTGCATCTCTTTTGTTTCTCTGTGTAGTTCTGGATAGCCTGGTACTCACCATGTACCGAGTGCACACTCCTGTGTTAGCCTCTTGGCACCGAGTGCTAGGATTACAGGGGGGAGTTACTGTTTCTATAGCTTCAAAAAAAATCTTTTTAAGACAGGGTCTTGTGTATTGCAGGTTGGTCTCTGTTGTAGCTAAGGATGATCCAGAACTTCTGGTCTTCTTGCCTCCACCTCCCAAGTGCTGTGATTACAGGTATATACTGCCACATTCCTTTTCTGCAGCACTAGCTAGGGATTGAAGCCAAGGCAGTATGCATGCTAGGCAAGGGTCTGTAGATACATGGCCCAAGGTGACAGGTGTCAGACAAGACACGGTGGCATTTCAGAATGGGTGGGACCTGAGATCATAGGATCTGCTCCAGGTATTTGTATTTTGGCTCAGGGTCTGGCTGGCTGGAGATCACTCAGTGACAGGGTTGGGGCTGAAGCCTCTGTGGTTCTTTCCATGACATAAGCAACCCCCTCATAGTCATGTCCCACCAAGGATTCTTAGAGATAGACTGAATTTAGGTGTGATATGAAGATACACTTTGTGGGTAGGAAGTCTCCCGTGATGGTTTTTAGAGTGGGCCTGCCCTCCCTCTCTCTCTCTCTCTCTCTCTCTCTCTCTCTCTCTCTCTCTCTCTCTCTCTCTCTCTCTCTCTCTCTCTCTCTCTCTAAGAAATACAGTTTAGACCGTGTTAAGCCATCCTGGCTGGCTTCCCCTGGTATTTTCCAGGACATTGCTTGGTGGTTTGTTCAGACAGGCCCACAGAAGCATGGCCAGGGCCCATAATGGAGGTATGCTGGCATACCTGTGAAAACAGGCAATAAATTGCTTTAGTCAGGAACCCACGGACTTCTTGAGGTTTAAGGCGCTGACTGACTTGCCCATGACTTGACAAGTGTGAAGAGAACCAGGGACAAACTTCAAACCCTGCAGAGTGAGCGATAGAGTAGCAGTTTTAGGACTATAATTAGTGTATGGCGTACATTTACGCTTTATTCCTGAATATACTTTAAGACATCAAGAATTATCCTTCAGGAGTTGGAGAGACCAGTTGGAGCACTCTGTGGTTAGGAGCGCTTGCTGCCCTTGCAACTAACTGGCATTGTTTCCAGTGTGCACATTAGGTGGTTCACAATCACTTGCAACTCAGCTCCAGGAGACTCACCACCCTCTTCTGGCCTTCATGCCCACCTACTCCCCCCCACACAAATTTAAAAAATTTCAATATATTTTAATCTTTGAATTCACACACACACACGTCAAATTAAGAACTGAGTAAGTGAATTCTCTATTCTTTCTTATCTTACCATTGATTTTGGATTCACTATAGTTTAAGCACCCTTAGTCCCCATTTGATCAAATGGGCAGAATGAGGAGCATAGCAAGTATCTTATGGACCCAAATGATGGAGGAACATGTGCTAAATTGATGAATAGGGATCTATGCTGGGAGCAAGCATTCATCTCACACGGAAGAACTGAACTCTGTCAGGGAGATGGTGCCTGTTTGTTCCCTCAGAGTAGCCTGCACTTGGTAGCACTTTGCTCACTTTCAATTAAATGTTGGACTTTGTGACTTCTAATTTTATATCAGTCCAGTTTATTGTGTGCTTCTCAGGCTGGAACTTACATCTGTCTTGTTCAACGCCGTATTCCCAGCTCCTTTTTTTGATGTACACACACAGATACAGACACACAGACACATTCACACACATAGACACACTCATGTTCACACTCACTCATACACACAGATATGTACACACAGACACAAACACACGCAGACAAACATATAGACATAAACTCTCTCTCTCTCTCACACACACACACACACACACGCACACACACACGGCCCTGTGCCTGCTGGGCAAGTGCTGTATCACTGAGATGAATACACAAACCCTCTTAGAGAGTCTAGGACACTGAGCATGCTTAGTAAATGATGCCTGTTGACTGTGTAAATGGAGGTACTGGAAGGAGACCCTCTCTCCTGAATTTAAGAATAAACACAGGCGGGAATGTAGAGGCTCCTGGACAAAATGAATAGACAGCCCTTGAGTCTCGAGACAGGTCTCATGTAACCAAGGCTGGTCTAGAATTCACTAGCTAGCCAACAATAACCTTGAACTTCTAATCCTCCCGCCTCTACCTCCAAGGTACTGGTTTTAGGTGATACTAGAGATCAAACTCAGGGCTTTTTTTCCTGCTCGGTAAGCACCCTCCCAACTGAGCTACACCCCCAGCCTGACTTTTAACTGTATGATTTGGGACAATTAATCTCTCTTTAGCCTTTGGGGTTTTGTGTGTGTATCCAAAATAGGTTTGCAATTCCAATCTGAGAGTTACTATGAGGATCGACAAGTTAGCTCAGGTAAAGCACTTGTACGACAGGGTCAGCTGTAATCCCATAAGTACTTCCTCCTGATACTACTCTGGTGTGGGTCAATTCTGTATTCTGTCAGTTATGTTTTAAATAAATGCTTATTGGCCAGTAGCCAGGCAGGAAGTATAGGCGGGACAACCAGACAGGAAATAGCAGCGGGGCAATGAGAAGAGGAGTATTCTGGGAAGGAGGAAGCCCATTCTATCATTAGTCCTGTCTAGACACCAAAGAAACAGGATGTGACCTACCCTGCTGAAAAAGGTACTGAGCTATGTGGCTAACAGATAAGAATAATGGGTTAACATAAGAACTAATACAAAGCCTGAGCTAATGGGCCAATCAGTTTTATTATTACTATAGACTTCTGTGTATTTTCTTTGGGATTTACTGGCTGTGGGAACTGGGCAGGACAGAAACCCCAACAAGCAGGTCCTCACGTTACACTACTCAATTATGCCTCTTTGTTTCAAGCTGCCGAGATGTTTGAAGCCGCTTGCTTTCCTTCCCTGCAGCTCTTGGATTGCTTTGGGATTCCTGTGTTGATGGCTCTCTCCTGGTTTATTCTCCGTGCAAGATACAAAGTGATCCACTTCGTTGCCGTGTTTGTCTGTCTGCTGGGTGTAGGGACCATGGTCGGTGCTGATATATTAGCAGGGAGAGAAGATAACTCAGGTGAGGTGTGTCACTTGCTCAGCCACGGGAGTGCATCCGTTCATGTTTTCAGTCTGGCAAAGTTACACTGACAGAAAGTGGGTGGTGGGAGAACTCTTCTGAAGGCGAGCAAGGGTCCGTGCTGTGGGCAAGCGCGATCCCACGTGCCGGGCTGGCTTCTCATCAGTGGGGTTTGCTGACACACTTCCTCAGAGCACACTGCTCTTCCTGGAGAGTGCTGCTCACTTGCTGCTGAGTATTTTGTTTGGTGATTACTTTTTCCATTTAATTGCATTTTCCCATTTAAGCATTAACTAAAATGTCATTTTAAATATATTGTAGAAATCATCTTTTGCATCAGACATTTTGGATTAGTTACTCCAAAACCCTGTGTTCTTGAGCCAGCTCTTTTTCTCTCCTTTTTATGTCATTCTTTCTGTTTGTTTTTCTTCCTTTTTTTCTTCGTTTCTTCTCTTTTTCCTTCCCTTCCCCTTCCTTCCTTCTTTTCCATCCTTTCCTTCCTCCCATACTCTCTTTCTTTATCCCTTCCTCCTTTCCTTGAACACAAGATTCTTCTTCAACCCCAATCACTGTGGGACAACATTACCTGCGCCACCACACTCAGTGGTGCTTTGTTATTATAAAAAAGAGACTTGGCTGCAAACTTTTTAAAATTACTCTGCTGTTCTGAATTCTTTGGTATATTTCAATAGAAAACATTGATGCTAAACCAGGTATGAATTTATCCAGTCTCCGAGGCAACTTCAGTGTCTCCTTAAATCAAGATAAAGTCACTCCCCTTACCAAGCATTCTTTCCTAGAGTTCTAAAAAGAAAAGAAAAAAAGAAAAAAAAAGCATTCAATACAGTCCATGAATTTGTCATGTTTTTGAATGGCTTTCTTTCATGATGGTATATTGCACCCTCCTCCAGTCTGTTGGTTTCCCAGGTAGTCAGAATGTGAAAATCATAGCAGTTTTCTGCCAGACAGTAAGGACAAGAGCCTTTAAACTTATAGAAAGTAGGATTAAATAAAGTTTTATTCAAATGAACAGAGTTTGGTGACTGACCTGTTGACAACACTTTTCTTTTTGTGTCTCACTGCCCTGTAGGGAATGATGTTCTGATTGGTGACATCTTGGTCCTGCTTGGGGCTTCCTTGTATGCTGTGTCTAACGCGTGTGAAGAGTACATTGTGAAGAAGCTGAGCAGACAGGAGTTTTTAGGAATGGTGGGCCTGTTTGGAACAATTATCAGTGGCATACAGCTGTGAGAATCTGAAGTTTTTCATTAAAACAAAATGAACGCGTATAGGAGTAGGGGCAGGACAGTTGGGGGTATGAATTACAGCAAAGTATAATGATACATGTGAAATATGTCGAAACGAAGGGCCAGCAAAATGCTTTGATAGGTAAGGATGCTTGCTGCCAAGTCTGATGACCTGACTTGAAATAAAATATAATAAAAATAAAATAGCAAAATGAAACCCATTACTTAACATGCAAACTTGAATTTTTTTGAAATTTAGAAAATAGGGCCTAGAGAA
This sequence comes from Arvicola amphibius, assembly GCF_903992535.2. Lineage (NCBI taxonomy): Eukaryota > Metazoa > Chordata > Mammalia > Rodentia > Cricetidae > Arvicola > Arvicola amphibius. Next base: position 122,002,908 of record NC_052049.1, read on the forward strand.
ATGGCTCAGCAGTCTCTTGCCGTTTTGCCAGAGGCCCCCAGAGGATCAGTTCCCAGCACCCATGTTATGGCTCACAACTCCAGTCCCAGGGGCTTGACTCCCTCTTCTGACCTCCACGGGCACTAGCAAACACATGGTGTACAGACATACATGCAGGCTAAACACTCATACACATACAATGAATCTAAAAATGATTTTTTCTAAAAATGACTTTTAATGAGAAAATATTTGAGAGATAATTACTTTCTCTAACTACTAATATTTGTTTAACCCAAGAGCACATTTGAAATCAGTCACTTGAGAAAAGTCTAATAGAGGATTCTATTATTTATTTTTATTACTACATTTGTTTGGTTATTGAGACAAGATCTTAAAATGTAGCTCAGGCTAGTCACTATGTTGCCCAGCTTCATGGCATTCCTTCTGCCCCAGCCTCCTGAGTTCTGGGATTACAAGTATGAGCCACATGCCTGTCTAGATAATTTTATATTCCAAGGAAAAAGTAAAACAACATAACTCTTTACTTAGCTGAATTACAACAGCTAAACATCCTATACAATAAGAAAAATTAACATGTGGATCTTTACATAGCCTCTTGTTTTGATCTTAGATTGATTGTGGAATATAAGGACATTGCCAGGATTCCCTGGGACTGGAAAATCGGTATGTATGATGACTTTTAAAATCCAATCAGTATTCTGTCCTTTAGCTGACAAAAATGTACACCAAGACATGAACACTTCATTTTAATCTTATTTTTGTAACTTTGGGAACAGACACTAGTGATCATGGCTTGCTCTGAGAGTAGGTAGATAAGCCTCTAGAATTCATTCTTAATCGGTGTAAGAAATAGCTTTTCTTTCCTAGGAATTCTGAATAGAACCTTTGTCACACTAGCTATTAAGGAAATATATCTACATCTTAGGTCCTTGAACTTGTAAAGTTTATCATGGGCTTCACACAATGTGTGGAGCGTAAACCTCGAACAATGGATGGATGTAATCATCGGCTACCTCTTGCTGCTCCACTCCTGATGTCTTTGGACATTTGTGGAAATAAAGCAGGAAGTGTTAGGGGAGCAGGATATGAACCATAATGATGTAAGGAAGTGGTTAAATAGTCCACAAACATTGCTGAAGATTGTATGCCATGTTTAGACAATGCAGGGAAATTAAATATCTTAGATGTCCCAAAAGTGCATGTGTGTGTGTGTGTGTGTGTGTATAAGTGTGTGTTTGTGTGTGAGTGACTGTGTGTTTGCGAGTGTGTATGCATCTGTGTTGAGCGTAGGATGTGGTTAAAGTTTCTTACAAGACATATGGCTCCTGCAGTCATCTGCATGGTCAGCACTGTCCTAAAGTGGAGAATAATATTGTTCTGTCTTGGAACATGTAATTCAATGGGTTGAATAAAATATAGTGGATCTAATGTCTATCTTTGATGTCCTAAAAATACTATATTGTGAATCAGTCAAACATACCACATTCAACCAAACAACCAACCAAATGAAAGCAAACGAGGCCAGCGAGGGATTTCTTTTTTGACATGTGATGTTGACCTGACTTTTGTCCCGCTTTTATGTCACAGCCAACTTTTTGTCTTGGGAGGGTGGGTGCTGCAGGGTAATACAGGCTATTGACTCTGTCACACCAGAAGGACGATTTGATGGCCTTGTCTGACTCTGTTGGATCTTCACAGCTTGTTATTTTACGACTATTATTTTTAGAGAAAGCTTTGCCGTCTTTTTAGCATGCTGGCTGTTAAAGAGAAGCATTGTGGAGAGCTTAGGCTATTGACTCTGTCACACCAGAAGGAAGATTTGATGGCCTTGATCATCTGACTCCCTGTTGAATCTTCACAGCTTGTTGTTTTACGACTATTATTTTTAAGGAAAGCTTTGCAGTCTTTTTAGAATGCTGGCTGTTAACGGGAAGCATTGTGGAGAGCTTGGCAAAGGCTCAGAGAGTTTTGGGTGGCGTTCAGACTCTAAGCACATTGCCTTCTGCTGTCTCTTCCTAACCTGAGTTATTCCATTTCTTCCCAGCCCTGCTGTTTGTGGCGTTTGCCCTCTGCATGTTTTGCCTGTACAGCTTCATGCCGCTGGTGATTAAGGTGACCAGCGCCACATCCGTCAACCTGGGCATCCTGACGGCTGACCTCTACAGCCTTTTCTTTGGCCTTTTTCTGTTTGAGTATAAGGTAAGGAAATAGAGTGTGTTCAGATAAGAAAACATTTTGGACTTAAAACAAGTTTACTTATTTATTTGAGATAGAGTCTCAGGTGTCTTAGGTTGGCCCGAGATTCGCTAGGTAGCTGAGGATGGGCGACCTTCAACTTCTGTTCCATCATGCACGCTGGGGATGAGTCCTAGGGCTTCATGGGTACCGAGCAAGCACTCTCCCAACCGAGAAACATCCCCAGCTCAAAAACAAGTTTCTTGAAGATCCTGGATTTCAAAGTAGAACTTTCTTTTTCTCTTAACAATAATCTCATTGGACAGGCGTCACGCATTTGGTTACTGTGCGCGTCTTAGAAGTTGGTGGGAAGAAGAATTGCCCTTCTGGTGAAGTAATACCGCAGGGTCCGTCTTTGACATGTGGTTGAGAACCCCAGCTGTAAGAAATGCTAATGCGCGTCCCAGGAACTGCTGTTGACCTTGAAAAACAACCCAGTTTAGGCTGCCTGCTCAGAGTTTCTGTTCACTCTTTTCGCGAACAAAAGGTGTGGAGTAGCTGGTGGAAGGGCAGGGGAGACGGGCACATCGCCTTGCATGTGTGGCTGGAATGGTTCCATCTTCGGCGGTAGTGTTTTCCTTTGTTTTCTGAGATAAGGTTTCACGTAGTCTAGGCTAGCTTCAAGCTCACTGTGTGGAAGAGGATGACCTTGAACTCAGGACCCCCTTGTTTCCACATTCTGTGTGGTAGAATTACAGACGTGTGTTACCCCACCTGGTTTCCTTCCAGATATCCAAACAGGAATCCTTGGGGCTGATTTATTCTCTCCCCAGGAGCAAGCAGCCAGGAGCTCACAGTGCTTGGCTGAATTATTGATAGGCAAAGCTCACTGGGTTCTCAGAAGCGCCTGTGAATCAAGTATAAACCTTTAACCCTGCATCGTGACCTGGGATGGAAGCCAGCTGTTGTCTCTGAATACTTGCTGGTGAAGGACTTTCTCAGTTAACACTGGTGAAGTGTTTATAGAGTATTGATAGCATCACACAAAATTGTTAAAGTGAATAAGTGAATCAGAGAAGTGGGTTTTTTTTTGTTTGTTTGTTTGATTGTTTGTTTGTTTTTCAAGTCAGGGTTTCTCTGTAGCTTTGGAGCCTGACCTGGAATTCACTCTATAGACCAGGTTGGCCTCAAATTCACAGAGAACCTCCTGCCTCTGCCTCCCAAGTGCTGGGCTTAAAGGCATGCGCCACCACCATCTGGCCAGAGAAGCGGCTTTTACAATAGGCCCAGTTTTGGATTATACTTTTTGAGATTATAATTGTAATATATCCTTCTTCCCTTTCCTCCCCTCAAGCCCTCCCATATACCTCTTCCCACTCTCCCTCAAATCCACGGCCACTTCTTTCATGAATTGTTTTTGTATGCATATATGTATGTCTATGTCTATGGGAGTTATTAAAGGCAGCCACCTTTCTCCTAAGGGAAGGTGTTGCTCTCTGGTGCTGAGTCTGCACATGGCCCTCTCGGGACAAGGATGCTCTGTAAGGGGATTCCAACCTAGGGGAGTGGCTGTCTGTGACCTCCCTCACCTGTTCATTTTTTTTCTCTATATTTAAAAGACATTATTACAGCTGGGTGGTGGTGGCACATACCTTTAATCCCAACAGTCGGGAGGCAGAGGCAGGTGGATCTCTGTGAGTTCGAGGCCAGCCTGGTCTACAGAGCAAGTGCCAGAACAGGCTCCAAAGCTACAGAGAAACCCTGTCCCAAAAAAAACGAAACAAAACAAAAAGAAACAAAACAAACAAACAAAAACCATTATTACAAAAATACCATTATTACATTTCATATATGTATTGTGTGTGCACACTCATGTGACATGCATACCTGAAGATGTCAGGCAGGAAACAACTTTTGGGAGTTCTCTCTCTCCATCATGTGGGTCTCGGGGTTGAATTCAGCTTTCTAGGACCCGGGGTTGCAGGTACCTTTACTTGCTGAACCTTCTTTCAGGCCCCACTTTTTTTTTATTTTTTAACCAACTGTATTATTGTTAGTAATTTAGCTTTTTTATTTTCTGTTCAGGAGGAGATAAAGGTAAAACAATAAAACCTTCCAGTTCAAGGTACACTTGCCATAACCCATTATATCTTGAATCATAACAAATACTTTGTTTTATAAACCGTGAATATTTCAGCCTAAGATCCTAAATACTTTCTTGTTAATTGCTCCTAACATTAAAATGAAGAGGTGTTTTTAGTGTCCTGTTGTTGGGCATATGACAGCAAACATGGGAGAACGCCACTGGGTGACCACCGTGTCCCTTCATGTCTAGCAGCTAATGTTGATGTCAGGCTTTATTGGTTTTGGTCAAAGGCCATTTGAAGATCAGAGAGCAAAGGACAGCTCTACCATGATCTTCAGAGCTCTAGATGCAGTGTGTGTGTGTGTGTGTGTGTGTGTGTGTGTGTGTGTGTGTGTACGCACATGTGTGTATGCAGAGGCCAGAGGAGGACACACACTATGTGCCTTATTTCCTTGAGACACGGTCTCTCACAGAACATGGGGCCCCTGGGATCTGCATCGTTCCCACAGTGCGGGGATGACAGACTTATAGGTTACACCTAGATTTTTATTTTTTTAATTTTTTTGGTTTTTTTGAGACAGGGTTTCTCTGTATAGTAGTCCAGGCTGTCCTGGAACTAGCTCTGTAGACCAGGCTGGCTGTGAACTCACAGAGATCTGCTTGCCTCTGCCTCCCGACTGCTGGGAGTAAAGACGTGAGCCACCACTGCCTGGTCACACCTAGGTTGGTTTTTTTTTTTTTTTTGTTGTTGTTGTTTTTTGTTTTGCATGTACTGGGAATCTGAATTTAAGCCCCATGTTTAAACAGCCAGCCCTCTCACCCCTGAGCCATCCTCCTTGTCCCCTAAGTGTAGTTTCTTGTAAGCCACTGGTTTAAAAAATTATAATCCCAAAAATAACTTTGACTCATATTTTCCTCCAAACAAATATTTAAAAGAGGCTTAAATTCTCCTTAAAACTTAACCTGTTTCAGCTCTTAAACACTTTGGCATCTCTCGTCTTGATCCTGATGGAGTGCCTGTTGAATAGAATAGTCTCTAGAAACTTCGCATGCAGATCCCGATGAAAAGGATCAAATTAAAAGTGGGGAAAGGCTTCAGGAGACCAACCTCCTTCACTCAGTCTGTTTCAAAGAAGTGACAGCTTCTCAGGACACTGGAAACCCCGCGAAAGCAAGCAGGACGTACTCTGAGCAAGCTCTATAGGTTTTTCCCGTGGTCACATGCACACTTCCTAGAAAGCAGGAATAACTTTCATAGCTCTGATTTTAAAAGTTTACTAAGCAGGGTGCAATAGCACCGTGCCCTAAGCGTGCAGTCTCAGCTACTTGGGAGACTGAGGCAGGAGGATTCCCTGAGTCTAAGAAGTTCAGACCAACTTGAGTAACATAATGAGATTCAGTCTCAAAGGGAGAAAAAGTTGAGGGTACATTAGATAAGTTTAACTCCCTCGAATGGTCTCTGAGTCATCCCTCCCCGCAAACAGTAAACGCCACTGATGTGCTGGGCAGCACGCTAAATAAGAGATGTAAAAATGAAGGAAAAAGAGAGAACAGGTTAGGGACCCAAAACTCTTTCCATCCTGTGGTGCCAATCAGCATGGGTTCCTTCTGTTTTGGTCTTTGTGGAGACAGGAAGCAGATGCTACCTGGGGGAACCATTCCCTGAGCTGTCCTTGCCCTGGTTACTCCACTGAACTTCAGACTTGCCTAAGAAATAATGTCCTGCCGGGTAGTGGTGGCGCACGCCTTTAATCCCAGCACTCGGAAGGCAGAGGCAGGTGGATCTCTGTGAGTTCGAGGCCAGCCTGGTCTACAAGAGCTAGTTCCAGGACATGCTCCAAAACTACAGAGAAACCCTAACTTGGAAAACCAAAAAGGAAGGAAGGAAGGAAGGAAGGAAGGAAGGAAGGAAGGAAGGAAGGAAGGAAGGAAGGAAGAAAAGAAAGAAAGAATGTCTTGACTCTCTTTAGTTCTGGATGTCTGAATTTGCTCAGATGGAATTCACTGGACTGGTGTAGCCTGAGGAGATGGTCCTGTGCTGGCTAACAGTACCATTAGCTGGACTTTCTTGTGATGTGCATGCTGGTCAAGAATTATCCCATTTTGAGGTTGCTTTTCAGATGGAATCTGATCCATGGATCATCATGGAGAAAGGCAAAGAGGTTCCTCCCAAAGACCCAGGGATCTGGTCAGGGATGTTGCTCAGTTGGTAGAGTATTGATCTAGCCTGTATGAAGCTTTAGATCAAATGCCTAGCACTGTATAAACCATATGTGGTAGCCCAAAGGGGGAGGATGAGACATTCATGGTCAGCCTTGGCCACCTTGTGAGTTTGAGATCTGCCTGGGCTACACGAGACCCGTCACAAACAAACAGAAAAGACCCAAGGATCCAGCTAACTGTCGAGCCAGGTGCTGTAGTCCCAGCCCAGTATTCACCAGCATATGGGGGAGGTATGGGGGTGTTGGCATCTCCTTTGACAACATCCAGAAAGAGACTGTGGAGGTGGATCTCATAGAACAGTGGGCAACAGGCCACAGCACCATGCTGTGTGAGGGAATGTAACTGTCTGTCTTCTCCTCCCAGTTTTCAGGGCTCTACATCCTGTCCTTCACAGTCATCATGGTGGGCTTCGTCTTGTACTGTTCCACCCCGACACGCACGGCAGAGCCAGCGGAGAGCAGCGTGCCCCCTGTCACTAGCATCGGGATCGACAACTTGGGACTGAAGCTCGAGGAGAGCGGTCTCTCAGAGACCCACTCGGCAGTCTTGTAGTTGGACAAGCCACAGACTCCCAGTTGTCACCAGGAGAGAGCAGAGCCTGCCACTGCCATGGATAAATCTGAGGAGACATCAGCCCCAGAGTGAACACCCTCTGCCTCGGATTGCATCCGGGGTTAGATTTTAGAAAGGAACACTGACCAGTGGTTCCAAACTAGAAATACCAAAATAGAGCACTGTGTAGTGAGTACCAGTCCTTGTCAGAGTCAGAGAGACATGTGCAGGCCCCTTGCTGGGGTCTCAGGGACACATGTAGGAAGGGAAAGGATGAGGGACCTTGCCTAGGGCTGTTCAGGTAGTTAGGCGTTGAGACAGTATGGGACTGTTGCGTGATAAGATTCCTCTGTTGGAAGCTTCAGGCTTTTGTTCTTCGGGGGCGACTGCATAAGGAATTTAGACACCTGTGATGCCTGATCCCTTATGGCACGTGGAAGGGAAGATGGGTGGGGCAGCATTTGAGAACTCCCAACATGGTCTACTTTGAAAGCAGCTAATGAGTGCAAGAATCCGGGAATCTTCTCCCAGCTGGGTTTTCATCTTTTACAACAAATCCCTCTCCTCCATCATCTCTTGGTCCCCTCCAGCCACAGTTGCTGCTGTGTTCCAAGTTCCAGAGCAAACTGCCCCCATAGCCTCGTACACTGGGCATCCCTCATGTTCAGTCCCATACCACACTCTGAGAGTTCTCCAAGTAAATCCGGCCCAGGTCTAAAACCCAGACATTTTAGAAATGTCTCAGATGCCCGGAACTATTCCCATTGATCTCGCCTCACTGAGCCACAGTTTAGAAAATTAACCTGTGTTACAGTTCACACGGCAAGATGAGAACCTGGTTACTGTCCCTGATTGAAAAAATGTAAAATCATTACAACAAAAATACCATGCTAATCATCCTCCAGGAAGAGCGCGTGCTGGAGTCCTGGAACCCCGACTGTCAGGAGACGAGTGTCCTTCTCCCTCCCACAGGGCCACAACGTGCCCAGGTTTCTGACAATTCCTCAATGTGGTGCCAACATGTAGCCTCAGCATCATGTCAGCCCTAGAATGCCACCTTCTGAAAACTATGTAAATCTTTTTGTATAAGTATAATAAAGAAATTTGGGGCAAGTGTTCATATTATTAAAAGACTTTAAACTCATGGAAATAAAGTCACACTGTGTATTTTTGTTTATGATTAACCTATTCAGAACTTGATCTGTGTGTATGTATCTTAGTTTTAGCTTTGTGTGCATCTGTGTGTGTGAGTATGGTGTGTGTATGTATGTACTCACGTATGTGTGGGTGTGAGCATGCACATGCCACAGCTCTCAGATGGAGGTCAGAGGTCAGTCTCAGGTGTTAGTTCTTGCCATCTACCTTGTCTGAGGCATCTCTTGGCTGCCCTGATGCCTACACCAGACTTTCTGACACACAAGCTGTTTGAGGGTTTTTAGTCTCCTTCTTCCCATTTCACCGCAGGAACACCGGGAATACATCTCATCACAATGCTTGGCTTTCCGTGGGTTCTGGGGATTTGAACTCAGATAGTCACATCCATGTAGCAAGTGCTGTACCAATTGAGCAATCTTCTCAGGTCTTGTTCTTGTGAGACTGTCTTACTGTGTGGTCCAGGCTGACCTTGAACTCCCAATCCTCCTGCTTCAGCCTCCTGAGTGCAGGGATTACAGCTGCGCAGGATCATGCTGACTGTCCCTTGTAGATATTAAATAGCTTGGTACAGACACAATTTTCTTTTCAGAACCAGATGTCCTGTGAGGCAAGGCAAACATACTTGCTTGGGGGCTGCACTGGGACTGAGTGGCCACGAGTTCTTTGTAGCAATCAATAGTTTGTAGGGTTTTTGTTTGTTTGTTTGTTTTTTGTTTTTGAGACAAGGTTTCTCTTTGTAGCCTGGCCATCCTGGACAAGACTGGTCTCAAACTCTGCCTGACTTCTTAATTTTATTTACACACACACACACACACACACACACACACTCATATATATTTGCCACCACTACCTGACTTCAGGGCTTTTTTCTTGGTTTTCTTTGAGTTCTACATTTTTATCTGCTCCCCTCCCTACCTCTCCCCTCCACTTCAACCCTCTCCCAAGTTCCCTATGCTCCCAATTTACTCAGGAGATCTTCTGACTTCAGTTTTATACTTTTGAATAACCACAGTGTTAATTGTTCTAATGAAAGTCTCTCATTCTCCACAGTCTCTTTAAAATGTGTTTTCAATGGCTGTTGTTCTTTTTATCCCCATCAATGGCAGCTAGGTTCTAGACTCTAGAATCTGGAGCTCCCTAAAAGATCAACATCAGCTATGGACTCGTTCCAACCCCAACACCTACTGGACAGTATGGAGTTGCTCGTTGGCTCCCCTGTGTGGATGAAATACGCAGCTAGATTGTGGTGACGCTATACAGAGAAGGGACTTTGCTGATGCCATTGTTATTCTGTATTTGGATGGGCAGGTACCATTTCTCCCCTGATACCAGGGCATCTGACATCCAATTAATATCTATTTAATCAGGGGGGTTTCCAGCCAGTGGCACTTTAACAATTGTAGTAGCCCCAGGACTAGTAACCGCAATCTCATTTTATATTGCTTCAGTGTTGTTAAAGGATTTTTAAGATAAAGTATTTGGGGAGGGAGGCAAGAGGAGAGAGAGGGAGAGAGGGGAGGAGAGAGAGAGAGAGAGAAAGAGAGAGAGAGAGAGAGAGAGAGAGAGAGAGAGAGAGAGAGGAAGAAAGAGAGAGAGAAGAGCTGTTTGCCTGTGTGTCCCCCCTTGACGTCAGCCATCTATTGCTCTTCACCTTGTTTTTGGAAACAGGTTCTCTCTCTGAACCTGGAACTCCTTATTTCAGATAGATTTTCTGGCCACTCAAGCCCACAAATCTGCCTTTCTCTGCCTCCCAGACTGGAGATTGCAGACGATTGTGGCCACACCCAGCCTTTATGTGGGAGTTTCAGATCTGAGCACAGGTCCTCATGCTTATACTTCACCCGCTGAGCCATCTCACTAGCCTGGTGGGTTTTGGTTTTGTTTTAGACAGGGTCTCACTGTGTAGTCATGACTGACTTTTAACTCCCAGAGATCCAGTAGCTTCTGCATGCCCATGTGCTGGGATTAAAGATGTATGCCACCTTAAGTGTCTGCCTTAACTGTCTGGTGCTCGTTTTAAAGAGTGTATTGTCAGGACTGCCCTCAGCAGGGAATGCCCCCAGTTAATGTTGTGAATGCACATTTTACTCACATGGAAGTGAGTGAACTCACCATTGATGGTAAGGAGCAGATGGAATCCAGTTTTGTAACCCATGGCCAGCATCAAGGCCCCAGGCAGTGAGCACTGAGGGGGATCTTGTTCTGAGGAGATGCTGAGCCAGCCACAGGAGAGCTGCTGGGAAGGTCTCTGTGGAAAAGCCCATCTTGGGAGTGACATTTGCTCTGCACACTGCGCCTGCCATTTAAGGAAGCTTTAATGTAAACATTTGTCTCGGCAAGTCCTTCTGTATGCCTGGGCACGATTCTCTTTTCCATCATAATTATGGTGATGTGCCATTTCATCCACGTCGAATTACTTAGTTTCTGGGCATAGCATCAGCCCTCACGATATATCAATAAATGAGAGAAATTCAGCAGAGAGCCACTTAGCTGATTAAAAAGCAAGAGGTTTGAGGAAATTAGGTAATGCTGAGCACACAGCCCTCCAGAAGTCACATGGAGGGAGCATTCCAAAGTCTGACAGCACACATAAATGGCGCTTTAGAGGATGAAGCTCATCAGAGCGGCTGACCATCACCTGCGCTCCGGCGTCTTGACCTGAGTGCTTTAATAGCATAAGGCTCTATCTCCAAATGTGAAAATCTTCACCATGTAATTTATTCCTTGTTTTAAACAGTGCTGTCTTCCAACAATCAATTCAAAGCACAGATAATTACGGGGATGGAAATTTAGATGAAAAGGGTAGTGAGAATGGAGCTAATAGAAAAGGCTGTTTGAACGCTTATTGCCTCCAAGTGACTGTCAACACACGTGTGGATGTTCCAAGCGCTTGCCAGTTTGTCACCTGACGCCGCTCAGGATTTGCCAGGTGAAAAGGCCAGAGTTCATACAGGACACAACTTGCAGATGTGCAGAGCTGGTGTGGCGAGTTTCCTTGTGGAGTCCCACCTTCTCTGATCTTCGGTGTTAATTTTGCTTGCTGGGTGTGTGTTTTTCCATGGCTACTTTGCATACATATGTATTGTGATATCCACACACATTTAAACTGTTTTTCAGCAATGAGGCATGAACCTGGAGCAGTTAAATAGAAGCACTATTTTAGTATGGCTCCCCAGTGCTTTCAAAAGCGTGATGCATTTACTTTTTAAAGATTTATTTATGTATTATGTATACAACATTCTGCCTCCATGTATGCCCACATGCCAGAAGAAGGCGGTAGATCTCATTACAGATGGTTGTGAGCCACCATGTGGTAGCTGGGGATTGAACTCATGACCTTTGGAAGAGCAGCCAGTGCTCTTAACAACTGAACCATCTCTCCAGCCCCGCATGATGCATTTATTATACATTAAAAAAATGGACACAGTGTGAAAACGCGGAATTGGAGGTCTACCTTCTGCCTTGCGTTGTAAATTGCCTAATTAGCAATTCAGGTGAATGTGTTAGCCTCTTAATTACAAGACTTTGCAGGCAGAGATGGAATGTTTGAAAGCCGATCCCTGATGTGATAGTGTTTGGAGGTGTTAACAAGTCTTGGGAGGCCTGTAGGTCCCCATGGCAGAGTCCTGAGTGGGATTGGTACCTTTATAAAAGAGGCTTAGGGAGTTACCTTCCTCCTCATGCCTGTTGGGAAATAGTGAGAAACTGGCCATTTAAACACCAGGAAGCTGGTTCTCGTTGGGTACCCAATCTATAGACGCTCAGTCTCCACAACTGTGAACAATCAACTTCTGTTGTTTTTAAACCACCGTCTTCTAGATATTTTTTGTTAGGACAGCCAAGATGGGCTGAGACATGCCTTGGGCTACACCCAGTGTGGTGAGGACACTTAGAACAAACTCTTTTAATATTCAACCTAACAGCAAACTGATGTGGGAGGGTCTTCTGTTTGAGTTGATTTCATTGGTTAATGAAGAAACTGCCTGGCCCATTTGATTGGCCAGCCCTTAGGTGGGCGGAGTAGATAGAACAGAATGCTGGGAAGGGAAGTTAATAAATAGCCATGTCTCTGCTCTCTGAGCCAGACTGCTGTGCCTCTCCTCAGGGAGACAGTCGCCATGAAGCCAGCCACCAGGTCAGACATGCTGAATCTTTCCTGGTAAGACACCACTTTGTGGTGTTACACAGATTATTCCATATGGGTTAATCAAGATGTGAGTAAGAGGCTGAAACTAATGGGCCAGGCAGTGTTTAAAAGAATACAGTTTCCGTGTAATTATTTTGGGTAAAGCTAGCCGGGTGGCAGGACACAGCCCGCCATTCCATCTTCAGCAAGCTAATAAACAGACAACAATAAACAGTGTATCTATTGGGCGTGTCTTTCCTCTGTTCTGGCGGGTCCTCGACTGGTGAGAGACCAGTTTTCATTTGGCTACATGGTAATGGTGCTATGGCTTAGGAAACCAAAGGGTGATTCATTATTCAGGACAATGTCTGATGATTAAACACACATTAATCTCTCCCGAGAAGGCTCAGTCTCAGCCTCAGTTAAATGGGGCAGAATAAAGTATTCTGGTAGCTACTCAGGACACACTTGCTACTGTTGGGAAAAAGCAAAGCCCGGATTAGTAGGTTCTATTTCTTATGATTGGAATGAACATATGCTTTTGAGAGATGATAAATCAAATAGAAGGGAAATTATGACCCCTGGTGTTGACATACGTTGGTGAAAATGACTGTATTTGGATGTGAGAACCTGTGGATCTAAGTGGAGGAAAACCATTTTCCCTGCTGCTTGAGGGGTGGGAGGTTTGTTCTTTCATTACAGATCCGAGGGAAGCTGAGTGTGGTGGTGCATGCGTGTGCTAGAGAGGCCAAGACACAAGGAGTGTGAGTTTGGGGACAGCCTGGGCTGGATGGATAGTAAGATCTTGTCTTCTTTTCATGTTGCTGTGAAAATACTCTGACGAAAGCAGCTTCCAGGAGAAAGGGCCTGTTCTCACTCATGGCTCCCGGGGACAGCCTGTCATGGTGGAGCAGTCAAGGTGGTCAGAGCTTGAAGCAGCTGTCCCATCACATCCGGTCAAGAAGCAGAGGGGGACGAATGCCTGCTGCTCCTCAGCCCCGTCTCCAGCTCTACAGTCCAAGGTCCCACCACAGTGGGTGGACTTTCCCATCTCAATTAACGCAGTTAAGCTAATCCCCACAGACATGCCCAGAGGCTCCCAGACAATCCTAGATTCTGTTGAGTTGACAACACAGACCTTATCTTAAAAATAAAAAAAGTTGGATGATCTGAGAGATTGTTTTTCTTCAAATTAAAAAATGTAATAGAGTGTCCTGCATCTCAGGCTGACCGTGGACTTGCTGCGTTCCTGAAAATCACCTTGATTCTCCTGTCTCCACTTTCCAGGGGCTAGGATTATCACTATGGGCGCTGTGGGCCACCATACCTGGTTTATGGGGTGTTGGGAATTTCACCCTGGCCCTCTACTGAGCAGCACCCCAACCCTCCTGCAGTTTTCTTTATTGTTGAAGACAGATGTGCTGGCAGTGGACTGTGTCTTTTCAAACATGTCTTATTTAAGCTTTACAATATCTTAAGGATATTAAATTGCACCCCCACTAACACATGAAGAGGTGAGGCTGTATCAGTCATCTGGATTAGGTTCTGCCGCCATAACAAACAATACTAAATACCTTATTGTTTAAAATACTACAGATTTAATTTTAGGCCATGCTGTCATCCCATGGTGAGTCTGCTTCAAGTTGTTCATCTGGAACACAGGCCAATGCAGTTGCCATGGGATAAGAAAAGGGACCATGAAAACCCATCCTGGTTCTTCCCTACCACCCAGGACTGACAAGTTTCATTTTATCTTTCACTGGCTAAAGCAAATCAAATGTGCAGTCCAAATTTAATAGGGTATAGGATGTAAGTTCCACTATGTGCTTGGATTAGGGGCAGTAAAAGGTGTTTCTATGTATCTTTTGGTCAAAAGACTTACAGAACTAAAACAACCCTATCAAGTTTAGGCCCTCTTTTCCTTAGTCCTGGACCTGTATTTTTTTAATCTATCATGATGTATTGACATGGCAAAATTATAACACTGTGTTTTCTACCATTGTTGAAATAGTAAAACCAGCAATGTGGGCAGAAAGTAAAAATGATCAGACTAGGATGCTTTCTTTTTTCCCCTTTCTTTCTTTCTTTCTTTCTTTCTTTCTTTCTTTCTTTCTTTCTTTCTTTCTTCCTTCCTTCCTTCCTTCCTTCCTTTCTCTTTCTTTCTTTTTTTTTTTCTTTCTTTCTTTCTTTCTTTCTTTCTTTCTTTCCTTCTTTCTTTGGTTTTCTTTTGTAACATAAAAACAAAAAACAAAAACAAAACAAAATCATTATCCAAGCTTGATGCCGCACACTTATAATCTATGGTGATTTGAATAGGTATGGCTCCCATAGACTCATGTGTTTGAATATTTGGTCTATAGGGAGTGGTATTACAGGAGGTGTGGCCTTGAGGGAGTAGGTGTGACCTTGGTGGAGGAAGTGTGTCACTGTGGAGGTGGGCTCTGAGGTCCTATAAACTCCAGTCTTGCTAGTGTGTTTTAGCCTCCTGCTGGTGCCGGCAGATGTAGACCTCACAGTCCACTCCAGCACCTTGTCTGCTTGCGTGCTGCTATGTCCACAGTGGGAACCAGGATGATAATGGACTAAACCTCTGAAACTGGAAGCCAGCCCCAGGTAAATGTTTTCCTTTATAAGAGTTGCTGTGGTCATGGTGTCTTTTCACAGCAATAGACACCCTAACTAAGACATGCTCCCAGCACTTGGGAGTCTGAGGCAAGAGGATCTGAGCTCAAGGCCAGACTGGAACACAGTTTGTTTCTCCAAATAAGCAAACAAAATACCCCGAAGTCTTGGGGCTGGATGCATAGCTTAGTGGTAGAACACTTACCTAGCATGTGTAAGTCCCTGGGTTCCATACTCAGTGCTGCCAGAAAAACATTCATGTTTAGATACTCAGAGGGTTTTTAGAAAGGAATTTGAACTTGAATACTAAGTCTCATTGCATCTTAGTTAAGCAGTGTCCACATACAACCATTTGAGAGTGCTAGACTTGGTAGTGCCCAGCCTACTAAAGAATAATCTTAATCCCCAGGAACCTGGAAAAGAAGCTCTGCGTTTGAGACTTGGGAGATGGCTCAGAGTGGGTAAAATGCTAGCCATGAGGTGTAAGTTTGGATCCTCAAAACCCAAGTGAAACCTGGGTGAGAATGGTGGCCCACTTGTAACTCAGGGAAGCAGAGAAGTGGGGACAGGGACTCCCCAAGACAAGCTGGTTAGCTAGACCAGTAATGTGTGAGATCCAGACTCAGTGAGAGACCCTGCCTAAGTAAATAAAGTGGACAGCAATGGAGGAAGACACCAGGCATCACCCTTTGGCTTATGCCTACACGTGCATGGGCATTTGCCCCCACACTTGCACATACGATTACATACATGCACACCACACATACAAAGTGCTCTGAGCTTTGGATTTGGGCTATTTCTCCCAAACCTCGGCAGTTTTGAAGGTTCCAGTCATAAGCACTATGGACCTACTGTATTAAATCCTGAGACTTTTTCACTGAAAGGTTTAAAGGAAGAGGGATGGAGTTCACTGGCTGGTCCTGTGAGCGCAGAGCCCAGGCTAGACACTATGAGCACAGAGCCCAGGCTAGACACCATGAGCACCAGCATGTAGAGTCCTGGCTCTGCCTCCTGCTAGTGAGTCTGGGTAAGAGAGAAATTGTCCTAGTCCATTTCCTGGCCTGAAAGAAAATGAGGACTAAGTAAATGTCCATCAGGAGCTGAGTGTTCCTGGCCAGGGCTCCTTTGGGGCTATCTGGGCTATTGTGCTCTGCGTGTGGCGGCTCAGCCCTGATCTGGCAGCACGTCGCTTCCTAACACCTTGGTTATTTCAAGTTCCACAGGCTTGTCACCTCCCTTGTCATCTTGAGATAACCAGTTGTTTCAGTGTCAAGAGCACAGGAGAATATCCAAAAATAAAGGAAGCTCAGAGGGATGTGGTATTAAAAATAAGCCATGGCATAAATCAGGGGCATGTTTCTACTATGTTTATTTTACTAACGTTACTATCGAATTAGTTCAGAACTTGTGGTCTTTATGAGCCCTCAAAAAATCCAAGAGGCTTGTTTGTTTTGTCTAACTTCTGTTCTGTGTGATTGGCAAGGCATGTCACTCTGCAGGATGTCCTTTTACATAGAAAAGTCTTCTAGCATCTCCCAGAAGACACCGTTGCTTTCCGGGCTAAGACCCATGCAATTGCACATTTGCTCAGATTTCCACTGGTCCTTTGTTAGAGAATGAATGATCTAACCCTGCTGACTTGCCTGGGCACTTTGAGACCCTAATGTTTAGTGCACGCACCCCCTGGTCCCAGATAGGGTCTTGTTATGTAGCCCAGGCTGACCTTGATCTTGTGACCTTCCTATTTCATCCTTTGGAATTCTGGGATTTTAGTTCTGCACCGCTGTTTCCAGCTTAACCTTTTAATGTGCACATAATTTCGACCTTCTCTCTTAAGGTGTCAGCTAGGGTCTGACAGCAAGGAATGACTTGAGGGTCCAGCCAAGCAATATAAAATACTCAGTTCTCAAACAGAGCAACCCACACCCCCATCCGTGCCAAGCTCTCTAGTCTGCCCCAGGGATACAACCTTATACTTTGAGTATTGTAGAGATAACCCATATTTTCACAAGCGATATTTCCAAGGGGTGTAAGTGTGTCCACAGCAAGATCTGGAGTGGAGATTATTTTTAATGACTTTAAGCTAACCTATTCCAAAGGGGATATGTTCTCAGTTTATGTAGGGCAGCTGTCTGGTGCCTTCCATACTAAAAAGGAGAAAAAAAGAAAACCTTAGAAACTTGTTAGCTATAAGGTTATTCTACCACATCATCAGACTGACTTACACTTAAGAGCAAACTATCAAATCTGAAAAATATGATCACTTCTCTCTAAAAGCACGATGCCAAGAATCTCTTCTCTGGTGCAGATTAATAATTATTTGTGCTTTATTGCCATAGCAATAACTTTTCCTGCCAAGAGTGTAATTTCATTTTTTGGCCCAATGGAAATATTAGCCTCTTTTTTTCTGCAGTGAAAAAATACATCTTTCTAATACCAGCGACATTATGTTTTATTGCCTTCCTGTTTCATGTTAGTTTTATGTTGTCTCTCTCAGCATGACCAATTTCTGCCTCCTAGCTATTGTCCAGCCCACAGCAAGGATTTTGAAACTGATGGAAAGGTTTCCCACCTACCCAATTTTTTCTATTGCTTGAAGAGTCTACTGGGGATGGAGCCCAGGGGTAGAGAACTCTGGTAGCATACACAAAGCTCTGGGTGAGGAAGCAGATTGTGTCTTGCCTGAGGAGTTGGTTACATGTTTGCCCGGTAGCTTTTTTGCCTTCATTCTGAGGGACACACATGTACTGGCAAGGTGCTCTTCCATTGGACGGTACCCCAGGCCTCTGGGGTTTTTCCGGCTGCTATAGCCTCCTTCTATGCGAACCTGCACTCCCTTCATCTTCTCTGTCCCACACAGCCCTTCACCTTCCATCTTCTGCTGCCCAGCATGACTTCCTTTGAGATGTCCCACAATGGAAAGCTACTGTAAACTGGAAGAGGAGCTGAACAAAATGGGCTATGGGGCCAGCTCCATGTGGACCCAGCCTGATGGTAAACAGCACACGATGCAGAGCTATATGGGATCTACCCTTAATCTTGCCCTTAGAGGACAATGAGGAAATTGGAATCTCCTCCGTGTAGGAGGAGAACCGGGTACTCTGACTAGCAACCCCCCTTCTAAATACTCTTAGTTGACTTATGGAATCGACCTAATGTCAGCAGGCATGGTTCTCTGAAATTATCATTTTGAACAGGCACAACCCCAGTGGGAAAGGCTCAGCTGCCTCTTGCTGGCTCAGAAGATGAAGAGGCCACAGAAGCTCAGTGAAAACGGGTTTCCACTTGTGATTGCCCAAACTGTGGGTTAATCCAGTTGGGGTGTGTTTTAGGACACCAGGTTTAGGGTAGTTTTTTTTTTTAATTAGGAAATGAATACACTAACCATCTGTGACCAATATATGCTCTTGAAAGCCAGTGGGTGAAGCAAGGAAATAACAAACTATCCCTAAATCCCATCAACCAGAGATAGCAATCACCAATTATTTGGAGAATCTATCAGTCTATCTATCTATCTATCTATCTATCTATCTATCTATCTATCTATCTATCTATCTATCTATCTTCTTCAGTATATGGTCCTGGGAATTGAGATGCCGGAGTTCAAGCCATGCTTGGCAAGCTTTATTCCTGAGCCATATTTCCAGCCCTATGTCATTTTTTTAACATGCACACTATGAAAAAGTTTGCATATATACACACACATAATCCGTGTGTATGGATGTGAGGGTACATACCTCTTTGTATCTTTTTCTCCCCACTCAAAAATACACCATAGATATTTTCCCAAGGCAGAGAAGTTTGACCTCTGCCACTCAAGGGTTAAATAGCTTTTCTTTCAACTTCGAAGCTGAGGTTTGAGAAGAGAGGGCACTGAACACTTGGTGGCAGCATTGAGATGAAAATTTTGGAAAATAACGGGAAGCCTCCGGGGACTTTGTCCAGCGGAATCGTATCCGCACCACCATTGTGATAATTAGTGTAACCGCTGAAAGGACATGTGGATCACTAGGGCCGCATTTCTCTAACCGCTCAAGATTTCCCAAACAGGGCACTACCACCAACTCAAGACGGAAGGATTTGTTAAGATCACAATCAACGTTCGCTTCCATATCCGGTCGTGAAACTGTGACTTTGCGATCTTAGGAAGAAGGAAGACGCTTGCCGCCTCCTTCTGCCTCTCTCCCGAAACTGACATTAGGCACAGAAGATGGTCTGACATTTTTGCTGCCTTTTCACTCAGACAATGGGGTCTGATTCTTGTCCCCTGCCTATTCCTGCTCTGCAGAATGTCGGGGAGACCTGGCTCCCTTTGGTGCAGGCACTCTGTGGGTGGTGCATCCAGTGAGACCTCAAATCTCAGAGCCCTCAGGGGAGACTCCTGGGAGTGTTCTCTACACAGTAAAGTTGAGTTCTGAGAGGCAACTGGTTTAACCAGGGCCATCAGAAGCCCATCCTTCCTAGGGTCAGATTTAATCACTCGTTTTTATTGAAGACTTTCCATTCTAATCCTGCATTACCACACAGGACAGTGGGCCCTGGAATTTTAATAACTGGAGGGAGAGCATTTATCTTAAAATTGTATTTTTTTAGAGGTGCCATATTCTCCCAGGCTTGGCTGCAAGTACCTCACACCCCATATGCACAACTTGGTGTTTGTGCGGTGTCATCTGCTGGGGAGAAAGCAGGAGGCAAATCTGGCAGCCCTTCCTCTCAGTCGCTAACTGACCTTGTCATCTTGGTCACACCCCACAGACTGGGTATTTCTCCCTCTCTCTTCGTGTGAGACCCAAACAGGGACAATATACCTTGCAGGTTAAGTTCCTGTTTGTCCTGTGTTAAGTCTTTGAAAGTTAAGATTTCTACTTGTAAATAAGTTTCTGTTTCTTAGACCTGATGTAAACTGGAAAGCACGTTTTTTTTTTTAACCTACACTAAACTTGCGACCCCATTCATGTGATATATGTCCTTACCCTTGCTCCCTTTCGTTGTATTTTTCTAACAACATATGACAGTCACCTTCTTGCCACTGTGAACACCTTATCTCTCTTGTAAAAGGGACCTCAAGAGACCGGCAAGGGCTGCTCTCTCAAGTCCCAACTTAGCGTGAGACAGCTGGCCGGCCAGTTCCAGGTGCACCCCAAAATACAGCTTGCTTTAATTGGACAATTGTGGAATCTTAACAGTCAAATGAAACAAACCAAGGCACCTGGTCCCACTCTAGGTTAGCACATGTGTGCTGAGATTTCCCCCACCTCTTATTACATTTAAAAAAAGGGAATTTAGTAATTTAGTAATTTATATTTTAAAAAAAAACAGCTGTGGCGGTTTGGGATCTTCTGAGTTGTTAGATATTCAGTCTTCAGGCATAGTAGTGCATCCTTTAATCTCAGCACTGGGGAGGCAGAAGCAGGTAGATGACTGAGTTTGAGGCCAGACTGGTCCCAAGCCAGCCAGGGAGCCAGGGCTACACAGAGGGTCCCTTTCTCACAAAACAAACAAAAAGAAATAATTATTTTATGATTTAGCCTATTTTAAAATTCAACACTATGTCCCAGGAGTATTCCACAGCAAAATAAAATGGAGGTTTTCATCATTTCCTTGTATAGCTGTGCATCACACCATTGTGTGGCTCTGTCACAGTCTATTCAAGAAGTCCCTCATGGGGCTTATGAGATGGTTCAGCGGCTAAAAATACTTGTTACCAAGATTAACAACTTGAATTCAATACCAAGGATCCATGTTTTAGAAGGAGAAAATTGATTCCTGTAAGTTGTCCTCCGATCTCCACACATGCTATGGCATGTACACATGCGTGTGCGCATGCATGTGTGCATGTGCGTGCATGCATGTGTATATGTATGTATGCACACACACACACATCATACATTTTTCAAAATGTAACAAGTGGTTCCTTCAAGGGTAAATGTCAGGATTCCTACCAGTCTTCAGGGTGGTAAATACCCTTGTTGAGTATTACATCCAGCATGATGTAGGTAGGTCTTGGCCAGTGCTAAAACAAACAGGCATAAATGACATAAAATAAAGATATAAAGACATGACATAGCACCCAGACTTCTCAGCGTGCTTACCTATTAGAACAAATTAAAATGTTTGGTTGTTGTGAGATTATCTATATACAGTGTGTGAAGGGATACTGCTGTGATTGTTTTAATAACGAGCTGAACAGCCAATAGCTAGGCAGGAGGTATAGGTGGGGCTTCCAGGCACAGAGAGGAAGTAGAAGGAGATAATTGAGAGGCAGAGAGGTACCAACAAGACATGGAGGGAGTCAGACATACAAAATGAATGAAAGGCAAAAAGCCACATGGCATAACTAGATTAATAGAAATGGGTTAATTAAACTATAAGAGCTAGTTAGGAACAAACCTAAGCTATAGGCTGAGTTTTCATAATTAATAAATCTCCATGCCATTATTTGTGAGTTGGTGGCCCTCCAAAAATCTGTCTGCATTTGGCAAGATGTCTAGACTCAAGGTCAGCTTCCAAGAACACACACTGCTCCTCCCTCAGTTAGTAAGAACAAACTTGAAAAGAATATGGAAAAATAATTTTCCATAAATAACAGCAATAACAATTGCATAAGAGAATGGTAATTAACACATGAATTGTTGGAGGAGGCTGTTAGTTTGTTCCCGGCTGCTCAGCTCTGAAATAATCACGCAGAAACTGTATTATTTGCAATACTGTTTGGCCAATATCTTAAGCATATTGCTAGCTAGCTCTTATATCCTAAACTAACTCATTTCTATCAATCTGTGTATTGCCATGTGGCTGTGGCTTATTGGGTAAAGTTCAGGTGCTTCTGTCTCTGATGGAGGCTACATAGCTTCTCCTTGACTCTGCCTTCTTTTTCCCAGCATTCAGTTTAGTCCCCACCCCCGCTGCCTAGCTCTACTCTGCCCTATCACAGGCCAAAGCAGCTTCTTTATTCATTAACCAATAAAAGCAACACATATGCAGAAGGACCTCCCACATCACATGGCAGAGGAAGAGTGCAATGGAAGTTTGACGGAGGTAATCCTGAGAGGATAGATACAAGCTGTGAGTGGTGTTGAAGCGATAAACGTAAGGAATGGATCAAAATTACACTAAAGTTGTAACAACACTGAATTTCTAAAGATATATGTAATGTTAGGAAATATGTCCTATATGGTGACTTTGGAGGAATAAGGGACAATGAGGAGATATAAATGAGAGAGAGGCTCATGGAGCGCTCATGATGTGTTAAGAATTGAGATTATGCTTAATGTAACTCCTCATCTAAATTAGAATGAAGCAGAACAAAGCCTCATAAAACATCCTGCAAATCCAGGGCCTGGGCTTCTTTTACAGTCACAGGCAGAGGTTATATAAACGGATCATTAAACGTTGCATGGCATGCTGAGAAGCCGTGTGACAACTTTCCCAAGCTTGTAAGCACTTCGTTGAAATGAGCTCAAGAATTTGTAAACTCCAGGCCCCCAGCCCTTAGCTGAAATGGCAGATGTGGTGTTTGGAACATCTTGCCTTCTTCTGAGACCTGGTCCTAAGAAAATTCACAGTTTTCTTACATGGGACCTGGTTAGCAAAATAATAGTTTTCCATTATCAGGAGGTAAGTGTCGCTCACAGGATTTGAGGTGGGAAGCAACAGTGAGGGACCTTAAGCCACAAAGGTTCACAGTTAGAATACTTCTGCCTGCTACAGTATTCTACTCGAACACCCTCTCCTCATGGTGAAATCATAAGGGGGTTCCCCTTGGGGTGGTGTTTAAGCATGCACAGCTCTAAATAGGGCTGCGTTCCAATGGGCTTACTCCATTTCCCTCAAACACTGAGCTCTGACACTGTGCTCTAAACAAAGGTGTCCAGGGAAACAGTGTCCTTTTGACTCAGCAAGTGCTATTTTTAGGAGGAGTGTATTAAACAGTCATTCTGTCCAGTCCTCTATCTGACTCTTAGCAAGATTCCATTAGTCATTTGAATATGACTGAATAACTTTTGTCTGAGCAACTATTATCCCAGCCAGAGGGGCTACCTTCTTCATTCCTTAATGTATTTGCCAATTCAATGTTTGTTTATTTATTTAATTTATTTATGTTTGTTTGTTTTGCTTTTAGTATTATTTACTTCATAAACAAGAAATAAAATATTTTAGAGCATTTAATTTATATTTTTTGGGGAAAATTAAGAAAAAAAGAGCCTTACAATTTTGAAGTCCTTTATGTTTCTGTTTCTTTCCTTGTGGTAGCCATTATCATGATTTTATATTTGGCCCATTCTTTTTAACATTTGCTTCATAGGAGTATTAACATCAAGTAGTTATTTGAATTTTTTTTAAAAATGGAGTATTGTTATGTAGCCCTGGCTGGCTTTTAACTCATTGCAATACTCTTGCCTCTTCCTCTCAAGTGCCAGGATTACAGGCATGTGTCACCAGGCTGGGCTGTAATTATTTTTAACTTATAGGAATGGTAGCATGGGGTAATAATATTCCAAACATGAGCTCTTGTGCTTTTTGTTTTGATGACAGACAGTACTTCAGTGACTGTCAGGGTACACCCCGTTCTACACATATGTTCTTTTTTTTTGTTTTGTTTTTCGAGACAGGGTTTCCCTGTAGTTTCTAGAGCCTGTCCTGGAACTAGCTCTTGTAGACCAGGCTGGCCTCGAACTCAGAGATCCGCCTGCCTCTGCCTCCCGAGTGCTGGGATTAAAGGCGTGCGCCACCACCACCCGGCTCTACACATATGTTCTTTATGTATATATTATGTACATGGGAGTGGAATCTTTGCCAGAGCATAGAGCATTTTTTAGCTTTACTACATATTGTCCTATTCCTTCCCAAAATCAAGGTCTTTGTTGGCCTATCAGTACTTGAACTGTTCAGACTTTTAAACGTCTATTAATCTGGCTAGGTGAAAGGTTAGCTCATTACTCTGTTGTGTATATCAATTGACAATGATCATTTCCATGTGTTCTTTGGCCATTGCACTTTATTGTCTTGTGATTTGTGTGATTATATATGTTGCTTGCTGTTTGACGGAGTTTTTAATCTTCTTGTTAACCTCCTATTCCTTGAACACTATTTTTTTTCTTAATTTTTTAATATAAAGTTAGTATTTTTCCAGTCTGAAGTTTATCTTTTTTTTTCTTAGTAGTGTTTGAATTTAAGGGCCTTATGCATTCTAGGCAAGCTCTACTATTGAGCTACATCTCTACCCTTTTAAAACTGTCTTATTTGGTGACAACGTCTCACTAAATTGCCCAGGTCGACCTTGACTTCACTCAAAGCTGAGGCACATCTTCAACTTGAAATCCACCTGCCTTAAGTCATCTAAGTCACTAGAATTGCAAGCCTGTTTCATCAAGCCCAGTTTATTGCTTTTATCTCTGTTTATAGAGTTCTAGTTTAACATTGAAAATTTTATAAACAGTTGATACTTTTATACAGTTAAAATTAACATTGTTTCTAAAACTTTGTAACAAGGGTGACCTACAACCCAATATCAAAAGAAGGAGCAGCAAGCTCCCGTCACTGCAGTTCCCCAGGCTACTGGCACATGAGTCACTCAGTACCAATGCTCTCGGAATTGGGCTGTATGTCACTAGTGGTCAGTCCTATCAGGTGTCAGAGTGCTCTTGCTTTCTGGAAGGAGTTTTGGGAGGGGAGTTATCTCCTGCTGGCTCTGTTCCTGCTGATGTGACTTTGGTTGCTAGCGAGGGTGTGGCAGGATGGGCACTGGGAGTCACCAGAGGGCCTGGCTCCTGCTCTATCAGCTGCTAATTCTATCAGAACCTCAGTGTCATGATCTGTTAAAATGAATCTGCTTCACGGGGCTCTACTTGGACAGGGGTGAGGACGTTTTGCAAGATGACAGATAAAAGAGAAGCACTGATTCCTAACTTTCGTGTACTTTGGTGTTCCTATTTGTACAATAAGAGGACTAGAACTTAGTGTTACATGCTCCTTTCTGCTAAGTCGTAGTCTGATGTGGGATTCCCCTCTCTATGCTGTGAATATCATTGGTTAGTAATAAAGAAGCTGTCTTGAGCCTGTGATAGGGTAGAATAGAGCTAGGTGGGGAAAACTAAACTGAATGCTGGGAGAAAGGAGGCAGAGTTAGAGAGAAGCCATGTATCCCCACTGGAGACAGATGCTGGAACTTTATTCAGTAAGCTGCAGCCTCGTGGCAATACACAGATTAATAGAAATGGGTTAAATTAAGATGTAAGAGCTAGCCAATAAGAAGCTAGAGCTAATAGGCCAAGCAGTGATTTAATTAATATGGTTCCTCTGTGATTATTTCAGGAGTCTGGGTGGCCAGGAAATGAACAAGTGGCTTCTTAAAACAAATTGGCGCCAACATGGCCAACTAAAATCCACTTAAAACCTGAGAGAGTTTAGGAAAGAATTCTAGGCACAAAACAAACAAAAAACAGAGTTAAGCCTGGCTTAATGCTGTGGCTCCTTTAAGAGAGGTTTTCCTGATTCAGTGGTAGCAGAAAAAAAGTCATGCAGTTTTGAACCAGTGGCTTTCTGGGCCCTGCTGCCAGCATGAACTCTGGCTCTTTCAGGAGACTGAGCATTTAAATGGGGTTTGTGGACAGAGTGCTACAACTTGCTTAATGGCAACATAAACCTGCTATGTGCCTAAAAATGGAACAATGTGCTTGGTTTTCAGAGCTAATGAACATGCCTCAGGCATGTTGGACTGGGCAGAGCAAGCAGGCAGGGCCACATTGTCCCTAGCCATGCCCACTTAGCATTAAAAAAAAGGACATCTGGTCAGAAAATAATTACAGATACACAATAAAGACAGATTCAGATTGAAAAAAAAAACCTCTAAATGGGTCACAGTGTTGGATAAATGTATGTAGGCTTAGGAGAAAAAAGAAAAAGAATATAGACAGTTATAAAAAGAAGTAAATGGTTTAAAAAAAGGTAAAGTCTTTAAAGAGACAGAGTACAGACAGTCATAGATTAAAGGTGTAAAGATAACAAAATACATATTAAAAAGTAACAGAGTTAAAACAAATAAGCCACATAAAGATGGAGTATACACAGAGAGTCTAGATTATGTATATTATTGTGTTTTCTTTGAACTTTTGACTTTGAAGGAGCTAAATAACCAATATATATACTTTAAAGGTACCTTGTCCTCAAAATTTGCATGTAAGGATATGTAGCTTTGAAAAAGAGGTTCTGCTTTTGTTCCCACAGAAGATGAGAACCTGTTGATTAATTTCAGACTAATGTGGTTTGGTGGACTAAGACCACCAGAAAGGTCACCGTGAACACCCCCCAAAATACTTTGTCCAACAAAAGGCAGGGAGCAGTTTGGAGAGAACTATGCCCAAATTCCCTAAATGATTGTTTATAAATATTTGTTTATATTTAAAGGGGGATATAATATAGAGATTTGCATTGGTATGAATCTTGGTTTATCGGTACAAATTTAAGGTCAATTTTGTTTTATATATATATATATATATATATATATATATATATATATATATATCTCAAAGCATATATATATGTATATTTCTGATCTTGAGTAAGGTATTGTGTTTGTCCAGCTCATTTAAAAATGTAATGTATAATTAAGAAATATAGGTTAGCTGGACGATGGTGGCGCATGCCTTTAATCCCAGCACTCGGGAGGCAGAGGCAGGATCTCTGAGTTCAAGGCCAGCCTGGTCTACAAGAGCTAGTTCTAGGACAGGCTCTAGAAACTACAGGGAAACCCTGTCTCGAAAAAACCAAAAAAAGAAATATAGGTTAATAGATAATCATCTATAATAGTCAAGCTTGTAGTCATATTAGTTAGGTTTTCTAGATATATAGAGATATATTTCAGTTAGATAGGTATTCTTCAAATCTTCCAGAGACCTCCAGAATATGGCATTTAAAATGTTTTAAGAGCTCAAGACTTTTCATGACAATGAGACACATCTACTCCTGCCAGCACCAATCTACTTCAAGAGGAAAATGGGCACTGAAGAGACTCTGTATGGAGTTTGTTAGCCATTTGGGCAAGAAACTGCTCTTGCCTGGACTGCTTAATGGTGTACTGTGTGAACTGGACATGCAGGACCCACAGAGAAATGACTGCTGAACTTGCCTAAAGGTGAGACGGTCCTTCAGAGGTCCTGTTTCATGAAAGAGTCTGCCAGACACTTTGCAGGACACAGAAAAAAGTGACTGACAAATTGCCAATATAGGCAGAACTGTCTTTGAAATTTCTTGCTTCATGGAAGTCTGATGGATACTATGGCCCTGTAGGCTGAAGATTGTATACCCCAACGATACAGAAGGAATTTGTGTGACTGTTCAGGCAGTGAGATGTTTCTGTCAATTCTAGAGTTTTGGAAGTTGCTTACAATGCACTTCCTGTTTACTTAGGTAATATTATATCCTTCTGGATTGTTTGTTTGTTTGTTTGTTTCTTTGTTTTGTTTTTCGAGACAGGGTTTCTCTGTGTTTCTTTGGAGCCTGTCCTGGAACTAGTTCTTGTAGACCAGGCTGGCCCCGAACTCACAGACATCTGCCTGTGAGAGAGAAAGGGAGAAAGAGAGAGGGAGAGAGGGAGGAGAGGGAAAGGGGTAGAAGTAGGGAGGGAGGGAGGGAGAGAGAGAGGGGGAGAGGGAGGGAGGGAGAGAGATTGAACATTGAAGGATGAGTGCATTTCTGAGAAGTTGTGTATTTGTTCATTCATTGGCTCAATAGAGATTTTTTGGGTCCTACTTCACTGGTATGGCTGCAGACACTGTGTGTACTATGTGTACCTTCTTCTATGAGTTGCTCCCTCCCTGCAAAGGCCTCCTTCTCCCACACTGACCTCTGCCATCCCATACCTCAGCAGCTCTTCTGAGAGTGTGTGCTTTGCTACATAGGAAGTCCTGTGGGGTAGCTGACACACATGCCTGCTCTTGTTCCAGGGTTCTGGATGTTTCTGTCCTGAGGAAGACGTGAGGGCTTGTGTTTCTCTATGTTGTGATCAAAGAAACACAGCTGTTGTGGGGACCTCTGTGTCAATGTAATCCACCTGTCCCGGGTGCGGTCTGGACCTTACCATCTGTTGCAGGCTTCCGTTTGAGCGAGGACTGTCTTTGGCTGGGTGGGTCAGACAGTAATGCTGGCACCTGCCAAGGGAAACAGCAAGGTTAGAGAAAATAAAAACGGAACACAAGCTAAAGGATGTCATACAGAACAACACACCCCATTTTTCAGAGTGTCTATAGGGAAGACAGAAAGAAACACAAGGTTACAGGCAGGCGGGAGAGAAGTTCTTAAATGGGCTGTTTTGTGGTGACACAAAACCTGCAGCGAATTTTTGACTGATTTGTAGGCGTTCTAGGGAAGAACAGATTGTGTGTGTGTGTGTGTGTGTGCGCGCGCGCCCGTGATTGGGTTCTGCTTGTTTTTCCGACTTGGAGACATCGATGATGTTTAAATTGGCTAGATGCAGGACTGCTATGTGGGTTATAATCCAAGCAAGAGTCCGGAGAGGGGGAGGGGGAGGGGAGAAGAGAGAGGAGAGGAGGTGAAGGTATGCACTCACATTCTCCTACTTTAAAATATTTACATCCCGACTGCAGTCTTCCTCCCCTTTTTCCTCAGCTCCAGCTCCCCTCAATTCACTCAATCCACTTCTCCTCTGTAATCACTCAGTAAGGGGCAGGCAGGCCTCCCATGGGCTCCAACAAAGCATGGCATATCAAGCTGCCATAAAACTAACTACCCCCCCCCCCCCGCCCCCATACAGGCTGGGCAAGGCAGTCCAGCACAAGGTACAGGTTCCCAAAAGCCACTCAAAGGACGGGGGACATCCCCTGCTCCCATTGCCAGGAGTCCCACATATATAGACGAAGCTATACAACTGTCACACATATGCAGAGGCCTATGTCAGTCCCATGCAGGCTCCCTGGTTGTTGGTTCAGATTCTGTGGGTTCCCATGAGCCAATCTAGTGGTTTTATTGGGTTTTCCTGCGATGTTCCTGATCCCCTAACTACTACTTCCCTCTTCCCTCTCCTCAACAGGATTCACCCACAAGAGTGTGGCCCAATATTTGGCTGTGGGTCTTGAATATGCCTATTCAGGCTCTGGGGCTGTTGCCAATCCAATCACAGAGGATGGGCAGTTCCTATGTATCTACTGCTGCCAGGAGCCTTAGCTGGCGCCAGCCTTGTAGAGTCTGGAAGTTTCCCTGGCATTAGGCTTCTCCCCGACTCTGACGCCATAAAGTCCCCCTTTCTCCTCATCTCTCTACATGATACTCTTAAAAAAGAACTGGTTTTAATCTTTATGTTGTAGACACAATATTTTTGAGAATTAGTATATTTATAATAAGCAACAGACGTGTGCCAGCCACTCTGATCTGTCCTCTACTGACCGCATTCTCTGATTGATTCATTTCTTGTTTCTTACATACTTTTGTGATGTGATTCTATCTTTATTTGCTTATTTTTTGAGGCAGAGCCTCATGTAGTCAAGGCTATCCTGTAACTTGCTATGAGTCATACATGCTACTGATTCATTTGGTCTGGGCTTGGCATATGCAGTATTTTTCTTGACTTTTTTCCCAAATAGACAAATTCAAACTAATTCCCCCGTTCATAAACAGCCCATTCCTTTCCTTTTATATACTCACCACAAACTTTATTATATATTGCTTATTTTATTGTACTTCCCCCATCAAAATGGGTCAGCGAGAATACATACATGTATACGTACACATATACACATCCTGCTGATCTTGTAAGTAATAAAATGTCAGAACCCTGAAAAGAAACAGTTACAAAGAATAGCAGACAAGGATGGAGATCTAGCAACCCTCTTCAAAGGCTGAAAAATTCTCAATTCTGCTAATTATTGAAAAATGTGAGAGGAAAAAAAAACTTGTTTTCAAAGACACTTGTGCCTCAGCTCATTACAGAAAAGAGTCCTTTCTTGACAAAAGCCAGTGCTTCCTTTCATGAATAATTCACGTGGTATTGAGAGACTAAACCATGGCCTTGCTGTCATTTTTTTTTAACTAGCAGAATAAATTTCCATGGGCAATTTATTGCAATTACAGCAGAACTTATTGCCACACAACTTTTTAACCAAATGGATTTCGGTCTTCTGGGAGTGAGGGTGAGAAAACTGAGCTTCCAGTATGACTGGTCACAACTAGCATGTAAACACCGTGAACATGTCCCCTTCTAAAGGCCTTCCAGATCTTCTCCCCTTCCCCACCCAACTTTAAGTTCTTAAAAAATAAACAAAACCCCAATACAATCCTCCAAACAACAATAAGCCCCCCAAACCACGAACCCACACCCAAGTCCTAACTGTAACTAAATTCACACCCTTTCTCTCTCCCTTGTGGATCCCATTGTCTGTTGGTCAACTCCTCCTGAGCATGAGGCCTGTCCTAGAGTGGTTGATTCACCTGCAGGAGAGGAAAAATCATCTTTCTTCAATAGACTGACTTTACCCTAGTGGCTAGGCATTCTCTCATTCATTTATCTTGTCAAAATGTAACAAAATAAAATATAATAGGATAAAACAAAACCTAGCACTTTGGTGTTGGATAAGACAAACAGAAGGAAAAGAGCCACAAAGAAGGCACAAGAATCAGAGACCCCCTTGTTCACGCTCAGGAATCCCATAAAATCACTACACTGGAAGCCATAAGATGTATGCAGTGGTATACCAGGCTTTTCCTTTTGGGCCACCAGCCAGCTCCCAAATTATGATGCAGAGACTTAATAGTTTTTAATTCTCGGCCTAGTTTAGGCATGTTTCTGGCTAGCTCTTTTAACTTAAATTAACCTATTTCCCTTTATCTACCTTTTGCCTTGGGTCTTTTTGCCTTTCTTCTGTAGATCTTACTCTCCCTGCTTCCCTGTGTCTGGCTGGCCTCGGCCTGCTTCTTACCCCAGGCATGTCCCTTGTTTTCTCCTCCTCCTTCTACTGTTCTTCCTTCTCTCTCAAGCCTCAAGTTCTCCTCCTATTTATTTTCTCTGCCTGTCAAGCTTAGATTTCTCCTCCTATTTATTTTCTCTCCTGCCTATCTATTGGCCATTCAGCTCTTTATTAGACCAAACCAGTGCCTTAGGCAGGCAAGGTGAAACAGATGCAATATATCTTTACATAATTAAAACACATCTTTATGTCATTAAACCAATGCAGCATAAACAGTAGTAACACACCTTCACACAGTTAAAGTGATATTCTGCAGCATAAACAAATGTAACACATCTTTGCCTAGTTAAGATAATATGCTGCAACATAGACAACCTAGAGCAAGCCAGTGTAGATCCTGTGTATAGCATGAACTTCTTTTTTTAAAAATTTATTATGTATATAGTGTTCTGGGCACCAAATCTCATTATAAATGGGTGTGAGCCATCTTGTGGTTGCTGGGAATTGAATTCAGGACCTCCAGAACAGCAGTCAGTTCTCTTAACCTCTGAACCATCTCTCCAGCCCTATGAACCTCTTAATTACAAGAGTAGTAAGTATAAATGTTGGGAAAGGAGAGACTAAGAAGGCAAAAATAAGCAGAAAATAGCAATGTTACTTAATATTTCATTACTTGTCTCTTTGACCTGTACATACTTATGAGTTTTAAAAATAACTTATGTAGATTTTTTTTATTTTATATTTTAACTTTACAATCACAGTATCCCTCCCATGCCTCCTCCTGGACCCTCTCACCTCCCATTCTCTATCCACTTCTCCCAATGGGTAAGGGCTCCCATAGGAAATCAACAAAGTCTGGCACATTAAGTTGGGGCAGGACCAAGCCCCTCCCCCCTACATTAAGGGTGAGCATAGCAATCCACCATTGGGATGGGTTCAAACAAGCTAGCTCATGCAACCAGGTATAAATCCTGGTTCCACTGCCAGGGCCCCCTCAGATAGTCCAAGCTTCACCACTGTCTCCCATATATGGAGGGCCTCATTCAGTCCCATGGGGGCTCCACAGCTGCTGGTCTAGAGATCATGAATTTCCACAAGCTTGGTTCAGCTGTCTCTGTAGATTTCTCCATCATGATCTTGACCTCCCTTGCTCATATATTCCCTCCTCCCTCTCTTTGATTGGATTCCCAGTGCTTGGCCTTGTGCTTGGTTGTGGATCTCTGCATCTGCTTCCATTAGTTACTGGAGCTGTGGATTGTAGTCTGGTTATCTTTTGTTTTACGTCTAATATCCACTTATGAGTGAGTACATGCTGTGTTTGGCTTTCCGGATTACCTCACTCAGGATGTTTTTTTTCTAGTTCCATCCATTTGCCTGCAAGTTTCATGATGTCATTGTTCTTTCGCAGCTGAGTAATGCTCCATTGTGTAAATGTATCACATTTTCTTCACCCATTCTTCGGTTGAGGGGCATCTATTTTGGCTGTTATGAATAATGCTGCTATGAACATTGTTAATCAAGTGTCCTGTGGTATGATTGAGTATCCTTTGGGTGTATGCCCAAGAAGATATAGCTGAGTCTTTAACAAATAGAGTTTATTCTTAGCTCTATGAATGCTTATTAACTTCTTTCTTAACTGATTTCAAAGATAAAAGTTTTTTTTTTAGAAAGAATTAGTACAATAAAAAGAAATAGAAGCATAATAGTCAAAATTGAAATATGGAACATGATCATAACTTTTATTTTCTTTTAATGTTTCCAGAATATTGGTAGATCACTGAGAAGCAAACCAAATTATTACTTGGGTTTATTGTTTTCATCCATGCTTAACTTTGTTAATATTATTATAAAATGTAGGAACACAGGCCAGGCCTGGAGTCATGTGAGGAGAATTCTGAGTACTTGTGAGAAAACTGCAAGAAAACAAGGCAGAGTGTGTGACCCCAGTTTCTTCAAAACATGGGAATTGTTGTTGGAATGTGTTTCCAGGCTCCTCCCAGGTGTTGTATACAGGCCTGTGTTTATGACATGTTACTCATTATTGGTTGCTGTTGTTATTCAAGTAAATGTTTAAACTATCTATGGAAAAAATATTTTTTTGGTGTGCAGCTTGTACTTGTGACTGTACAGTTCGAAATCATGAGGACTTTACTCATGCGATCTTTTCTTAATCCTCAGAGTATAAATTGACTGAAGCTCTGAATAAATTCAGCTTTTGTATAGGAAACAATCACTTATGTAGTTTGTATTTATTTATTTATTTATTTGGGAACTGGGGAGATGGCTCAGCAGTTAAGGGCTCACACTCTTCTTACAGAGAGGACCAGAGTTGAGCATCCAGCATTCATGCTGGATGGCTCACAATCGCTTCTAACTTCAGCTTCAGTGGGATCAGATACACCTGCTCCCCCGCATGTGCATGTTAACTGTATACATGTGCACGCACACACAAACATGCAAAATTAAAAATTTAAAAATACATAAATCTTAAATAAAAAAAAACTGTGGACAGTTTGAGTGGAAAGGGAGGATGGTTCACTTATGATAACATATGTGTAAAAAGTTAAATTTAGCGCAAAACTACATCATTTAGGCTAAAAGGAAAAGAAATCTATTCTCTTTAACTTTAATTTTATGGAATTCTTTCTATTCTAAGTTTGTGCGGATCCATAGCTCTGTAAGTGATGTGAGAGATTATCTTGTCCAACCTCTACTTTATAGAGAAAGCAAAAAAGCCAAACGGCTAGACAGCAAGGCCACAGTTCTGACCCCTTTGCCCTTCGTGCTACATGTCTTATTCAAACCCGTTACCCATGGTAATTAATATATGC
Source organism: Arvicola amphibius (assembly GCF_903992535.2). Lineage (NCBI taxonomy): Eukaryota > Metazoa > Chordata > Mammalia > Rodentia > Cricetidae > Arvicola > Arvicola amphibius. Next base: position 122,036,595 of record NC_052049.1, read on the forward strand.
TAATGAAGCATTAAAATGCACCGAGCAGGACAAGCTAGCAATATATGGGAAATACCGAAGAGAAAGTAACAAGTTGAATGAAATCATGGGGAGACAGAACACATCGTTCAGAATGTGGGCACCAAAGACGTTAAAAGCTAAGTGTGTGTGGGTGCCTATCCAGGGCTCACAGTGCTGTCGCCTCACTCCCTAGCATCACAAAAAGAAACAAAACAGAACCCCAGTCTGATTATTTAAAAAAGTATTGAATTTATTTATATTTATTTAGTGAATGCATGTACCACACAACATGTGTACAGGTCAGAGGATAACTTACTGAACTGGGTTCTCTCTTTCTACCACGTCAGTCCTGGAAACTGAACTCGGGTTGTCAGGCTGGGCAGCGAGTACCTTTACTTATTGAGCCATCCCACTGGCCCTTGATAAAAAAAATTTAATTAACCTTGTTATGAATTGTTGTTAGTTACACTCCTAGTTAATTTTCCCTAAGGACTTCTACATCATTTCAATATCCTCAAGTTATTTTTTTTTTTTGTTATTAGTGTCAGATTTGTGTTTGTTTGGATCGGGTCTCTGCACATAGTTCTGCATGTCCCGGAGCTCACTCTGTAGACGAGGCTGGCCTTGGACTCACAGGGATCACCCATCTGCTTCTGCCTTCGGAGTGCTGGGATTAAGGGTGTGTGCCACCATGCCTGGTTTCAGATTTACTTTTTGGCATTTATTTTTCTGTAGGAAGTTGGGACCTTTCCCCATTGCCCACCACTGTGGCATCTCTCCAGGGTTCTGTGATTTATTTTTCTATAGGAAGTTGGGACCTTTCCCCATGGCCCACCACTGTGGCATCTCTCCAGGGTTCTGTGATTCCTCAAGACCCTCAAACAGACTTCAGATGAACATACTTGTGGGTTCAGGGCTTCATTGTAGCTGTGATGCCTGTAAGCTTAGGTGCTGAAACTTCACCAAAACAGCTATTGTAATAGGGATCATGAGTCAGGGTTAATGCAGAGGGTGGGTGTGCAAATAAAAGTACTCTTGAAATTCCTTGAATCAGCCACACAGAACATGATTTTGGTGTACAGTTCTGTGAGCAAACACATAGTCTATGTAGTGATGCATATTATAAAATAGTTTCTATGGAAAACATATTACACACAGTAGGTGGACATACAGAGCCAAGATGCACATAGGGGCAACAGACTCAGAGGTCCATGCAGGGAAACTGCCAAGCTTGAAGTAAATGAATGAATGAATGAATGAATGAGGGCACATTTACCCACCTTTACTAAACCTGACCTTGAGTTCATACAGTTGCAATCCCATGAATAAAATCCTCTTTAGTGGAAAAAAAAATAATTCGATGAAAGAAAGTGATTTATGGAAGAATTTTAATGAATAGAGATGTGTTTTATCTATAGGTGGAATTAGAATATTACAAGTTTGTGACACCTACTAAATTCTAAATGAGGACAGCAGTTGCTAAAGTCTTCTAAACCACCAGGACTTCCTGATAAGTTTTAGAAACTCTATATTTTAGAAAACTGTTATAAGCTGTCCTGCAATTTTAAGATCAGTAGAATATTCTCTGTGTTCCCATAGAATGAATGATCCATTTTGGATTCCACCATAATCAAGTTGTATCAAGCCTCGCCTAGTTCGTTGAGAAGTTCAGATAGAGTTTCATTATGTCCTATTGTTGATGAAATTTTAACAGATAGAAGATGTTTTTGATGCCAAGAGGTTATTGCCAAGGTCTGTGATTCAAGTCCATCTCAATCTAATTATGGAATACATCAGATCTTTTACTATTTATTAGATATTTGTAGGTTCTACAAAATTTAATATAACACTTGAAACTATTAAATTACAGGGCCAGGCGATTGCTCAGTGATTAAAGGCAGTCACTATTCTTGTAGAGGGCCTGGTTCTGTTCCCAGCACTCACATGGCAGCTCACAACCACCTGTAATTCCAGGGTATCTAACACCCTCTTCTAACCTCTGTGGGCATGGACATGTACACACACACACACACACACACACACACACACACACACACACTAAAATAAACCTCTTCCGGTATACTTCCAAAGTCCCTTATAGTTTAATGGTTCACTTATACAAAACGAAAGAACCACCACAAAACACAGATACTGTTTATTTTACAAAATTCTTTTGAGAAGAAAGAGGGAAACCTAGTTAGCAGGTTGCTTTAGCCCGGGTGGCAGGTTTGAAAGGGTTAATTATTGGAACTTGGATTATGCACCAAGCTCACAGAGGGAGAGGTAGGAAGGAGACTAGAACTGCATATGGATGCTCCATGGGACTCCAGCTTTATCCAGAATATTTTAACATTTATTTAACAAAAGACAAAGCAATACAGTGAACATTAAATTGCTAATTGTGTGTGCTGGAAATGTTTTAATTATTTCTTTTAAATGTTCATAGTTTAACTTCTTAGGTTTCTCTCTCTCTCTCTCTCTCTCTCTCTCTCTCTCTCTCTCTCTCTCTCTCTCTCTCTCTCTCTCTCTCTCTCTCTCTTTCGACCAGCCTGGTCTCAAACTCAGAGATCCTCCAGCTTCTGCCTCCCAAGTGTTGGGATTAAATGTGTACGCCACCACTATTGTTAGTTTTCAAACAGAAAATCTACACATTTTGCTGCTTGGCTTCAGCAGCAGAGAAAGCCATCCATCTACGTGCTAAGCTGACGAACAGCTGTCGGGCTGGTGAGCGGCGGGGTACCTAGGACACGCTATTCTTAGATCAGGAGATCCTGAGTTGCCCAGGTTTCTATATAGCTCTTGTAAATATCAGCAACATTTCGGAACTTAAAGTGATGAAAGATTGGGGCATTTTTTCTTTTAACCCCTACCCTTTACTTTTTTTTTTTTGTGGTAGTGTCTCATGTATCCCAAGCTGCCCTTGAACTCACTATGGAGCTAAGATTGGTTTTGAAATCCTGATCCTCCTGCCTTCACCTTCTAAGTCCTAGAATTTTAGGCATGAACCACTATAGGCAGCTTGTAATATTTTATGCAAAAATCAAACTCCCCAGAGTTGGACTATTGTTAGTTAATACATTTTTTCATTCATGTATTTTTTAATTAAGTTATTAATTTTACTTTACTGTATTCACTTTTATTTTATGTTCATTGGTATTTTGCCTGCATGTATATCAGTGTGAGAGTGTTGGATCCTCTGGAACTGGAGCTACAAGACAGGTTTGAGCTGCCATGTGGGTGCTGGGAATTGAACCCAGGTCTTCTGGAAGAATAGCCAGTGCTCTCAACTACTGAGCCCTGTCTCTAGCCACCTCAAATGTACTTATATAACAGCCTTAGAGGTGGTTTACTATATACTGGGGGTTATCACATGACTAATTTGCCGGGGTGAGAGACACAGTCCTGATCTAAGATGGCGTGATGCCAGGAAGATTGGTGCTAATTCTGTGGTGACCTCAGTGGTGTTCAGAGCTGCATAGGCCACAGAGGACTGTCCATCCTGGCCGCAGTGGTCAGGGAATGTGACACCTGAAATCAACTCTACTTGTTAAACATCAGACCGCCATGGGCGCTGTTGAGCACATAGGACGATCTTCTCACCAGGGAGAGTGGCACCAAATATGAAAAAGTCTGAGAAAGAACAAGTTGCACTAAAGAGAGGAGGGCGATGAGGCTAGACATAGGTCACTGTGGCTCTTGCTTCACAAGACTGTGAACCTAATCTGGGAGCTCTGAGAAACCAGAGAAATACGAAACAGGGCACGTTTCATCTGGAACACAGAGAGCCTGTTTCTACCTGGATCCCGGTTGAAAGCTCACTGGCAGAACACATGGAATGCTTCCCGGTTTGTCCAAGGATGCTGATGTGGCAGGGTCTCAGCTTGACTCTGGTGCACAGTCTGAGGTGCTAACAGAACAGGCTGTAGAGAATTGGTTTTGGGAGTCAAGGCTCACCCTGAGCGAAGGCTAGAGGTATCCATTACCTCTGTGTATTCTCTGCTGCACTCCCTTATGAACACATGTCTGGGCCAACCCTGGAGTAGAGGCAAGGTAGCGTTCTCCAGTACTCAGGATGGCTATGCTTCAGGCTAGGGGGCTGGTGTGTGGTGGGATATTTGTACACTGTATGAAGACATTGCTGTGATTGGTTTACTAAAGAGCTGAGCAGACAATAACTAGGCAGGATGTATAGGCAGGACTTCAGGAGAGAGAGAGAGAGAGAGAGAGAGAGAGAGAGAGAGAGAGAGAGAGAGAGAGAGAGAGAGAGAGAGAGAGAGAGAGAGATCTAGTTGCTCAGGAGACACCAGGAGAGGTGGCAGAAGCAGCATGGGCAGTATGAAGAGATTCTGAGCCATGTGACATGGTGAACGGAGTAAGATTGCCCCCTCAGGCTGGAGAGACGGCTCAGAGGTTAAGAATATACTGCTCTTCCAGAGTTCCTGAGTTCAATTACCAGCAACCACATGGTGGCTCACAATCATCTATAATGAGATCTGACGCCCTCTTCTGGCGTGCAAGCATACATGCAGACAAAACACTGTATATACATAATAAATAAAATAAACCTTTAAAAAACCCACAAAAAACAAGATTGCTCTTATCAGCTTACATGGTCTTTGTCAGCCCATAGGGGTTCTGAGTAGAACAGGAGGGTGGGGGAGGGGTACCTGTCCTCTCCTGTCTCTGGACTTCTTAATCTTCGGGCCCTTTGGCTCTGGGACTTAAGTTTCTTTGGTTCTCAGGCCTTCTTACTCAGTCAGAATCACACGTCCAGCTTTCCTTGTTCTCCAGCTCATAGATGGCATATTGTGAGATATCTTGGTCTCTAGAGTCATTGGAACCAAGTCCCATAATAAATCCCTTCAAACACCTATAGAACCCGACTAACACAATACTGCTCCATAGGGTGCGGCCATGGAGAGAGGCGTGTTTTTGCACTCCCACCCCGCAGTGTGTTCAGAAGTAATGGAAACTTGGATAACTTCACTCTTCCAAAGCTGCGGGGCCCATCAAAGGTGATGCTTGAAGAAGGGCACTTTGTCGGCTTAGGCTATACCCAAAGCAAATGAAGGAGGTGTTTGATAGGCAGATCTATATGTTCATAGAGGTTACAGTGGGGTGGCCTGGGGTGCACACTGGTCTTTAGTGGGAAGGGTAGAAGACTGATTTCACATGCCTTCAAAATGCTGTGACATCTAGCAAATGAGAAACAGACTAGGAAAAGCGGAAGATAATATTAGCTGATTCGACGTTTGTTAACACAGTGAGTTCCCATGACATCACAGATATGATTAGTGGTGTGTGTGTGTGTGTGTGTGTGTGTGTGTGTGTGTGTGTGTGTATGTATGTGTGTTTATCGGTAGGTTCTGCTTGACAATTTCTAAAGAATGCAAGAATCAGTGCAAAGCAAGCTAGAGTATGTCTGACCCATCTCTCTGGGATAAACTCCCTGAATTCTTATTAGTTAATATTAATTCAATATTAGTAGCTGGCAGCAATTCCATGTTTGCTCTTACTGTAAAGGTGTAGAAAGTTACGTTACTCTCTGGCTTGTTGACTATGTGTCCTGTTGCTCTCGGAGATGACCTACCCCTAAGCCAAAAGGAAATGTGGCCTGTAGCTTGTATCCTGAGACCTTTCTTCTGCAGCTTTGCAACTGAGTGATTTGGTTTCTTCGTACCTTCAAGGAACAGAGATTTTTCACGACCCACGGAGAGTGTTATTTCAGCCTTACCAGCTAAAGGCTGAAGCCAAATGAACTCTTTCACAGGAACAAATGAGTTTGTCTGATTCCCACTATTCTTGCTGAACCTGCAATTGTGTTATTAGGACTGGCAGATTCTCAGAATCTGTAAAATCTGTGGATTAAATTCAATAAAGAACAGGATATTTTCAGTAGGCATATCTGGCTAGAACCTCCCAGAACTGTCCAATAACAGCACATCAAAGTCCTGTTGAATTCCCACTTTCCATGAGAAAAAGAACAAAGCCAATCTGAAATCCAGGAAAGTTTGGCGGGCAGATGGTATTAGCTTAGTAGTAAACACGTTTTGGCTGCTTTTTACTCCCAAGAAGCTGTTCAGTGTGCTAAGAGAAAGTCATTTGTTTACATAATCTTATTATGGAGCAAAAATATACTTGTTCTAGGGAAAAGAAATTTAATTGGTTCTAACAAATGATGTTAAGTGGTGTAACCTCACTGACTCAGGTTGTCATAAAGAAGATTCACACATCATTTTCTGCCTCTTGCTTCTACCCCTTATGCAAGATCACATCCTTAGAATGTTCCCTATAATTCCAGAACTCACACGTGCTCAGGAGCTAGCGCTGCTGTTCCCGTTCTTAGCCTTGGCCTCTCTCAATGGCTGTCTGATCTTGGATTTGTATGAACTTCAGATGAGTGTTGGTAAGTATTGCTGCTTCTGCCAGGTTTCACACACATCAATGAAAGGATATTACATTGCTGGGTCCGTGGATACCCTGAGGTCTGCAAGACGACACATACATATAGGGATTGTCTCTCCGAGTCAATGTTGCACACTGTTGAGGCTAAATGTTGAAGGGTAAAGCATTCTAGAGCCGTTGCCTATAGCGCTTTCTCCATCCAGAACTGCCCCCTGCTCCTTTCCTCCCACCTCTCCCTCTCTCCTATCTTTTTGTCTCTTTTATCTTTTGAGATTTTGAGACAGGATTGTATGTACTTCAGGTTGGCTTCAAAACCGCTATGTATCAGAGGTTAGCCTTGAACTCCAGCTCCACCCGACTAATGCTGGGATTACAGGTGTATGCCACCATCCCTGACTTTGAACTTTTCCCTCTTTAATTTTTAAAAGTTTTATTGTAAATTGACAATGTATAATTGCATATTTTTATTGGGTGCAAAATGATATCAAGATCCAGGGTAGAATAATTATACCAAGCTGATGAACATATCAATCACTGAAAAAGTATTTTTTTTGGTTGTTTTTTTCAAGACAGGGTTTCTCTGTGTAGCCCTAGAACTTGACTCTGTAGACCAGGCTGGCTTGAACTCAGAGATCTGTCTGTCTTTGCCTCCCAAGTGCTGGGACTGAAGGTGTATATCATTATACCTGGCTCTGAAAAGTGCTTTTTGTAGGGAGAGCACTTGAACCTTCCTTTCTGTGGTGGTTGGCCCTGGTTGCTGCCTTGCCTAGGCTGAGAGATGTCTAGGACTGGTGGACGACACCTACGGGTGTTTCTGTGGAGGGTGTTTCTGTGGAGGGTGTTTCTGTGGAGGGTGTTTCTGTGGAGGGCGTGTCAGAGAGGAGTGATGGGCGGATGGTGACATGGGGGACAGTCTGTTCTAAGGGTGAGTGGTACAGACAAGGAAGCCAGCGCACACACGTGTGCAGCTGCTGCTCTTCCTGAGTACATGTGGGCATCGCTGCTGTTCTCACCGCAGCTTCTTCAGCTTCTTCGGCCTTCAGACGTGAACCCATCATCATCCAGTTCTTGGGGGGCTTCTAGGCAGCTGGCACAAGCAGGTGTATCTCTTTGTATAACACCTATATTTATACATGTGAACTTATGTTTATAGTTGGTTGTTTCTCTCGAAAACCCTAACACACTCATAGGAGTTTTGCGTATCCCGTTCTCACTCTGTCCATCATGCTCCAGAGTAGATCTCAAACACTCACGGTACAACACCTATTCCCTCTGTCCCCTCTAGCCACCATCTCCCACTCCCCGGAGCCTCTGAGCTCACTACTCCACTTTGCTTTATGAATTCATTTGAGCGGGAGTGGCTCGGTTTCCAATTATAGCCAGCACACATTCTTGTTTCTCTCTGCTCAGCTTTCTTCTTTAGCACAGTGTTCTCCAGTTTTTCCATGCTGTCACAGCTGACAGGGCTCCCTAGGTCTTTTTAAAGGCTGAGTAGTCTTCCGTGGTGCAAGGTCGCCTGTCTTCTGTATCCATTCATCTGTTGAGAAACACTTATGATTCCATAATTTATCGGGTTATTGCAAGTAACCCTTTCTTCACTTTCTTCTCTCTGTGGCATTGGCTCTATTCTGTATTGTGATTTATGTTTAGACCAATGTCTTGTATGCAGTACTTGGTACCAGCTGAACATTCTCAGGAGTGATAGCAGGATAGCGATGTTGGCCCTTAGCAGGATATTTTCCCTGTTTTGCTCTAGCGGAAACTGTCTGAGGAGCTAGCTATAGGGAGTAGGAGGCAGCTGGTCATGTCGATTCCCTGGTCAGGAAGCAGAGAGACCAAAGTTCATGTGGCTTCTTCCTTTCTATTAACTCTGGAACCCCAGTCCATGTGGTGGTACCACCTTCACTCTGGGTGGGTCTTTCCTTCCCAGTCAGATCTCTCTCCAAACAAGCTTACAGATACCCCAGTCAGGTAGCTCCTAGTGATTTCAAACAGGCCAGTTGGCAATAGAGATTAGCCCTCACACATACTACACGGCACAGCCTGTTCTCTGTTGGCCGTAAGTAAAAGGAGAAGTTCTGCACCAGAGCTAGAGAAAGGGGTTCCTTGTCACTGCTTGATTGTTTTCAATTACTGATACCCCCTTAACTTAAAGACAGGCAGGTGTGTCATCGTGCTCCTTTTACACGCGGTAGAATAGCAGGGAAGAAAGCTGGTGATTTTATACACTTGTCAAGTGGATTCTGCATGCGTACATATTTTGAACTAGAATTATAAATATTTTTATTACATTTATTTATGTAATATGTAATAAACGACGGCGTGCACGTGGAGGTCAGAGGACAACTTATGCGAGTTGGTTCTTTCTTACAACCTTGTGGGTCCTAGGGATTGTCACCAAGCACCCTTATGCACGGAGCCATCTTGCTGACCCTGAGGGTTATTTTCCTAATGTTACTTAGTGAGTAGAAAATTCAGAATATGGATACAGGGTTTGTGATGGAGGCTTAGAGTTCCTATTTGAGTTGACAGTTCTGTGCAGACCCTGAAAGTGTGCATTCAAGCATCTTCACGACCTAGGCGTCCCTGTACCTAAAGAGTAGATCTTACAGGATGATCATGGCAGCAGACACTCTGAGGAGCTTTGAGAAGCAGGTGTCTGTCCTCTCTGGGCTTATCTCCATGTGTTAGGGACAGGGTGTCCCGGAAGGCTGCTGCTCTCTTCCTCAGCGGCTTCAGGACCAGCCTGAGAGGACAAGGCTATGGTAAGACGGTCAGCGCACGATGGCGGTGCTCACCCCTGCGATGTGCAAGGAGCTCATTGCCATCCAGGAAGGCCTTGGCGCATCTCCCCGCAATGAAAGGTCTTGCAGCATTGCAGGGCTGATGTCTTTCTTCATTTTGCAAAAATCTGGATGGAAGTGGGAAGTAAACAAAACCAACTAACTTAACAGCTAACCGAGCACAAGAGCTCAGGGCTGAATCCCAAAGTACATGGTATTTTATCCATGAACACACGAGCGGTAATGGTGTAGCAGATAAACACTAACAGCTTCAGGGCCACCGAGAGCCCATGACATTGCTGGCCCTTGACTAAACTGTAGATTAGGAGGCATAGACACAGTGTCAAAGACTGTTTAGTTCTGTCCTGCTGCTGACAGGAGGAACGACATTTGTCTAGGAAGTTGATAAGTGAGGAATGCTAATGAGCCATAAGAGTCAGTATCATGAAGGAAGGTTCAAAGCACGAGTGCATTGGTTTTTACCTATAATGACATTAATGATAATTTTCCTTTAAATTATTTTCATTTATATTATTATTATTATTATTATTTTCAAGACAGGGTTTCTCTGTGTAGTCCTAGCTGTTCTGGAACTCACTATGTGGACCAGCTGGTCTCTGCCTGCCTCTGCCTCCCAAGAGCTGGGATTAAAAGCATTTATTATTTTTAAAAATATATGCGTGAATTTGTGTGTGGGCACATGGGAGCTGGTCTCTCCTTCAACCATGTGGGCCCTGGGGATTGAACTCAGGCCGTCAGGCTTGGCAGGAAGTGCCTTTACCCACTGCCAGGTCCACATTAGTGGGAATTTAAATTTCTTATACATTTATATGTTTTTACAAATGCTACATTGAAAGTGTTATTTTTTTTTAAGTGGACAAATAATAATTTTTGAGTGGTAGAAAAAGGGCAGCTGTGGCTTGGTGACCAAGACAACACTCCCTAGCATTTGAAGCAATCTGGCAGGAGCTTGGAGGGAGGTAAAAGGCAGAAATTTGACTCTGCAGTTGCAGGGCTTGCCAGATGGCAACAGATAACAGCCAACGTTCGATTGTGCTATAATTAATATTCTCTATCTGTCACTTCAGCAAGCTATCGTTTTACAAGACAAGAGGCGACAGAATGTTGTAATTAGATTACCCTGCGATGGGCTTATGTTGAAATGAGAAAATGGAATGGAAAATGCTTCTTCTGTTGGTGCCTCTGGGGCGGTGGGGGCGCTGAGAAAGGCTTGACCATGAACACAGGTGTGCAGGGAACCGAGTTTGCTGAACGCCTTCTTTTTATTGCCCCTAACTGGGAACTATTAGGGGAGATTTATCCTATTATCTTTAAGGACAGCATTTGCTGAGCAGCACAATTACTGGGATCATGTGTAAATTCCCTAATTAATGGTTCCTAAGTCCATTTAAACACATTAGAGGCTCCACTTATCTCCCAACATCTGATTTGTTGCACACTCACCCTGTCTGATGTGGGTCAGTGTCTGTGGTTGAAAACCGTGCCATTCTTTGTTCCCTTAAACTCTACTCTCTGGGCTGGTGGGATGGCTCACTGGTTAAGACCACTGGATGTTCTACCACTGGTCTGGGGTTCAAATCCCAGTACCCACGTGGTGGCTCACAACTGTCTGGGACTGGACCTCTTCCAGCCTCCCAGGGCACTGCAGACACGTGGTGCACACACTTACATGCAGGCAAAATATCCACAGCACAAAGGAAGCAAAAAGGATATATTCCAGGTATTTCTGTCTAGTTTAGAACTCGCAATCTCACAAGTTGTAAGCAGGTCTTCTTCCCACCCCCAGTTAGCCCAACCACTGGGTTTTGCTGTGGTAGTTTAGCTGACACAGGTACAAGCTGTGGCTTCCATGGCTGTTGAGGGAGAAACGAGCTGAACGTGCAAGCTCGCTGCGCATGGCTTCGCGGGAAGTTCAGTGTAACCGGTGATGGGGTGGGGGCAGGGGCTAGCTTCCATCGCTAGAACAAAAGTCAGTCTTGAAGGAGAATTTGTGAAATTCTGGAGTACAGTGTGGGGAGTGTGGGTGCAAGGCAGAGAGTGCCTCACGCTTCAAGCAGCCGAAGATAATGGGAGATGAAATGAAATCACGTTTTCATAGCGTCACGCGTTGAGTAGTGAAGTCAGCTCCGTGCAGCAATTTGTTCAAAATGCTTTATGGCTCTTGCATCTCTTCAGATGTAGTGAAGACCTTTATAAAGTGGTAAAAGGTGGATCTAAATCCCACAACATTGCACCAAAAGCGAGCTGGGAACAAGAGTTCTCACAAACCTCCATTGTTAGTTCAAATCGGCAGCCAAGGGAGCAAAGTCTTAGTCACCATATTGCCATGTTCCCCTGAACACCAACAGGCTGGAACCTCCAGAGCTTGTCTCTTTGGGATGATTCAGCAGTGATGTCACGGTGATTGCCACCTCCCTCAGACTACTTTAGGCCCTGCCCAGAGTCCAGGAGCTCAGACAGCAGGGAAGACAGCTGGAGTTGGGGAGAGAGAAGTCTACAGCAGCCTGGGTGTGTCCTGGTCCCTCTTCAGGTAACAGAAGGATTTTATACTTAGCAATCTCTCTCTCTCTCTCTCTCTCTCTCTCTCTCTCTCTCTCTCTCTCTCTCTAATTTTCAAGAAAATATGTTAACTAATGAGTGCATTTCCCAATGGAACAGGTAATCAAAATATAGGGCATTTCTTAATCTGTGAAGTGAATATCTATCTATTCCTGTTTTTCTCTGATATGCATTTTCTCTTTTACTAATTTTATATTGTTTCCAACATCACAGAAGAAAACCAATGTCAAGCTTTTTGTACAGTTTTCTTCTGGTTTGTAAGGTTCATACATGGGACAACCATTTTGGCTCCTAGAGAAGGCATAAAAGGAAGCCAAAGCTCTTGGGTGGGCTCATAGGGGAGAAACAGTACAGTGGCCATTGAATAGCTGCCTGACTTTCTCACTCCTCCTAAAGAATGTGGATGTGTGGAGGGAAGACCCAGCCTTCAGCTGTCGTACACCTTGATAGAAATGCACGCACTGGGAATTCATTGGATTGGTGGTTTTTTTTTAATTTAAAAATACACAAAACAACAAATATTTAAGGTTGTCATCAAAGTACAAGAAGTAGCAAAGGTTAAGCCACAGGAAAGAGAAGTGTGTGTTCACTCAGTTCAGAGAGGCTGGAAAAAATGTGAAGAGTGCAAAAGATGCAAGAAGTTAAAAAATGAATTATAAGAAACAGGAATATAGCCATCACTTACCAAGAGACAGATCACTGGCAGACCCCCAGAAGTGCATTGCTATCATTCCCCTTCTGCCTCTGTCCCCAAGCGTGGAGCTTGTCCATCCTCTGTTTTGAAGTTTTACAGCCTGTGTCTGTGTCCCTAAGCAACACCATTAAGCTCCCTGCTCTTGACTTTGGGTAAATGGAGTCACATTCTCTGATACTCTTGTAAACCCTCCTTTCCTCTCACTGCTGTGTCGTGAGATCCACCCATCTTGCGCTGTGTAGCTCGGGTGTGTCACGTATTTTTTTTATTCTACAACATTCAGATGTGTGTGAATACCTCAAGCCATGTCCGTTCTACGGCTGGAGACCAGTTCTTTCCAGGGGCCATATTCAGGATTCCCTTGCTGTAAGCTCTTCATCGAACATGCTTCCCTCTCTCTCCCCTGCTTCTCTGAACACTCACGGACATTCTGTTCTCCTCTGTTACCCCTCGTTTTCTTCTGCTTCTTCTCTGCTCCAGGGAACTGTGCGTGAAGATTTTCACTCACGATTGACAGTTTACATCACGCTAGGGGTTGAAATAGGGATAAAAAACGAAAAGGGGGAGGGGCTGGCAAGATGGCACAACAGATAAAAGCACTTGTTGCCTTTAATGTGAGTTCAACCCCAAGTTTCCCTAAGTGGAAGGAGAGAGTCAGCTCTCTAAAGTTGTTCTCTGACAACTATGTGTGTGCTCTGGCACACATGCGTATCTGTCCCAAATACAGACATAAAGAAATGTTACAGAAATTAGGAATTTAAAGAAAATGTCATTGGCTACATTTTAAAATGAGATCCTATAATTCATTCACTGGCATAATATAGTATGAACCGGTATATTATACTATCAAAATGTAATAAAAGTTGATTATTCTGCTAGTATCTATGCAATTAATAATTTGGTACATTGATGATACAACAAATATAACAATTACAGGTAGTTCAGTCAGGCCACAAGTTTGCTACAAAGCTTTGGCCCCTTGAGCTTTGATCTTTTGCAAACCTTTCCATCTAAATTTTTCCTTCCATGATAGAATTTTGTCTTACAATAATAATATCTACTTAAATTATCTAAAATACGTAAGTTTTAAATTTTGTTTGGATCATATAAACCAAGCACCAATTTCGCTACTTCACCAAAATGCGTAATCTGATTGACAGCGTTGCCTACGGGCTTGGAGTATACTTTCCTGCACGTCCAATCTGTATGCACGTTGAAGATACCATCTCGGCTTTCTGAAATGTTTACAGTCTAGGCACATCCTGAGCTTGACTAAAAATAGCCGGCACATGCCCTTGTTGAGACAGAGATGCTCATGAGGCTAACACTTGTTCTTTGGACGGAGTACCTGCTGTGCGCGGGACTTCTGTTGACCCCTGCAGGCTTCATGCCAGGGTAGGCTTGTGTGAAGCCATGCAGCTGTTGGAATTGCTCTATCCTTTCACCAGGGTTGGATGAAGACCTAGGACAGCTTTAAATCAGAAGGATGATGTTATCCTACGCCTAAATGTGATCCAAAGAAAGAGCAACTCTAAGCTATATTTTTTTTTCCTGTTTTGGTATCCCTGCTTGAGATACTCCAAATAGCAAAGTTAACATGTGTGTACAGACATGCCGAAGATGAAGAGAGAATACTGTAATATTTTATTTCCTACCCAAAACAATGTGATTAATCAGGTTAAAATCATTGGTCTTGGGATGACAGCAGGAAGAGAAACTAGGCTGTTTCTATACATCCATGCTCTTCAGAGAAACACAGTTAATTCTCTCTCTCTCTTCCCCCCTCTCTCTATGCGTGTGTGTGTGTGTGTGTGTGTGTGTGTGTGTGTGTGTGTATTTGAGAAATTGGCTCATATCATTGTGAAGGCTGGCAAGTCCAAAATCTTCAAGGTGAGCTGCCAGGCTGGAGCCTCAGAAAGGAGTGGCCGCTTAACTTCAGATGAAGTCTGGGGTCAGATGTTGGAGACCAGGGCATCAGCAAGGCTGGTTCCTTTAAGGCTTTTTTCCCTTGGACTGAGAGTGGCCATCATTTCTGTGTTTTCACAGTGTCTTCCCTCTATAAGGTCTGTGTTGTAACTTCTTTTCTTTAGACACCGATCATGTTGAATTAGGGCTCACTAGTAACTGACCTAGCTTGCTTCTCTTTCTGTGATAAAACACTGACCAGAAGCAATTTAAGGTGGAAGGGTATATTTTCAGCTCATAGGTATAGTCCATCTGGAAGGAAAGCCATGGCAATCACTCACGGCAGGAACTCGGAGACAGAAACGGATGCAGAGACCATGCAGGAACACGGATAACTGACTTGCTTCCTCTGGCTTGCTCAACTACCTTTCTGTTTCATTTTTTAAGATTTATTTTTATCATTGAATGTTTACTTTTATTATTTTTAATTATGTGTATGTGTTTGTGTGGGGGTGTGTACACAGCTGTATGTTCCCAGGGAGGCCAGAGGCATCAGATCCCACCAGAGATAGAGTTATAGGCAGTTGAGAGCCTCCTAACGTGGAAGGAATTATTCAGTTGAGGTCCTTCTACCCAGGTGAATCTAGGTTTAGATCAAGTTAATGCTGAAGCTACCTATGGCAGTGACCTCATATTAACTTAATTACGTCTTGAAGACCCTGTCTCCAAGCACAGTCACATTCTTAGGTACTGGGGACTAGGATGTCAATGTATCAGTTTGGGGGGAAGGATGGAGCAAGTCAGCACAAATGCTCTCCTTCTCCACAACACTTCCTTTTCCTCTGAAGGAAGGCTGGGCAGCTTCCAGGCACGTTCCCTTATCTACTGTGTTGTCTCTCTTACTTTGTTAGGAAGTGAGGCTAAGCCAGAGGCCCTTGGTGTGCTCTCAGAAGTCTGCCTGGAA
Organism: Arvicola amphibius; assembly: GCF_903992535.2. Taxonomy (NCBI): domain Eukaryota; kingdom Metazoa; phylum Chordata; class Mammalia; order Rodentia; family Cricetidae; genus Arvicola; species Arvicola amphibius. The sequence goes on from NC_052049.1 coordinate 122,051,926, forward strand.
TTCTCACCCAGCAACTCAGAAGATGGAGCGGTCTACCCAGGAGCTGTTCCTCAACTTCACGGTTGTCCTGATCACCGTTCTCCTTATGTGGCTTCTTGTGAGGTCCTACCAATACTGAGGGGCCATGCTGCACTCCTGGGAGCGACACCTGTGTGCCCTGAGCTTCTGCTGCTGTTATTGTCATGGGATGCCACTCTTGGCACTGCAGCGTCTCTGACCCACACTCACAATGCCTGACACACTGCAGCACTAGGTCCCTTGTGTGCTTTCTAAAGATGCTGTTCTTGTGGGCTGCCAAAGGCTTGTCAGCCAGTGAGCCCTAGGCTTGTTTCCTAGCAAATACACTATGCAGGCCACCAGGTTAAAATTAAACCAGATTCCTGATGATGCAGAGTAACAACCAGCCCCTGGTCTGTGCCGACACATATCCCCCCAACCCACTCTGTCTGCCACCAAACTGACTCGAAGCTTCAGAAGACATGGACGAGAAAGTCTTTGTCAGTCTCTTGAGTTCTCATGTCAATAAAGTTAAGCCACTCATGAAAACGGCTTTTAGAATTTATTTTAGCATCTGCGTGACCCTTGGCTGGGACCGAAGTGACAAATAGCACATTATTTCTAGCATTTGAGATTAGCCAAGATGCTCCAGCTGCCTAGGATCAGAAAGCAAGACAAGCCAGAGTGTCCCATTTCAAATGATCCCATTGCTTCTCAAACCTTCCCTCTGCTAATCCTATGGCCAGAGGGAGAATGAGTCCAGCCTGCTGGCATCTTGGGGCAGAGCCCAGAGTGCCCACTGAAAGCACAGAATTCATCTGGTCTTGTGCCTTTTCCAATATCTTTCACAAGAAATGGGCTTAGGAGAGGGTGCAGTGGGGAAAGTCCTTACTTTGTAAGCTCAAGGGCCTGAGTGCAGACCTTCAACAGACATGTGAAAACCCAGGACAGTGCTGTTAGCTTGTAATTGTAGTGATGGCAAGGTAGGAGGCAGAACGGCCCAGACAGATCCTGGAGACTTCCAGGCAGGCTAGTCTAGCCTACTTGACAAAGTTCCACACCACAAGGGGTCCTCTAGTGAAAGATGGGGAGCACCTGAGGGATGACGCCTGAGGTTGTTCTCTAACCTTCACGTGATTGTGCACAGATGCTCATGCACACACCTGCATATATGTGTAACCGCCAAACATGCACACAAACAAATGCACACATTCAAAACACATGCACACATGTGAACATGCATACATATATACATATGCACATGTCTGACAAAAAGAAACAGGAAATAAATATTCTACCCCCGAGTAAAGCCAGAGCACAAATCATGCCCCTACGAATCGCATGTTACAATTTGGTTCTTGTCCTTGTACAAATAGAGCTAGAAAAAAGAAAATTTCGAGGAGGGGGAATGGAAAATACACATTAACATACGTGTTAACAAGACAAACATAGCGTGTTGCTAGTACATCCCTTTTTAGGTGAACGGATCACATCTGTTATTTGTGCCAGTTTTGTCGTAACCACAGGCAAGGGAGATGTTAACCCTTTTGCTTCATGATGCCCTCCATGAAGCCGTTCCTTGCTGAGAATCTATCTGAACTATCGTGACAACCCTCCCTACACAGCACCCTGCTTCTCATTCCCATCTGCATTCAAAGAAAATCAATAAAGCAGGGAAGATCTTTCAAGCTACTGACATAGCGTCCTTTCCAGACCAATTAAAAAGAAATCTTAGTGGTGGAGTCTAAGCACCTGAGTTAAAACAACAAACACAACCCGAACAGAAAGCACAGCATCATCCAGATGACCTTAGAGTGCAGCTGAAGTTGAGAGTTGAAAGCCACCCAACTGCGGCTCAGACGGGCATGTGGGAGTTGTTTCTTGAAAGATGGATTCCAGATGATCCCAATGCAGGGAGGCTTTAAGAACTAATATGCATACTGGGCGGTGGTGGCGCACACCTTTAATCCGAGCACTAGGGGGGCAGAGGCAGGCAGACCTCTGTGAGTTCAAGGCCAGCCTGTTCTACAGAGTGAGTCCCAGGGAAGCTAGGGCTACACAGAGAAACCCTGCCTCGAAAAACAAAACAAAACAAACAAACAAAAAATACCACGCTTTGAGAGATTCCCAACAAAACATGGTCCCTGACACCCTGGCTTTAATTTTGAAATTAGCTCACACATGTGGGTGTGTGTCTTTAAAGAGTTAGCGTGTGGCACACATTCTCAGGGGTCTGGAGGGCCCTTGGCAGATGGTTAGCAGAATGTCCTTTACTTGCAGAACACTTCCGAGGGTCTACTGCCATTTGAGCAGGTTTGTGTGTGGTGGGACGGGGAGGAACAGGCCCAGGAGTGACACATACACCCTTCAGACATTGGATACCAGACTTGTTTGCTGAAGCCTGGGTCCTGTTGCCACACAGGGTGCTCATGACAGGGAGCACTTAGTGAGTCCACTGCATGCTAGCCCTGTCCAAGGTTCTGTCACACCACAAGCAGCCATAGAAACTGAAGCTCGGAGACCTCACTAATGGGGAGCTGGTGCTGAAGCTACAGGTGGAAGACAAAGACAACAGGATCACCTTAATCTTTGCCAGAGACAACTTTACTGGAGACCTTCAAACCATTTGGTGATGCTTAAGTTTTATCCTCATGTTCTTTAGCATTCTGGTGTAATTAGATAAAGCTAACATTGCAAACCTCTGTATGGTTTCTCTTACTGATCACCACCTTCTTTCTGTCCCTAACTATTAATATCAGGGGCATACAGGAAGATTCCTAAGTGTACAGGACGGGGTATTCAGGACACATCATGAATCACCTTCCCAGGGAGAGGGACATTTGCTAACTATCAAGTGTGGACATCTTGTACCTTCCATGTGGAGGAGTCTTAGTCATTAGAGCTAAATTCCCACCTCACTTGTAAGTCTCTTTTTATATGTGACTTTTCTTGGTCCCTTGGGCACCCTGAACCATCATAATACCTCTTGCTGCCCACCAGTGTTTGTCCTAGACCCTCAAAATGGGTGGCTATCCCAAACACTATCCTTGCTCTCCTCTAGAATAGAGAGAAATGATTTCTTGATGCTGACTAAAGTTTCTGCCCATCTGAACTCATTCTAACATCTTTCTTTTTTGGTTTGCCCATTCATTCATTCATTCATTTATTCACTCATTCACTCACTCATTTACTCATTCACATACCTATTTTGCAACTGTTATGTGTTGAACATCATACTAACTATTGGAGATAACATGGTTCTCTCCATCCTCATGGAGACCATCCTCATGGAGCTTAGTGGAGGAAGACAGGTGCATCAGTGGGCAGTTGGAATGCTGTAATAGTTATTAGGCAGGAGAATGATAGTATGGAGGGGATTCTGGGCAACAGGAACATCAAAAGAAACAGAATCATCACCACCATCATCATTTTGTACAGACGGTCTTCTTAGTGGATCCCTGGCCACCTATGGTCTATCTTCTGGTGGCCTGCTTTATCTGCTTCTCCTCAGCTCTCATTTGCACTACTTCTGACTATTTGTAGTTTCAAGTGTGTCCTCTGTCTCTTCTCGCCACGACCTTGCCGAGCTATCATATGGTCTGAACGTCCCAGTGTTTTCCTGGCTCACTCCCGCTCACTTGCTAAGAATGCCATTAAGTGTTAGTGCCTCCTGGAAACTGTCCCCAGATAATTCCTTTCTCTCTGGGCCTCCTGCCCACATTCTCATAGCACTTAGCACATTGTGCTGGTTTGTTTGTGTCCCTCCCATGTGTGCTTCTCTGCGCAGACACCCTTCAATGCTTAATTTTAGTGTCTAGTGGTCCAGCATCATCGCCGGCTCAGTATCTGCTGAAGACATTATGACTTCCTGGCCAGATAGTAAAAGCTTTGGGGTACACAGGTAATGTTTCTATGACTAAATATGTGGTCTGTGCTCACTACCACACTTTTTAGAAGCAGGAATGTGGGGAAAAAACTGGTCTAGTTCTAAAAGTTCTACTACATGAATAAGCAAACTAAATTAAAAAAAAACTTTATCCAGTTGAAAGAACCTTCGCAAAGGCTGTTAGCTCCCTCATGAAATATTCAAGGTGCTCGCTGCTTTTGATCTTTCCTTACACCACCCCGAACAAGTTGACAGTGTTTATGAATTACTCATCAAAGCCTGATGTGTTGAGCATATTTTCAAGTTCATCTACCAACATGAGAAATTTTCATTATTTAAGTCGTGTGTAGCTGGGGTCAAACTTCATGGACCTCTTCGCTGGATGCCTACTGTGTGTTAAGCGCTCTTGTTGTGGGTGGGGGGCTGGAGAGATGACTCAGTAGAGGACCCAGGTTCAATTCCCAGCACCCCCATGGCAGTTCAAAACTGCCTGTAGCTCAAATTCCAGGGGATCTGACACCCCCACACCAATGCTCATAAAATAAAAAAAAATTAAAAAAACTCTCATGGGTTCTGTTTCATTTCATCATTTTTATCATGTGAAATATTTGTTTTTATTTGAATTTTATTCATTTGGAATTTTTTTTAAAGACAGGGTCCCACTATAGAGTTCAAGTTGGCTTCAAACTCACAATCCCCTGCCTCAGTTTTCTTGCGCTGGGATTACTATACCCAGCTGGTTTCGTAGCTAGAAAGTTTTATTTATTTATTTCTTTGAGATACTGCATTGTCTAGGCTTGTCTCTGGAGTCAAGGAATCATCTCATCTGAACCTCAGAATTACACAGATATGCAATACTGGGTCCCTAGAGTTAATGAAGCATTTATCTTGGGTCTTATCTCAAAACTGAGGAGATGAATGCTCAGAGGCATTCATCTTAGTTCTAAGAGGCAGAACATAAAAGCGAATTTAGTGCTCTCCAGTTCTGAGACCAAGTAGTCACACTTCTTCTCAGTCATGGCTATTAGGTAGTGAGAGATTAACAGACTTAGAAGTTATTGAGGATGGGCTCCTCCCTTACAATGAAGGCGAGGGAGAAGAGAGACCCCAGTAACTAACCATCAAGGCAGTCCCTCGCACCATTAGGCACATGGTTCAGAGTTTACTTTGGTTTCTTTACTGTGGTCTGCTAATCTCAAAGGTGTGGGGTCCATGAGCATGCCTTCCAGGCAAAGACTTTGTTGTGCTGCTCAGCCACATAACATGTGCAATTTGTACATTTTCCGTTTCCCCGAGAACAGAGCTCCAGAACCACATCCTTCACGTGGGTGGTAGATGATAAGAGAAAGTGCTGGTGGCTGGTCAGCCATTGCTGTGGGGATTAAGCAGAGATGACAGCTCCATCTCAAGGATTAGCTGGTACACACTCGCTGGGATTCGTCACGTGGGTGGGTGGGGATGCTCATCTCTACTCACTAGATCATTATAAATAATGGTCTGGGAAAAACAGCATCTCTGGATTCGCAGAGAGCATTTGGTTTACCAATAGGTAACCCTCGGCCAAGCTTTGACTCCTGTGGGCTTTACTGTCCTTAGCTATAAAAACAGAAGAAGGGCTGGGAAGAGAGCTTGGTTGGCAAGGGACTTGTGTTGCCAACAGGAAGAACCTGACTCCAATCCCCAGAAGCCACATGCGAAAGCCAGGAGTGGTCAAGCAGGCTTGTAACCCTAGCACTGGGGAGGCAGACCCCCTAGGCGCTAACATGCTGGAATTCCATGGCCATCGCATAAAATAAAACAAGGCAGTAACAGATAGGTCTATGATAAGGAGTCTATTAGCATTCCTTCATTGAAGGGAGTGGGTGTCACCAGAGCCGTGTCTGAGATTCCACCCACTACATGCACCCCAGCTGCACACTGACTGTGGTTCTGGGGTCTGGTTCTGTATTTTATCGGCTGTAGCGGTAGACTGGGGATAAAGGAAGAACTCCGGTGATGTGGGTTTTGTTAATTGTCATCTATCCTGGGATGGGGTTTTTATGGTGATGTAGCTGTTATTATCTAAGGGTCCTGATAGGATTTGTTTTCTCTGCCAATTAAAGAATTAAAAGGTAGGGAAAACCTCGAGTTTGATAGTTAGCAGCAGGGAAATATCGAACACGATATACAGCAGCCGACAGAATCAACAGTAGACAAAGGGCTTTCTCTGAGGGAGAGGAAACATGCACATACAGCAGCCCCATAGAGGAAAGACCCCACCCCCCACAAGCAGAGGGGGTACTTGGGAAGCCAAAGATCCAGTCTCTTCTGTTTTCTAAGTCTCTGAAGAATTTCCCTTCGCTAATTTAGGTTGGTTTGTTTGAAGACAGGGTGGCCGACTGGTCCACAACTACTGAGTAATACGCCCTGATCCAGCCTTGAAATCCAAGTCAGTCCATTAGCAAGAGGCCTATTGGCTGGAGAATAAGCCCACACGCCTTTGTTTTAAGATGCCACGCTTTTGTCTCAGGTCAGGAGAGTGAGGAAGAAGCTGGCTATCTTGGAATTCCAGTGTCTTTATTACCTCCTCACTGTCCCTCTCCTTGCCAGAGTCTGTATTAACTCCTTACAACTGCCTTGCGTCATCCATGCTCCTGGAAGCATCGCCATTAAACTCATTGCTCCCGCAGGCTGGACTTGGTGGGTCCTTTCTTCAGTCCACCGCCATTAGACACTGTTTTCATCTCTGCCGGAGAACCCCCCACTACAGGTGCTGGTTCTGCTGCTGTGTGCCTTCGGTGCTATTTTAGGAAAGACGATAATGAAACACTTCGCAGGAGTCGACATTTCTTTAAACAGGGGAAAGAGGTGGGTTGCAGTTTCCTTTGTGAGTTAACAGTTCTCACAGACACGATAACAGCATCGCGACTCCTCGCAAACTGCTGCACCCGCCCCAGCCCCACGGGACGGACTCTCCAAGACTGGGGTCTGGATTGCGGCATCCTTCTTAAGCCTGCTTCCTGAATGATCCTTTCACTCCCTAAGGTTTGAGGACGGTTATTTGCAGCACCCTGACACACCAGCCCTTAGGACTTGCAAGTCTAATTATTATCCTGGACTCAGTCAGCTGTTGGCCTGAGATGTTTGCACATGACCTCTTTGTCTGAGGGACCACAGATTTTTTTTTTTGTTTGTTTTAAATCTCATCCCCATGAACTACAAACTTATGTTCGAGCCATTTGGATCAGCACAGAGAAGAAAGCAGGGGCAGAGTGAGAGAATGGACGCCCCCACCCCAAACAGGACCAAGCGAGGGAGCATGTGTGAGGAAAAGCCGGCGCTATGCGAATGTGGGAGGAGAGCCAACTGCAAACGACCTATAAAGAGCTACACTCGGTCTCGGATCTTCCTCCAGCCTCTCTTCCACCCTTGGAAGGGCCTTTCTCCCTTAATAAATTATTTCTTTTGCCACTATCCACTCATCTCTGTACAAACCTTTGCTGAGGGACTCAAGTGTCTGGAAATGCCCACGGGTGCCCTCCAGACTCCACTCACGGCAGGTTCTAGCTCAAACAAGCTCGCGCCATCGAGCCAGAAAACTCCGACTGTGTCTATAGATGTGATTAGTAAAATGTGGGCTGGAGAGATGACTTGTGGGTATGAGGACTCGACTTCTGGTCCCCAGCACCGATGTAAAAGCTGAACACGGCACGCAGGACCTACAGCCCAGTACTCGGGAGCCGTGTAAGAGGCAGAGGTAGACAGATCCCAGAGCCTTGCTGGTCAGCCATCAAACAGAGTTGGTGAGCTCCTGGTTTAGTGAGAGAATCTGTTTCAAGGAGTTCAGGTGGAGGGAAACCAAGGAAGACATGTCACGTTGGACTCTGGCCTCCACATGTGTCCTCATGGGGATGCGCACCCGCTCATACACTAAAGAAGTTAATACATTTTTTTTTTTTTTAAAAACAGGTTTATTTAGTATGCTGCCAACAGAACAGCGGGCGTGACAGCAGCAGAGAACCACCTGCCGAAAGTGAAACCTTAAAACCTAAGGTTACACAATCCGTTAGCCTCTATGAAAGGGCATGTTTCGACACATTCTCAGAGAACACGAAGGAACTGTCACTCAGATTTTAAAAGCGCTGGGAACATCAAGCTTGACTAGATCCTCCCACACTGCTTCCCCTCTGACCGAACTCTGCATTTTGTTTCCTTTCGCTTCACAGTGACAAGGTTTGAGGAAGGCACAGTCAGGCTTTGGCGTGAAACCCCGGTTCCCACTCCTGTGAGCCATCGAGGGTTCCTGACCCCCCAGCCTTCTTCCTGACAGCCAGATTAGAACCGAAGAGAAAGAAACAGCACAGGACAGCCTTCTCTTTTGAACTCGGCCTTTTAAAATTCAGAACTGTGTTATTTTCACATGGAGCAAGCGAGACGAAAATGCATTTCCTTTAGCAGCGCACATGGAGTCTGCACCACGTGACTGTGGTCTGGAGCAGGGCCTATGAGCTTCAGTCAGTTCTGTGACCCAGATCCGAACGTCAGTTGTCAATCCCTCCACTCCCTCCCACCCCAGCTTTGCGTACGATATATATTTGATGCAGCCTTGAGAAGGTCCTGGAGAAAAAAAGCCAAGCTACTTTAATGGTCAATGGTGGCAACCTACATAGGGATTCTCACCACACATTCGTCCAGGCCCCGGCCAATCTGTCTTCATAATGACAAACTCTTAGAGAGCCAGAGGATTCCTGGCAGTGTCAGAAACTTCACCATTAAAGCTAGTCTTATCTTGACTTTGCCCCCTTTGAACCTTCCGTTTATCCAGAATGATAAGGCCTTCTAATATCTTGCAATCCGTTTTCAGATTTCTCTTTGTGGGCTGGGGATGTAGCTCAAGACGTAGAGTGCTTACCTTGCAGGAATGAAACAAGGGTTAGATTCCCAACGCTGTATAAACCAGGTGTGGTTGCCCCAGTAATCTCAGGACACAGGAGGCAGAGGCAAGGAAATCATTCAAGGGGATTTTCAGCTACATACATGAAATCTTGTAAAAAAATCAACCAATTAGCAAAACAAACCAGAAAAACAATAGCAGCCGCAATAGCAAACCCACCAAAGGGAGGAGAGGTGGCCTCTCTGTGAATGGAAGAGCTATGTTTGGAAGCCAGTGACAAAGAGCTCTTTCCTGTAAACCATTTCACCCACCCGAGCCCACACTATCTGTGGGACAGGAGTCTCATTCAGAACACAGAGAAAGAGAAAAAGTGGGAGGCTGGACTTGGAGAACTGATCTGGTCATGTGGTGGCTCCCATAAATCCTGACCTGGGAGTGAGAGAGCCCTATGCAGTGTGAGTGACTGACGATCTGAGATATACTGCACGGTACAGCATACACATCTGACTTTAAGAACGAGTTTGGACCAGTTCATTTTGAATGTCACTTGTGAAAGATCCCATCTTTGACATTTAGTATGATTGACGGTTAGACTCTGAGCCATCGTGCGTCTTGGAGCAGAGAATGACATGTATAGTGAATAAATACATGTCTGCCTAAGAGATCTCTATGCTTGGCTTCATCTTTCTTTTTCATCTTTTGCTGATATTTTCAGTGTTCCAGATATGTTTGTTCTAATGTCTCCTGGTTGATGCAGAGGAGGCTGTATTTAATAGGCACATTTATTCTTCAGAATAAAACGATACCCTTCTTATCTTCAGTGGAACAGTAAAACAGAACAAGCCCGGTCCTTCAGACACTCACATCTGGGGATGAGAACGTGGGGCTAGTTCTATTTATTTATTTATTTATTTATTTATTTATTTATTTATTTATTTAAAATTTCCACATCCTCTCCTCCTCCCATGTCCCTCCCCCTCCCCCCTCCTTCTCCTAAGAGAAGTCAGGGTGCCCTGCCCTGTGGGAAGTCCAAGGCCCTCCCCTCTCCATCCAGGTCTAAGAAGGTGTGCATCCAAACAGACTAGGCTCCCAAAAAGCCAGTACATGCAGTAGAATCAAAACCCAGTGCCATTACCCAGCAGCTGGACGCGCATTTTGACAGGTTCAGTTTTCATTTGTAATTCAAAGTTAGCAAATGTTCTTTAGAATATTAGTTATGATGGCTTGAGAAAAAGATGCTAGGAGATTTTTAGTTATCAAATGGAAAAAAAAATCTTGGCCTTGAACATGAGCTGTCCAGGAGAGATGTCTCAGTCATTAGGAACTTACTGCTCTGGCAGGGGCCTGAGCTGTGTTCCCATCACCCCCTCTGGGACACTCACAAATGCCTATAACTCCAGCTCCAGCGGATCCAAGATCCTCTTCTGGCCTTAGAAGGCACTGCACTCACATTCAAAAACCCACGCCCATGCTCATACACAAAGGAGTTTTCCTGTGTAGCCCAGGCTGGCCTGGATCTCAAGACCCACCTACCTCTGCCTGGCAAGTGCTGGAATTAAAGGTATGCACCATCATGCCTGGCCTAAAAATTTTTAAAAATCTTAAACAATATGAGTTGTTCTATGTCACTATATTGTTTCAACTATAAGTAATTATATCATAATATCTTACATATTTGGAATAAGGCAATTTAATTAGCATTTTCATAGTGGGGACAAGAGAGGGCAGTTGGGAGAGGATAGCAAGAACATTTTGTTTGGCTTAAATTTCCTTGCTTTAAAAAATAAAAATAATTAAGTTTACTAATTATTTATGCATGTTTGTGCGTATGTGTTTGGGTGCCCATAGAGGCCAGAAGGGTGTCGGAGGCCCTGGAGCTGGAGCTACAGGAGGTTGAGACTTCCCTGATGTGGCCACTGGGAACCAAATCCAGATTCTCTTGTGAGAGCAATAATTGCTCTTAACTGCTGAGTCATGCTCCAGGAATAAAGTTGCTCATTTAAGACAAGGTCTCACTGTGAAGTAGGCCTGGCTGGCCTGCAACGTGCTTTGTAGTCAAGGCTAGCTTCAAACCCATGGCAATCCTCTTGCCTCTGCCTCCTTACTTTTGGGATTATAAGCATATGCCACCAAACCTGGCTTCCTTGAAGTTTTTAAGTCAATTTTCTAAAAACATTAGCTTCTAGTCACATTTAGTAAGGTAATTCTTAAGTCTTCTATAAACAAAACTTCAGCTATGTTTGATGAGATTTTGTTCTAATATTCTACGACTACAAAATGTCTCAGATCAAGGTGTTGTAACCATGCAATTAGGTTTCATGGCGAAATAGAGGAGAAGTATGTGGTAGAGCCCATTAACATGAGAACACAGCGCCTTAATATGGTATGGCATGTTAACATGAGAACACAGCGCTTTAATGTGGTAGAGCCTGTTAACATGAGAACACAGCGCTGTTTTCAAGGGCAAGTAAGAGGGTTTATTCTGTAGCCAAATATGAATGTTCACAGACTGGGAACATGAATACAGGTCATCCCAAATAACAGTTTCATGAAGTTTTTATATGTGTGTATGTATGTATGCATGTATGTATATATGTATGTATGTATACATGCATGCATTCAGGCCAGGAGAGGGCGCTGAATCCCCTGGGATTACAGACTTGTGAGCTGCCATATGGGTGTTGGGAATTGAACTTAGTTTCTCTGCAAAGGGAACAAGTGCTCTTTACTGCTGAGTCACACCCTTCAGCCTATTTCATGAAGTTTTATCGTGACAAAATAAAGAATGTCATAGACCAAGTCTTTTAAGTATATATTGGTAAGAACGTGGGATGACTTGGTGGGCAAAGTGTTGGTTGTGCAGTTATGAGGACCTGAGTTTGGACCATAAAACCACATAAAAGCAGATATAGCAGTGGGCATCTATAACCTCATCTATAAGCTGAAATTGGAGAAATAGGGGTATGTGGAGTGTGCTAGGGCCAGGCAAGACCCCTGGAGTTCACTGGCCAACTGGTCTAGCTGAAGCTGTGACCTCAGGGTCAGTGAAAAGCCCTGAATCAAAGAAATACCGGAATCAAAAGTATTCTAAATCTCTCAGGCTTTAAAAAATGACAGCTGGCCTTCAACTCATGATACTTCCTGCATCAGCCTCCCAAATACTGGAATTACAGGCATGTGCTACCATGCCTGACTAGGCAGTGGGAAGGGAGTTTGAGCAAGGGCTGACATTTTAGCTGTATGGAAAACAGGTGGTTGCCATGACCTCTGAGATTCCCATCATCTGGTTGGCTGGTTCCCTTGAGAACCTTTCTTACAACTCTCAGATGCTAAAACCAGCCGCTTACAAATACCCTCCCCTACTCTCAAGGAACATGATCTAAAGATGAATCATCACAGGCACCGAGATTTTTGGCTAGGAAATCCTCCTACTGACACAGTATCCCATTCCCTGAGATGAGCCAGAGGCATTCTTTCCATAGTCTGTTCCTCAGAAGAGAGGCGCTGGTGTAGCAGAAGAAACACGGGCCTTTGCAGTGCTGGCTTGGGTTTTAATCCCGATTTAGCCACTTTAGTGATTGATCCAAGACAAGAAAATGAAAGTCCCAGAGTCACAGTTTTCCCTTCTGAAGTTGGAGGTGCTGGTACCTGCCTTAGAAAGTAAGATAAAAGCAGAAATAGCGGATATAAGAAAGAGACAGGAAGAGCCCCACCCTGTAGATTCTAGATAAGGAAAGCCTGTGATTGTGGTGTTTGGTTTAGGTGTGGCTACTAGAGTGGATGTTACACACACTTTCTATATAGCATAAGCTGTGAGAGTTTGTTAGCCTCCAGTGCTGTATGGGTGTGTGTGTGTGTGTGTGTGTGTGTGTGTGTGTGTGCATGTTGGGCTTGTCTTTTTACTACAACTTTAGCATCTTAAAAACATTTTTCTGTTTCTTTTATTTCTTATTTATCTTTAAAAATATGGCCTTAGTAGCTAATACATTGTTATTGAACAATGTAAGCAGGAACAAGCTTGCCATTCCTTTTCTCTAACTAGAGGAGGGTTATAATAGAGCCGCTGCTAAGTGATGAAGCTCTGGCCAGTACAGCGTCCAGGTTGGCCGTCCTGTGGGATGCACCACCCCCTGAAGTGTCTGCACACTCACTCTATTGATAATCCATTTCTGAGAACTAAAATCATCAAAATATCAGACATTCCCCACCATAAACAGGGTATTTCCCTCCAATTTTCTAATCTGTTCTTTTTAAAACAAGCTCTTCAGATCCAGCACGGTGTGCACACCTTTAATCTCAATCCTCGGGAGGCAGAATACTCAGATCTCTGTGTTGAGGCCAGCTTTGTTTACCTAAAGAGTTCTAGGCCAACAGAGACTGCATAGCAAGACCTCACCTCAAAAGGGGTGGGGTGGGCAGGGCAGGCGCAGTGGTTATGATAACTGGCTGTTCTCCCAGGACCTGGGTTCAAATCCCATCACTCACCCTCATGGCAGTTTACACTGTTTCAGGGTGATCCAACACCCTCTGCAGTACTATATGCATGTGGTATACACACATGCAGGTAAAACACTCATACATATAACATTTTTTTAAAAAAATTAAAAAGGGGAATTTCAATAAAATTTTTGGTTTATTTAAAAGATCTCATATACTTTTTATTAGATTTATTTTGATTCATAATTTTTATAATTACAAAGTAAACTGTTTTTATTATTTTTCTTTTTAAAACTTTTATTTATTTATTTTTTAAAACAACCTTTACTCATTTTACATACCAATCCCAGTTTCCACTCCCTCTCCTCCTTCCTCTCCTCCTCCTTCCCCCACCTACCCCCCCCCCATTCACTCCTCAGAGAGGGTAAGGCTTCCCATGTGGAGTCAACAAAGTCTGGCACATCACTTTGAGCCAGGACCAAGGCTTCCCCCTATATCTCGGCTGAGCAAGGTATCCTTCCCTAGAGAATGAGCTCCAAAAAGTCAGTTTACACACTAAGGATGAATTAGTGGTCCCACAGACTGCCGAAGCCACACAAATGTCACCCATATTCAGAGGTGATTTCTGTTATTTTTGAAGTACTTAAAAAATAAGTTTGCACTTGGGAGGCAGAGGCAGGTGGATCTCTGTGAGTTCAAGGCCAGCCTGGTCTACAGAGTGAGTTACAAGTCAGGCTCCATAGCTACTGAGAAACCCTGTCTTGAAAAACAAGAAAAAAATATAAGCTTTCTGTCAATAGTATGTTTATCAGCGTGTTTATACATCCAGCCTCATCACTCAGCTCCTACAAGTGTTGCCTTCATTCGTAGAGTGTGTTAGAATGGCTGCATGAAAGTTCTTGTCTAATAGTGTCGACTTCTGGTCATCTCTGGGTTTCTGTCTCTTGTCTGTCTCTTCTACGGAGAGTTCCTGTGACTTTCCCAATTATTCATACGTTAAGTAAGTTTTAGCTATTTCCTGGATATTTTGAAGATTGTGTTACGAGGTTCCTAATTATGAAAACTTGCATTCCCACTTATAAACCCTGATCTGCCATCTGTTCTTCAATTACAAAGACAACCCATTTTTAAAAAGGCTTTATCTTATTTTACTTTATTTATGTATTTATTTGTGTGTGTGTGTATGTGTGTGTGTGCGTGTGTGCATATGCGTGTGTGCACACACACACCTGAGGAAGCAAAAGAAAGCCTTGGATCTTGAAGTTGGAGTGACATGAATTTATCAACCACCTGACACGGGTAGTGGGACCCAAATTCCAGTCCTCGTGACTGAGCAGCCAGCACTCTAATAGCCAAGCCATCTTTCCAGTCACAGTATATTATTTATTTATCACATTTCTTTTTTGTGGTTCTGAGGACTAAACCCAGGGCCTAACTTATGCCAGGCAAATGCATTACCACCAAACTACAACCACAGTACAAAAGAACCAAAACAGACTCCCCTCTTTCTCTTTTGAGACAAAGGCTTGCTTACTCAAGTTGGTCTTGAACTCCTGACGCTCCTACTTCAGGAATCTGGGATTATAGGCCTTTGCCACGGAGCTCACCTTTTGGTGTAGCATTTTAACAGTGCTACTTTGGTACACAATGGTGTGCTCCACCCAGAGGCAGTAGACGACATTGGTTTGGTTTTCAAAGTCTTTGCCATGCCAGTTCCCTTCGGAGTAAAGGACTGATCTCTGAGTTTAGATGTCTGCGGGTCCCTGGATGCTGCTAACACCGTTCTGTGATTTTACCATATGGCAGAACCAAGAGGTTAAGAGTTAAAGGCAGAAGAGGATTTATCGAGATCGTCACTGTCTGTTCCTGGTGTGCAGTCCCAGGGTTGTGCTGTCCTGTGGTTTGTCAGGACACATGGGTGGGAAAGTAGAAATGCAGGAAGTCACTCGTCCAGCACTTATTCTATGAGTTCTGAGGAAGAACTAAGTTGGGACAAGTTTACTCATTTTAACTAAAGTCAGAATTCTCTGAAGTCAAAATTGAAGTCTCTTAAGTCTCTGATTGGTGACGGTGATAAGTAATTGACAACATCACACAACAGCCTAGCAAAGCACATGGAAACTCAGGAGAAGGACAACATAACCATAGGCCCCAGCTTATTGTTATTATTTTGCAATTTAACAAAAAAATCATGAATAATATTAGCATCAAATTGGACACTTCAAGTTTGGCAAAGCAATGTTCTTTGAATAAGATTTTGAAATTTTAGAATTTATTATATGCTTGCTTACATGCATATATGTGTGGGAACACATGTGCCACATGTGGCTGTCGGAGGACAAGTCATAGGAGTGGGTTTTATTCTTTCTACCATGTGGGTTCTGGGGGTCAAACTCAGGTCATCAGGCTTAGTATCAAGCACCTTTGAACCCTTTCACTAGCATGGAATATGTTTTTAAATAAAAGCAAAACCCAAACAAAAAAAATCTTAACTAAATGATGCTACCCCCACACATATCCCTCTTCTTACAAAAGTTTATAGCAGTAACTGCTAAAATAGAAATGACGCATTCTTTTTAGGCAGAAAGTCAGCTTTCTTATAGCAAAATAGTCACTAGAAGAAAGATTTATTCCGCTCACAGTATGAGGGTTCATCAAGGCAAGGAAGGCAAGACAATGAAGAGTAGCCCCGCTGGGGAGGCAGGAGGGGGTGGTGTGACTGGTCACATTTCATCCGCAGACAGGAAGCAGAGACAAAGGACGGCTGATGCTTTCTCCTTTCTATTCAGTCTGGGTGTGCTGTCAGTCAGTGATACAGTCTGACTCTCATCTGTCTCAGACATGGTGGCCTGTGTATGCCTCTGCTGTTGAACGTGGAAAAACACTTCCCTAGGTGGTTGCTTTCTAGGGGAGAACCTCTGCGGCTGCTGTTCTCACTCCAGACTCTCTCCTTCCTAATTAATTTGCATTTTCACAAATTAGGCCCTTGGTGGGTTGGACCTTGCCCCATTGTCTCAGAGCAGAAGGCAAGGTTTCTCTTTAATGACACTAATCCTTTTCATACGTAAGTCTGTTTTCTCACTCACGTGTTCTCTCCTTCTCTTGCTCACATGTACACTTTCCACCCCTACCCCCCACACCCCTTCCCATCTTCCTGTTATCCGAGTAAGCACAATGAGCAATAACCATGGTGCAGCTTGCCTGCTGTGCTGTCTTGAAATTCCCTCTACTGAAGAAATTGGTCCATTACCTTAAAATTCAGCCTGATTAAAAAATTTTTTTCCCACGTGGTTAGAATGTAGTCAGATTCTTTGTCAGAGGATAACATGAATGGCCTCAGTTCAGGTCCCCTCTGGAATCTCATGAGCTGGGCCTCTACTGTCTGAATTTTGTCTACATTCTGGTCTTCCTAACTCCCACCAGAATGGCCCATTTAGCTCTGCTTAGAGCGTTCTCAGGTTTCTCTGGTTCACGGCTGTGAACTCCTCCGTCTTCTTCGCATACCTTGGTTCCAAAGGCTTGCTTCCCGGTGACCCGGTTTATCAGAGTGGCGGCACGTCCCGGCACCGTCTTTGTGATTTTTCTCCTTGCTTTCACAAAGTACCTGACAAACGCAGCAACATAACCACAGCTTGAGGATGCGGTGGCCCCTTATGTGGTCCATTATGCAGAAAAGCTGTTGTGCTGGGAGTGGCTTCAGTTTTGGCTGCAGAAGGTGAGGTCGCATTGTGACCGCAGTCAAGAAGCAGAGAGCCGCAAAGGCTGGTGCGACCAATTGCTTTCTTTTTATTCAGTTCGGGATCCTGGACCACGGGATAGTGTCACCCACATTCAAGGCGGAGCTTCCTCCGTTAAACCTCTGCAGTGCCTAGAGACGTGTCTACTACTGATTCTAAGCCTGGGCCAGTTCATCAAGAAGGTTGTTATCCATCGCAGCAAATGCAAGTGGTTCGTTAGAAGGCCAATCCCGATATTTTTTCTTTGCTATTTTAATATTCTAACAGTGATATGATTAGTAATCATGGCGTATAATCTGGTTTATGGATTTTTTTATGTGGCAATCGGTGAATTTCTTTATTCCCCGTCAACAAAAGCACTGTATCCAGATGCCTGTAATTAAACTCCTCTGTGTGGAGCTGCTTTTTGCCTTTCAGACACGGCAAGTGTTCTCTTTTTCATCTGTCATACCTCTCTAGCTATCCTTCACTGTTTATAAAGGGATTATTTGTAATCTAAACAAGATACAAAACCTAAACCAAAATTATCTTGTTGACTCAGACCACAAAGACAGCCAACATGACCTTGACAGAGTCAGCACAGTGACTTTGGGAACTGGCACTCTTGGGCTTTAGGTGGTCCTGACCATGTAAATTCTGGGGCCGGATCTGTCCTTCCTCTACTAGAAGGGCCTTTGGCCACTTTCTCCCCATTCGCCAGCAGCTGTGCTCCGGACACTGCAGGCTTTCTTGAGACCGCTTTTCACAACTTCAAGGAAGATGCTGAGAGTTTCAGGGCTAGATCCAGAAGGGCAAGCCTCTCCAATTTAGCCAGCAGGGGCATGGCTGGGTGTTCTCTGACACCTTAACCCCTTACAGCTGGGGTGGCTCTTTCTTATTTTTCATTAAACAGCAGCGTTGTTTGTCTACCAACAAACAAATATGCATTAGTGGCAGCCGTAAAAGGAACTGACCGCGGTTATGGCCCTGGGGAGAGGCCCAGAACACCCATGATTAAGAAAATGAAACCTTTGCCTGAAATAAGCCATTCTGGAAACTCTTTCCGTAGTAGTGTGTTCAAGACACATACACACAGCAGAGGGCGCCCTCGTACTACACAAGAGGCCTATGGCTCAAGCGAGTGGTCCTGGCATTGGGCTTTTAAATCTCCAGGTTTGGTGCTTAACCCCTATGATCTCATCAGCTCCTCATAAATAAGACTATTATTACTCTCTAGTCATGCTGAGACATGCTTTAACTGAGGAAAGATAGTTCTTGTGGAGAAATAAGGAAAATAATTAGAGTCAGGCACACATCTTTAAACTCAGCACTTGGGAAGCAGAAACAGGTGGATCTGTATGAGTTCGAAGCTAACCTGGTTTACATAAGTGAGTTCCAAGCCAGCCAAGAAAGCTACATAGAAAGACCACAGCTCAAAAAATGGGGAAACAAAGTAAGAAAAAAAAATCAGTGTTTAGAGAAAGAGGAGAGTAACCCAATTAACTAGTTGGTGTTCCTTCACCAGTGATCTGGGGAGTGTACAGATGGCCATATTCAATCCTGACATCTCAGTGCCTTGTCTCAATAAATAATTGATGATTGGATGATCATTTTTGTGGATGTATTGTGAATGATGGGTAGAAATGCAAAGTAAGAAAAAGAAGCAAGCCTCCTAGGCAGAGGGTACAGCTTGCCAAGGCACTGGAATATGATTGTGAGACTCAGGACATACTAAGTAGTTTGAGTTAAATGAGGGGAGGTGGAGAAGAAGTTGGAAGATACATTGATGTCTCAGAGAGCAATTATTGAATAACACGTCATCCTCAATGGAGAGGTTTACCAATCAGCATTTATGCTTGCAGAGGATGGGTAGAATAGCCCAAGTTCTCTACTGAGCGGGGCCAGACTTGGTTGGTTTTAGCTGGGCTTAATCATAAGTAGGTGGTGACCTGGTAACCTGGGAGCTGTCTTGCCTAGGCTGTGTGGTTGGTTGGACAATGGCAGGGTGGATAGAGGTGATGGGGCTGTGTGGGTCTTAACAATTAGCAGGGTACCCAGGGCTTGTGCATGTGTGTGTATTCGATAAAAAGGAGAAAACATGGTCAAAGCCCCCAAGATCTTGGTTTGAACTTGGTACTCTGTCTTTTCTGCCATGTGTTATTTGTTAGAATGGGTTTGACGGAGGCACCGTAGAAATAAAAGACAGAAAATGGGCATCTTCAGAAGTAGAATCGTTCTTTTAACCAGAGCAATGGAATGGCCACAGTCTCTGAGGAGATTGAGACTGTGCTGTGGCACTGGGGGCTTGAGGCTTTGTAGGGCATGAAGAGGGGAAGGGAAAGGGTGTATCAAGGTGGGGGCTCACTGGGTAATTTTCTACCCCCGCATTGTCAGATAGGAGCTGTCTGTGGCAGCAGTTATTCTTGAGTGTGAGGAACTTCCAAGTAAATGTTTGCCACGCTGAAATGTTTTTACTCTTCATTATTGGCCAAAGAAGCCCACACCCAAAGCCAAAAGTCAAAGGTGGGGTGCGGAGAGTAGAAAAGGAGACATGTTTGCGTCAAAGCTGTTCAGCTGAGCTCAGAAAACACAGGGTAATCACTTTCTTAATGCCAGGTTTATCATGTACTTTATCATGTACAGATGGGGAACACTTGAAGTCATGACATAGGCTTGGATTTTAAACAGATTTTTCTCCATTAGTGGCATCATAAAAAGTTCAGAGGGAGGAGAGCTTGACTGTAAAGTTTCTTTGGGGAAGTTATTGCAACAGTTTACAAATGGGGCTTGAACAAAACCTATGATAATTTCTTACATCTAGGTAGCCAAGCACGGTCTTTTGGGAAGGGTCATATGTTTGAATACTTAGTCACCAGGGAGTGGAACTGCTTGAGAAGGATTAGAAACAATAGGAAGCATGGCCTTGCTGGAGGAAGTGTGTTGCTTGTGTTCAAAAACCCACACCAGCCCGGCAGTGGTGGCACACGCCTTTAATCCCAGCACTTGGGAGGCAGAGGCAGGAGGATCTCTGTGAATTCAAGGCTAACCTGGTCTACAGAGCTAGTTTCAGATCAGCCAAGGCTGTTACACAGAGAAACTCTGTCTCAAAAAACCAAAAGCCAAAAGCCAAAAAAAAAAAAAAAACCCAAAACAAAAACGAAAAACAAGAAACAAACAAACAAAACTCAAAACCCACGGCAGGCCCAGTCTCTCTCTGCTTACTGCTTGTGAGCCAGTATGTAAAGCTCTCAACTTATCCAGCACCATGTCTGTCTGCCTACCACCGTGGTTCCCATCATGATGATAATGGACTGGCCCTGTAGAAGTGTAAACAGCCCCTAGTTAAATGCTTTCTCTTATAAGGGTTGCTTTGGTCATGGTGTCTCTTCACAGCAGTACGACAGAGACTAAAACACGGAATTAGGTCAAGGCTATGTCCCCTATATCCGCTGCCACCGATTCACTTTGCACAGCAATTTAAAGATGCGAGTTTCACCATGTGAGTCTAGAAAATAATTTAGATGCCTAACTGTCATCCCTATGCTGTTCTCACCAGCCTAGGAAGAGTCTTGTCTAAGAGTGTTGCAAAAGACTTGAGGATAAGCTGTGTCTAAGAAGTATTTTACATAAAATAAACACAGCTTGTGTGGAATCAAGGAAGGCTTTGACTAATTAAATAATATGACGAGCAACTCCTTTGGTAGGTCAAATTTCACAGGCTTCCAAATGTCTAAGAATTCTTCTATTCTTTCTAGGCAGTTAATTGGGTTGGTGTCTCGCCTTCATTTTTCCTGCCTCTCATAACTGTATCTTTTTATCTCCTTTAGTTCTTGCATCCTGCAATACATCCTTGGTCATATAGTAGGATGGTTATAACATACGGTCGATCATGTCAGAAGGATGCTTATGCTCCCTGTGTGTATATACACACACCCTATGTATATACTTGTACATATGGTATATAGAGAATAGTCCTGGAGATCAAACTCACACATGTTAGGCAAGGGCTCTGTCATTCAGCCCCAGTCCTAGCCCTATGGTATGTACATTCTTAGTCATTAATTTCCTTTTTCCTCTTCCCTTTATCTTTATCCAGGTTATAGGGTACCTATAGTGGTATATGATTTGTGTTTTAATAAATAAAGCTTGCCTGAAGATCAGAGGGCAAAGCAGCCACACTAGTCAGCCAAATTGGCCAGGGAGTAGTTGCACATAACTTTAATCCTAGAACTCGAGGGACAGAGGTAGATGGATCTCTGTGAGTTCAAGGCCACCCTGGGCTACACAAGATTGAATCTGTCTAAAAGAGAAACAGAGTTCACACAAAGTTATTTCCAGCACTTGGGATCACATGCCTTGATGTGGGATTCCCCTCTGTATGCTGTGAATACCACTGGTTGATTAAGAAAACTGTCTTGGGCCTGGCAGGGCAGAATAGAGGTAGGCCAGTGGAGTGGGGGAACGAAACTGAACGTTGGGAGAAAGGGGGTGGAGTCAAGGGAGAAGCTATGGAGCTGCAGCCAGAGACAGAAGTGCTGAAACTTTGTTGGTAGGCCATGACCTCGTGGTGATAGACAGATTAATGGAGATGGGTTAAATTAAGATGTACGAGTTAGCAAATAAGAAGCTAGAGCTAATGGGCCAAGCAGTGATTTAATTAATACAGTTTTCTATGTGATTATTTCGGTTCGGGGTGGCAGGGACAAACAAGCAGCCTCCTTCGGAGAATGCCTTTAAATCCAGTACTAGGGAGGTGGAGACAGGAGCAATATGACTGGACGGAGAAAGGAATACAGAGGGGAAGAGACAGGAACCCAGGGAAGTGTGGAGTCTTAGGTTTGGCAGTCTGAGGATAGCCCTTTCAATCCGAGCATTGGAAGGGGTAAAAGGTCTCTTTAGTGGTTGGCTGCTTTGCTTTTCTGATCTTCAGGTCTCTGGGTTTTTATTATTCGTGCTACAGGTACCACCTAACAGTATTGCAGTGAATGTGGGAGTGGAAACTTGAAGATCGATTGGTTTGATTTGCCAACCACTTTCTTGTTTTCTTCCAGCGTTTAACACTCGAAGGCCTTTGGCTGTCTGTGCGCCCACAGCAGCAATCTACTTAGGCAGAGTCACGTGTTCACCCTTTGCTCTCTTCCCAACCAACAACACCACCTGTGAGTATCTTAGGCTTAGCTACCTTTGATAATCATTTTACCAGTCTCCTTTAGACACAGATGGATACTTTAGAAACCCTCAAACTTACTATTTTTCACGACTCTGTGGCTGGGTACCATGCTGCTCTGCACCAGGCTTGGCTGATCTTGGCGAGGCTCGTGCAATAATCTGTGCTTGGTTCACAGACCAGCTGGGGACTGGTGGATCTAGGGGAGCTCTGACAGGCGCAACTTGGCTTTCCCTACGTGGTCTTTAGTCTTCCAGCAGGGCCAACTCAAGCTTGCTTTCAGGGTGTTGGCCAAGTTCAAGCAGAGGAACAGCAGGGAATTTAAAACCTCTTCAAGCCTTTGCCTGTGTCAAGTTGATTTTGTCTATTGGCCAAGAGTAAGGCATCAGGCAGGCCCAGAATCAGTGGGAAGGGCAGAGAGATTGTATTAAAGGAAAGGGTGAAGTTGGGGATGGCTGGTCTAATAAATCGAGCACAGTAGCCATCTTAGCTGGAGTGAAACGTTCTAAGGAGAGACATTTGTGTTCCTCCCTTTGACTCTCAGGCTGTGGGATAATGGGTCCCCAGAAAGTGGAATTTCCCCCAAGAATCTCCTGCTGGGAGAAGGAAACGCTGAAGCCTGTTGACAGCTGGACGGGGGAGGGGAGCTTTTCTCCCCCCTGTTCTCACAACTTGTCTAGCTGCGGTGCCAGAGATCCTGGAGCTGAGACAATGACGGCTCAGTGACCGGGTGGGGGCGGGGAGCAGGCAAGCTACATCTTGACCAGGATTGTTTACTTACTGTCCTCTATTTAAAACTGAACCTCATGTCAGGACCCAAAAGACAGACTTGGGGGAGGCATTATGGAACTTCTTTTGTTCCTTTTCTCAATGTGGTCACATCAAATCAATCTCCATTCTCTACTTTTACTATTGCCTGTCTCTCACTGGTTTGCTGAGGATGTGCCTGAGCCCAAGCTCTGACTCTACCAACTCCAGGAACAGCACAATATTCAAACTAAAGTAGTTTAAAACTGTCTAAGTTGGTTGGTTGTTAATGGTGTGTGTGTGGTATGTTTATGTATGGTGTGGTATATGTGTGTGTGGTGGTATGTGGTATGTGTGTGTGTTTGTGTGTGTATGTGTGGTTTTGAACCTACTAATAAAATGAATAGTAGCTGGTTTTTGGCATTTGCCCCTTGCTTTCCATTTCTACAACTTCTTGTAAAGGAACTTGAGTTCCTTAGTGGTATATAACTCTCCTGTGTAAGTGGCAGATGTTTTCAAAATGATGTTTAGCCAATCAAAGAATCATGATCTTCTAGCACTGATGATTGTTCCAGGATGGGCCTATCTGAAATTGGGCTAACAAGACCCTTTAGTCTTTGTTTGAAGCAGCTTTCCCCTTGCCTTGCTGGGCTATAAATCTCACAGTGTACAGAGTGGAAACTGTTTTTATTATCATGGAGCCAAAGGACAGGGCTAACTTAATCCAGCTGCTGTTTCTTCTAGCTGCTAGATTCACTTATATCATGTGATGCAGACATATGACTCATTTCTTTTCAGCCACACAAAGCAGTACATAATTTATTTTTATTTAAATGAGTTCAAGGTTTGTACATATCAAATACTTAGATCAATGTCTTCAGGAAATGCTCAAACATGTGCTATTATTTGTTTATACTAATTCAAGTTGGATTTTCTGTCCTTTGCAATAAAAAGAATCCTAACTGATGCAACTGATAAGAAAATAGGATTGCAAAAGAACCAGCTTACAGTAGCAACAGGGGAAATTTAAAAAGGTATTGACAGAATAAATAAGAGAGAGAGATATGAATAAAATGACAAATTTATTAAGTGAGCTTAAGAAGGTCTGAATATTTGAAAAGAGACAATCAGAGCCTGGATGGAAAGATGCCATATTTAAATGGATTAAATTTCCCTAAAGTAATTTATAAAAATTTCTCTTAATAGGTTTTCACCCCCAACCCTCTCCTCATTCTTCCAAATGGACGCTCTTCTCCTATAATCATTGTTGTGGTTTGAATAAGAATGGCACCCGTAGGCTCATATATTTGAATGCTTGTCCCCCAGTTGGTGGAACTGCTAGGGAAGGATTAGGACGTGTGGCCTTGTTGAGGAGGTATGTCACTGGGGTAGGTTGGAGGTTGCAAAATTCTGTGCCATTGCCAGTTTTTTTTTTCTCTTTTGTTTCTCTGCCTCCAGCTTGTGGAGCAAGATGTAAACTCTCAACTATTACTCCAGAGCCATGCCTGCCTGCTGCCATGCTTCCTGCCATGTAACAGGTCACAGACTCTAACTATAACCATGGGGTTCCCAGTTAAATGCTTTCTTATAGAGGTTGCCTTGGTTATGGTGATGGAGGAGTAACTAAGACAACCACGCATTATTTCCTTCCATTTTCATCATCTGCATATTTTCTGAATCTGTTTCTTCGACTTTCAGTTGGGGCCTCTATAAACCTGAACTGCTTCTCAATGTTGATCTCCCAACAGTCTTGCTGACATACCCGAGCTCATCAGCTCTTTAACAAAGCGTTGAAGGCCACCATTGTCTTGTCTCCCTTATTTTCCTATGTTCCATTTCTTGGATAGCTCTGAATGGTTTGTAACACTCTGCTCTGGTCACCTTTCCTTACTTCTCTGTCATTGTGCATGCCCTCCGGATTGGCTCCCCAATACCATCCATGGCTCAGTAGCAGGTAGGCTTGTTCATGCGTCTACCTTCCAACTTGACTTGAGGGCAAGAAACAGACCTTACTCACCTTGGTAAACTGGCACCATGCCTGGCACACTGCATGACTTTATTTGGACTGATGAACAGATGGAAGAATAAATATCTCTACTGCACAGGAGCAGGGAAAATGAGCAATTCCTGGAGGGGTCTTCCCCCTCCACAATAGAGACATTAGCAAGGCTGCTCTAGGGTGTGTGGAACTCATGACTGCGAGCGAGGACCTAGGCAGAATAGTCAGGGTTGAACTAAAGCAGCATATGCGGGCTTGAGCACCGGCAGGGAAAAGAATACAGTCACTTGAGCTGAAACTGTCATTCCCTAAAGCAGTGACAATAGCAAGGCATACATATTCATGATGCCATTATCCCGAGATTTTATGAGGTGTTGGCAGAGGATGAACTTTCAGGAATTTTCGCTTCACTGCCTGAAATTATTACTGATAAAATAACAGTAATAACAAAACCCAACAAAGCAAAACCTAGTGGTCTCTGTGAGCCAACAAGATGATGAGAAGCTCAAGGTAATGGAAATGACTGAGCAGAGGCGGAACTGGGTGAGCACCCACCCAGGGCTTCTGTCTGCCAAGACTTTTACTGGGAGTATCCTCAGGCTTGGCTCACACTCCTAGGCCTCATTGCTGAAGACAGCTTCTTCCTTGCCAAAGAACATGCATAAATTTAGACTCCTAAGGCTGTGCTTGCTGTCTCAGAGAGTATTATTTTATTTTTCAAATGAAACTAGATTTCTTCAGATTATGGGTACCTTATGTGCTCAGGGAAGAAAACATGGAAAAATATAAGATACGTATACAGTAAAAGTAACTTCTTATTCCAGCACAATAACCTTGGCATATTTTTGTTCAAATCATTTTACAGAATAAAGCTTAACAAACAGGATCTACTCTCTGCTTGCCTAATAAAGACCTGAAGAAAGCCAGAAAAACTGGTTTTGCCAGTTAGCAGGTGGAGAGCTTGGAGCCCAGCTCTCAGCTTTGGTTTGCTTCGCCTTGCCTCAGTTTCTCAGTCTATAAAGGATGGATAAAGGCAGCATTCCCCGAGGTAGCTCTAAAGTGAATGAGACAATGGATGTAAACAACTTGACTCAAGGGATAGCATGGGGTAAGGAGCTAGTGACTGGGACCTGCTGCTGTCAGAACTTCCCAGAGTCACCCTGCCCTCCTCCCAGCTTCCTGCTACCTGCTGCACCCAATCAGTTTCCAAACCCTACGGATTTTATGTATTTTGTGTTGTCCTAACATGGATGGTTTTCTAGAAGAGACAAGATACTTTATTCCCTCAGTGTCTGCTTTGGTTTAGGCCCTCAGGGTCTCTTACTTGGGTACCACTGTTCCTTTTGCTTCTTTTCCTACTAACTTCCCAATTATTGCTCATGCATGAAGCAGAGAGAACTTCTTAAATGTGATCTGACCATATCACATATTGCTATGACGGTCACTGGACACTTTATTATCCCAAGGACTACCACCCAGCAGTTCCTTCAGGGAGTGAACTGTTGATGTATATCAACACATGAATGGGATGGATCCGAAGGGAATTACACTGAGTGATAAAACCAGGTTAGAGAAATAGGGGCTGGAGAGACGGCCCAGGAGTTAGGAGTGTTTACTGCTCTCCCAGAGGACCTGAGTGTGTGTCTTAGCACCCATGTCATGTGACTTATACCATGTCATGTGACTTATACCATGTCATGTGACTTATACCATGTCATGTGACTTATACCATGTCATGTGACTTATAACTCCAGTTCCAGGGGACCCAGCACCTCCACGGGCACACACTCTCACAAGCACATATCCATACACACACACACACATACATTCATAACTTAAAATAATAAACACTAAAAGAAAAAGCATATATATTGTGTAATTCCATTTATGACTCAAGGTGATCCAACAGTAGATATAGAGAACAAATTAGTGACCGTTCAGACACAGAGACTGGGGTTCGGGCAGAAAGGGGATACGGATATTAAAGGACAGCACAAAGCAGCTTTCTCCCTCAGATTCGTTGATTTTTTATCCACACAACCCCCCAAAAGCAATTACATTTTGCATAATACTATTAACACAGAGAATCATCATGGTGATGGAATTGTTGTACATATTGTCAGGGTTGGTGATGGTGCAAATCTGCCTTCATGTTAAAGTACCTTAAAACTAAACAACAGACACCGTAGCGCATGGGAAATTGGTAGGACTTGAGTGAAGATAGGCGCATTGTCTGAGCATTGGTCTCTGACGGCCATGCGGCCCTGTAATTCCATATAACATCACGGCAGGAAGAGAATGTAGGTTACACACGGTCTGTTCACATCATTCTTGGAAGTTGTTTTGAGACAAGACTATTAGAGGCTTCATAAAGATGCTACTGAGAGCTCGGTTTAAAAACAATTCATACGATCTAAAACTGTTAATAAATAAAAAAATAAACCCGCAGAAAATTAGGAGTGTTTTAGAAAAATCCTATTTAGGCCATTCATACAGACGCACACTTGAATAAATAGGAGTAATTAAGAAGAAAGAGCCTCACACATTTGCATATTCATACCTCTTAATTCATCTATGTGGCTTACAGTTAAGGATAAATGAAACCCCAAACCTATGATTTGATAACAGCATTGAAAAAAATTGTAATCGGATAGTAATATTTTTAAAAAATAATTTATTTTAACTTTATTTCATGTACATTGGTGTGAAGATCCCAGATCCCCGGGAACGGAAATTACAGACAGTTGTGAGCTGCCGTGTGGGTGCTGGGAATTGAACCTGGGTCCTCTGGAAGAGCAGTCAGTGCTCTTCACCATTGTGCTATCTCTCCAGCCCCTGGATAGTATTTTAAATTGGATTTGCATACATTATATTATAGATCACGAAAAAAGAATCAGATTACTGTTAGTCTTTTGATTTAAATATTGATTATATCTTATTATTAAAATATTTTTGATGTTCTTTTAAAACAGGGTCAATAGGATAAGTAGAGTTCTTTTTTCTTTTCTTTTCTTCTTTTCTTTTCTTTCTTTTTTTTTTTTGGTTTTTCAAAACAGGGTTTCCCTGTAGTTTCTAGTTCTTTCTTTCTTCCTTTCTTTCCTTCTTCCTTCCTTCCTTTCTTTCTTTCTTTCTTTCTTTCTTTCTTTCTTTCTTTCTTTCTTTCTTTCTTTCTTCCTTTGGTAGAATTGGTGACTTTAAGGTTCTGGATCCATTCCAGGATGTGCAAGGCTCAGACGTCTAATGACTTCTACAAAAAAAATTACTAAAGATTGAACTGTGGCCGGGCGGTGGTGGCGCACGCCTTTAATCCCAGCACTCGGGAGGCAGAGGCAGGCGGATCTCTGTGAGTTCGAGGCCAGCCTGGTCTACAAGAGCTAGTTCCAGGACAGGCTCTAAAAAAGCTGCAGAGAAACCCTGTCTCGAAAAACCAAAAAAAAAAAAAAAAAAAAAAAAAAAAAAAAGATTGAACTGTGTGTGCCCTACACCCATTCATACACTGAAGCCCTACTATCTAATTCAACTTTATCTGCAAATGATTAAGATTAAAGAGTTTATAAGGGTGGGACTCTAATCCAATGGGATCGGTGTTCTCTTAATAAAAGATTGCTGTGTCTCTATGTGAACACAAAGGAGGCCACATGGGCACAAATTAGAAGGTGGCCATCACCAAGGCGTGCCTGTCCTGACATGCTGATTTTGGACCTCTGGCCTCCAAATCAATGAGAATGATTAAGCCACCCTGTCTATGGTATTGTGAATGGTAGCCCAAGCAGATGAAAACAGTTGCCAAGCTACAACTGGATGATTTTATTACAATGGTAAAAACGTAGAGTCTTCTGGCTTTTACCAGCAGCTAGAAGGCTGGACATCCTGGCAGACACCTTGAGAGAAGAAAACTCAAAGAAAGCCCTCCAGTGGGAGTCTGTACCTGCAACACCAGCTTTGCCTACTGCAGGAAACACCTGGGGAATGTACCAGTGGGAAGTGTGAACAAAATCTCCTGAAAGAAGCTGTGTCTGCAGAGACCGATTGGCTGATAAGAAAGTCAGGGCTGTGGAGCGACTGGAATGTCACAGGTGCAAAGAGGGCTGATTCGAGCTCTCCAGAACAGCCATTCCTTTCCCACCTCTGTGTTGGTACAAACATCTTGTGACTAACAGATTTAAACCTCTTGGAATCTGTTAATTTTGCAGACGGCTGGGCTCCACCAATCCACAAGCTAAGAATGTCATCAGATGTCACCTTGGACCTATAGGAAACCTTCCCTCATCTCACTATATTTGTCCCTCTGGCATACTCACCAACATATTTTAAAATGGCCATGATTTATAACTCTCTTTGTTCTGGAAAACTAGCTTTGTGAAACTGCTTCCACGTTGGAACATGGAATTTGGGGTAACCCAAATCTGTGTTCCTAGGCCACGGTCACTCAAAATGGCTCCAGAAAAAAATAAAGCTATCTCTTATCCCCTTTAAGAGGAGAGCCACGGTTACGGGGCTGACAGGAAGCTGATACCTGTTCTGGTGGTGCTCCTGTCCCTTCACCACGCCCACTTGGCTGTACCATGAGACGAGTGACAAAGGAATGCACAGTCTTTTTACAACAGTGGCTGTTGTGTGAGTTTTTCTATTTGACATGAACCAAGTCTACTGACACAGACCAAAATAAGTCATTCCACCAAAACCTAGCCTAGTGAACTGGGGAGTTCACTGAAGTTACAAGCGGGATCAGAGATTGGGGGGGGGGGGTGACTTACAGGAACATGACAACTACAGCACCAAAAAGCCCACCCCAGAATGGGTGATGACGCCCAGGAAGCTGCATCGCTGGAGCTCTTTGTATAACTTGCAGGCAGATCAGCCTGCCAGTCTCTGCTATTGTTACCACTTATATCACCGTGGGGAGAGGCCTTGCAAATGTCATAATTTCTTTAGCCCTGGGAATCTGGTAAGTCTCCTTTCCCAGCTAAGTCCTATGAAGCTCCCTTGATGTGGGATTCCCCTCTGTATGCTGTGATTACTATTTGAGTAGAGAAAACTGGCTTGGCCTGATAGGGTGGAACAGAGCTGGAGGGAAAAACTAAACTGAATGCTGGGAGAGAGAAGGCAGAGTAAGAGAGAAGCCATGGAGCCTCCGCTGGAGACAGACACGCTGAAATTTTGCTGGTAGGCCACGGCCTTGTGGTGATACACAGATTACTAGAAATGGGTTAAATTTAGATGTAAGAGTTAGCAAATAAGAAGCTAGAGCTAATGGGCCAAGCAGTGATTTAAATACTATGGTTTCTGTGTGATATTTCGGTTCTGGGCGGCTGGGACAAACAAGTGGCCTTCCTCCAGCACTCCCTCCCTGCTCCCAGGAGAGGATCTGCCAAGTCTGAGGAAATAGCTACACTGCTGAGGGAGGCACAGTGTCAAGTTGTACTGACAAGAGTGGAGGGAAAACAGAGGGAACCGATGCTGCTTTTCTGGGTCATTCACATTTGAAGCCAAACCTTGTCGGGTTTCAGCGGAGAGCCACCCGATCAATACCTCCAGAGCAGAGCTTCTCAGCCTCATGAGCACACAAATCACCCAGCGAGGGAGTTAACGTGACAGTCTCATTCTGCGGGTTTGAGGGGGACCCCAGGTTGTTCATTTCTGTCAATATTCATGCTAGGGGTACACACGCTAGATTTGGGAAAGTTCCTAGTTCTGGACTCTGATGCACTTGAGAGCTTCCCATTTGATCCCCAGACTTGGCTTGATGCCCAGCAAAGAAATAATTTCTTGATAAATATTTGCTGAAGTGAATTAATGGTGATATTGGCTATAAGGATAAATCTTATAGATTTTTCTCTTGGTGTTAACTCCTAGCCAAAACCCGAATAGATACAAACCAAACCACAATTAAACATGTGTTTATTACTTCGAAGCCGCCAAACACTTTAATTAATAATAACATATTTGATTTTCAAGCTTTCCATAATTCTCTCAGGAGGAATGGTCGTTATTGATTTGTTGTGGGTATAAAAGCAAAGTCAGACAGGCTGACATTCCCTAAGGAAGGCTAGCAGCACGGACATTAGGAAAATGACCTTCCAGTTGCCAGGATTTTTCCTGCTATTCTCCAGAAAAAGTAAAAGCATAAGTAACTCTCTGTCAGCTTGAGCCTGTTGATGCCCCCACTTCCCTGTTGTTGGTACACACTGGGCACAGGGTACCACTATGACGTCCCCACTTCCCTGTTGTTGGTACACACTCAGCACAGGGCACCACTATGACGTCCCCACTTCCCTGTTTTTGGTACACACTCAGCACAGGGCACCACTATGACGTCCCCACTTCCCTGTTGTTGGTACACACTCGGCACAGGGCACTACTATGACAAAAATGTAGTGTGCTCTGATATGAGGAGGTTTCTCAAAAACTTTGTGGAGCTCTGTTTGGGAGTCTTGGGCAAATCAGGAGTCCCTGGTGGCCCTTCCCTACCCTAACAGAACATTTACACCTCCTTTCAGCTTCTCACAAGCCCTGAGGTGTATTTCCTTGCTCAGAACAACATTCTACAGACGCCATGATGTCCCAGGCATGAGGGGCTGAGCCCAGTCAGTGGGCAACCAGGTCTAGTCTGCCAGGCTTGCTACAGTTCTGACAGTTGTTTTCTTGCTTGTTCTAAAATGAAACAAAACATAAAAAAAACAAGGCGGGAGGCTCTCTATGCTTGAATTCAAATTGTATGCTTTTCTCATTTTTGGATTCTGGAGTTAGAAATGTCCTGAATAAAACCAATTTATTTGAGCCTTTGTATGTATTGTAGACAACAATCATCAATGGACATGTTGACTCGCAGGGTAGGAGGGTTTAGCTTCTTCTTTTAAGTGTGTGTGTCTGTTGGATGTTCACATGGGAATACAGGCGTACATGCATGTACACATATATGCAGAAGCCAGGACAGGATACCAGATGCCTTTTCTATGCTCTCTGTGTTACTTTGAGACAGGGTCTCTAGCTGAACCAGGATCTCACCGTTCAGCTAGGCTAGCTTGGCCAGGGAGTTCTCTGGATCTGCCTGTCTCCATCCACGGCTGCTGGGGTTACAAGCATGCATATAACTTTTTACATGGGTTCTGGGGATTCAAACTCAAGACCTCACGCTTGTAGAACAAGGCTCTTACCCACTCAGCCATCTCTCCAGGCCTGGGTTTTTCCAAATTTAATCTTGGTTTCTCTCATCTTTGCTTTACTTCCCAAAATGTCATGATTTTTCTTCTATGGCTTCCCCTGAAAGCATAGCACTGTCCTAGGTACTTAGATAAAAACATAACTTTTGATCTGTGACCTTTCTCTGACTTCTTTCACTACCAATACTGTTTTGTACCTGTGAAGTATCCCAGGGATATTGACAGATGACATCATACTCTTTAGTGTAAGCAGCAGCATTCTGGAGGCTGCGCTAGGTCAGTGGGACAGGTGGGAAGACGGGATGTATTATTAATGAGGAGTCCACATAGTAACCATCTCAGATGCTTCTTTTTCCACAGACAAGCCCAGTAGTATCTGACCTGAACATGACTCAGCCCAGGCTCTGCCAACCAATCTTGCTGAGGCTTCCCATCGGGAAGCAGGAAGAAGGGAAGTCAGCTTTCTTCCCCAGGGAGGCAGGTGGCAAAGAACTTAGGATGCCGTCACAATGGTTTGTGCAGCAAAGCAGGGAATTCTTCAAAGGCAAATGGGAAATTGGAAAACGCAACAGCAATTGTGGCATAAATTTACTTTGCAGGTATCTGAGTGAGAAATATTAACATGCTATCAGTTAGGAGCAAGGCATGAACATCTGTATTTACAATCCACCAGAAACCCCGGCAGTAGTGTAGAATTCTAAGTGGAGAGTGTGGGGGTTTGAAGAAATGGCCCCCAAAGGAAGTGGCACTATCGGGGGTGTGGCTTTGTTAGAGTAAGTAGGG
Source organism: Arvicola amphibius (assembly GCF_903992535.2). Classification (NCBI taxonomy): domain Eukaryota; kingdom Metazoa; phylum Chordata; class Mammalia; order Rodentia; family Cricetidae; genus Arvicola; species Arvicola amphibius. Next base: position 122,084,694 of record NC_052049.1, read on the forward strand.
CCTTATTGGAGGAGGTCTGACTCTGTAAGAGTGGGCTTTGGGGTCTCATATATGCATGCTCAAGCCTTTGCCAGTGACTCAGACCACTTCCTGTTGTCTGTGAGTCAAGATAAAAGAACTCTAAGCTCCTTCTTCAGCACCATGTCTGCTTGCATGCTGCCTTGCTTCCCACCATGATGATAATGGACTGAATCTCTGAACTGTAAGCAAGCTACCATGATTAAATGTGTTTATAAGAGTTGCCATGGCCATGGTATTTCTTCACAGCAATAGAAATTCCCACTAAGACAGAAGATATAATGAACAGAAGTCTTGCCTTTCGGGCATGGGTTCAAGGTTAGCTTAGCACTCCTTCTCTTCTTCCACCTTCTCTTTCTCTCTTTCTCCTCTTCCTTATCCTTTGCTTTTCTGCCTCTACTTTTGGATTTTGAGATAGGATCTCACTCTGTAGCCCAGGCTGGCCTGGAACTTATGATTCTGCCTCAGCCTCCTCCATACAGGGATCATGGGTGTGAGCCACCATGCCTTACTCATTTCCTTCCCTGTCTTGAGTCCTTTGGCACTGCGTTGAAATCCTATATGCCTGCCTGTTAAGAAAAGTGGGGGTGGGGGTTGGTGAGTAGGTGGTGCTGGAAAGATGTCTCAGAAGTTAAGAGCACTGGTTGCTCTAAAGAGGACTTGGGTTCAATTCCCACCACACGGTAGTCTACAACCATCTGATACCCTCTTCTGACATTCATGGGCACCAAGCATGCACACATAATACTTGTATGCAAAACACACATAAAATAAAAGGAATGGATTTAGTAATTTAAAAAAAGGAAGAAAAGAAAAGCAAGCAATAAGAGAAACTACCCAGCTTCAGAGGCTGTCAAGGAGCTGAAGCCATGCAAGGTCAGGGCTGGCAGGGTCCTGACATATGGCCCTGGAGCTTGCTCACTAAATGCTGGCCTTAGAAATGGAATCCATGTTGGAACCTCTTTCCAGGGCTTGATGTTTCACTTGGTTCTGTTTTTCTGTGCTGTCTCTGGCTTAGAGTATTCCCTGACTATGCTCTCAGGAGAGCTGGAGGCAATGCTTTGGCAGAGCATGCAGTATTGTGCCACAGGTTCCACCAGGTGGCTCTGGGCTCAGTGAACTAAGAATTTCTGCTTTCCCATTTTCTCTATCCTCTCAAACATCCCTTGATTTGGAAGATAGATTTAATGTAAAGGAATCCCTTCCAGTCTTTGGAATGACGCCTACCTAGGCTTCTTTGCAGATACAGAGAAGAGGATGGGTTACCAGGCAAATGTTCTTTACTGCAACACAGTAACAAGAACCGTGAGAAGGAGGCAAATCCAGCCGAAGTCTCGCTTTAGAAGCGATGCTTCAAAGAGTATTTTTTCTTTCCCTGTAGTGCAAACTAGACATGTTTTAAAAATCATGTATCAAGTAAGGTTTCGGAAAACTTGAAGGAAATGTGCTCCACAATTTACATTTTATGTGGTCAATGCTTGCTCAACGGGATAAATATGAGGCAAGCTAAAAATTCCCCTGGGAACCACATACACACATAGCATACATCACATGCCTCTGATGCTCCCGAAACCTTCTCCTTTTCTTTTTCTCACCTCGCTCTGTGTTACTGGGTAGACTTTATCTCCTACAACGAGGTGTGAATGAGAAGGCTAATAATACCTTGAAGGAGCTGGCAGCAACGGTTCATCCTGAAGCTGTGCAGCCATGTTTAGATACTATCGAAAGCAGCCAAGGAGCAGGGAGGGGAATGTCTTAGCTTGGCAACATGAGCTGTTTCTACCTGAGCAGAAGAGTACCACGTGCCATCACGCTGCACTGCTGATAGAGGACCACGGGAAATAGGAAGAGGCAGTGCACACATGTAGTTGGCCAAGTCTGCCCTGCCTGTGGAACCACGCCTGCACCGGCATGTGCAAGCACTGTATGCCCACTGCAGACTGTCCACTCGGCTGGTAGCTTTCACTTCTGGAGATATTATTCTTGGTGTGCGCTAAGTATTCACTGCCGCTCCTCTTCTCGCTGTTTAACAGAGGGCACAGGTTGAAGGAGAGGCAGTAGAAGTTCTACCACCTGACCCCAGGCCTGAGAAAGAAAGGATGATAACCCTAGAGTAGAGAAATCCTACCAAGCAGCAACAGGCAGCGGAGGGTTTTGTTTTTTTTTTTTTTTAAATCAGACATCTTGCAGTAATGAAGGCAGATTTCATAGGATGTCATTAATGAAGGCAGATTTCATAGGATGTCATGAAGGAAAGGTGTTGGGAGCGGTGAGACCCCAGATCCTGAATTTCTTGTAATCCCCTGATCTGAGTGCCTACAGCTGCTCTGAGCACGAGACCTTCAGGAGTTCCTGATGGCAGGAGAGTGGTTTCTGGTGGGTTTGGCTGGGGCGTGGCTATCTCTTTATAATCTGCCCCTGAACACAGTAAAGGGGGCATTCTTGGGGAATTCAAGGATGACCCATGTTGCTGTCTCTCTGTCTGTGTGTGTCTGTGTTTTCTAACCTTTAGCCACTTGCCTGAAGCTCGGTAACTGGGTAATAGTGCACAGAGCGCAGACACGGGGGCGTGGTGCGCGGCAGAAAGGTAAGAGGGTTAAGGCATGGTGATGTATGCCTTTAATCCTAATTTAACTGGTGTTGGAGGCAGGTAAATATCGGAATTCCTTGCCAGCGTAGTCTACACAGTGAGTTCCAGGTCAAGCAGGGTTACATAGTGAGATTCTTTAAAAAAAAGTTAAAAAGAAATCTTATTCATTAAAGCATTGTCGGACCTCAGGATTAAGGAAATCTCTCAGCCGTTACACCTGGCTGCTCTGAAGACAGTAATTTATAACCAGTCGCTTGTCTTTGACATTCCACTCACTCATGTGTTTGCATATCTGAAGACCTACAGAGTACAGAGGCATCCAAATGAAACCCACTCTCTGTTACTGTAGAATGATATGTAATTTATTCATATACTGACAGTAGGCAGTACTCAAAAGTCATTTAAATAAGCAAGTGATTACACAAACATCTAGTAATACTAAAATCGATAGTCCCAAAGTATAAAATACCATGGGTATGAAATACCATGGTAAATACTATTCAACAGACTACAATCATAATTCCAAACTAAATCACATTTTGAAGATGATTCTTAGTTTGAGGATGATTTCATTTTTCTTCTCCCAAGCAACTTCTTCCACTGTTATAAGGATGCTAATTTCAAGAAATAGTGCATGATATCATTGCTCAGGTTCCTTTGTTGTAACACATTTTCCTGAAAAAAAGTTAAAATATTGCCCCTCAACCTAGAAAACAAACCAGTCAGACCTCAATCCCCTAAGCAGAGATGCTCGCATCGGGGTAGCGCTAAGGGCTAACTCTGGGTTCAGCAAGAGGCAGGCAGTGAGAACCCCTTTGCAGCCTTGGGAGGATATAGCTTCTTTTCTGGGGCTCCAAGCATCATACACATATTTACACATCCAAGCCGTGGAGTGATGGGAATAAACTAAGTTTCTATCCTGATGGCTACAGGACAGTCGCGACTCTAGTTAAGTCAGGCTACAGGTCTGCCGGATTTCACACAAGGATGACTCCTATTTAAGCTAATTTCTTATAGCCTCATTACATTTTGGTGAAGTGCAGCTATATGTGCAGGAAGAGTTTGGCTTATCATGTGTCTGTCTGTATTATTTGAAAGTCTTATGCTTTACCAGAATGGGGTCCAAGTGTGAACCCAGTTTGAGAAGCTAGCAGCAGTCCTCATGAAACATTTTTAATAAATATGAACACAGAATGTGATTCAGTTAAATCTCCTACGTACAAATTACAGCTAGAGAATTATTACACATTTTTAATATTGAACGATGAGAGGAGGAACAAATCTAAAAAAATAGAAAACTTTCTCCATAGCTGGGCGTCAAGGACAGATGCTAACACTGCAGAATGCCACAATATGAGCAGTCACTGGAGGGTAGATACCCCAGAAAGAGTGGTATTTGGGGGATTTTGGAATTATGACCAAGAGATGAAAATACTGTACCAAAAGGCATGCATATATTTATATATGTATAATCACTATGTGCATTCGGTGTGTGAGCTGTCACCTAAGCAGAGACCTAAGACAACAATGAGGCAGTGTTCTGAGGGACCCATCGAAACCGGCGCGGGCACTACATGTTGATTAAACCCTCAGATGCAGCAAAATGCGGGCACAGTGCCATGTCTGGGTTCTGCAGCTGTTTTATGATCCTCTTGCGGAATTTCTCCCGCACGCGGTTAAATTCCATTATGTCCATGGGGTCCTCCTCGATCCAAAACTTGTGAAACTCGTGCATCAAATAGCCTGTTAGGGACAAGACGGTGAGATAGTCCTTAGCCACACTTCAAACCCCTGCGGATGAGTTAGACCAAAGCAACAGTCTCTGCGGAGTTCACACGAAACACCAGGGTTTATTATGACCAGTGGAGTAGAAGCTACCAAGTTGCCTATTTTGTTTTCTCCTTTTGCTGCTAACATTAGAGACATTTTCAATTCCACTAAATAGGAGGGCAAACCGATTCTGTCATTTCTTGAATATGAATCACATTGGGAACATATTCTCTTTTCTTAATTAAACTTTTTTTTAATGTTTATGAGTGTTTGCCTGTGATGTACGTCTGTGCACCACACTGTGCTGTGTCCCTTGGAGGTCGGAAGAGGGCACTGGATTCCCTAGTACTGGAGTTACAGTTGTAAGCTGCTATGTGGGCTCTGGGAATCGAATCTGGATCCTCTGGAAGAGCAAGCAGTCAGAGTTCTTAACCACTGAGCAATCTCTCCAGCTCAACTTTGATGTCTGGTTTCTTTCCTCCCTCCCTCCTTTCTCTCTTCCACCCTTGCTACCTTCCTCCCTCTCTTCCTTCCTTTTTGAAGCAAGGTCTATGTAGCTCTGGCTGACCTGGAACTTGTTGTGTAGACCAGGCTGGCCTCAGTTCACAGAAATCCACCTACCTTTGCCTCCTGAATGTTGGGATTAAAAATATGGGCCACCATGCCTTTATTTTCAAGTATTTCAAAAAATATTTTCAAATACTTAAAACTACATTTATTTGTGTATGTTTGTTGCAGGAATGTGGGTATGTGCGCATGCATGTGCACACATTGTAGGGACCGGGGATAATATTAGGTGTTAGGTGTCCACTCTCCATCCTATATATTGAGGTGGAGTCTCCAGTGTGAACCCAGGGCTTGCCACTTCAGTTAGTCTATCTATCTAGCTTGTTCTGGGGATCTGTCCTCTGCCTCCTGAGCACAGGAACTGCAGATGGGCCATCAAGTCTACTTGGTCTTTGTGTGGGTTCTGGGGATCTGTGCTCTGGTCCTTGTGTTTGCAAGGCAAGTGCCTTATACAGTGAGCCACCCTGTCTCCAGAACTTATTCTTTTTTTTTAAATTTGAATCTCACTTTATAAAATAACTTATTCTAAAAAGCTGACAGTGACTCCTTCATCCTTCCCTCCCAACTAAATTACACAGTGATTCAGTCTTTCAAAATTACTCCACTCTGCCTTTTGTCCTCTTGATACTCAATTTAACTAAAATTTTAAATTACCCTGACACATCAAACAAATGCATTTAACCACCTATTATGAGACAGTAAGAACTATAAATCAAATCTAAGCTACACAGACTCGTGATCGAGCTTCATGAAATTGCTAATAATACTTCCTTCCAAAGCCCAATTCCATATTCAAATGCTTTTGTGTTTCAAAGTTGTTATCTATGAACACTCTGGAGTTGAAAGTTTTTGGAATAAATGCTAAGCATTTGAAGCAAGAATCTGTTTATTGTTTTTCTCTTCCCTATTTTATCCTTCCTTCCATCCCATTGCTTGTTTCAACACACATCTAAAATAATTGAAATGTGAATATTTCCATTAAAAAGCAATATTATATATTTGTTTGAGGTAGTAAATCCCAATGCAATGGCAGACTTCTCTATAAATTAGAAAAAAGGAAATAATCCCAGTTCAGGAAAAGAAAAGGTGAATGTTATACAAGTTATTCTTTGTTCTAACTTGAGAAGGTGCCAGGAAATACAGATAGAATTCTGGAGGGGACCTTGGTTGGGCTCTCAGCTCTTTTACTTTCGTATATAAAGAAAACCCAGGAGGGATGAGCAGGGGAAAGAATGGGGGCACTGGGAGAGAACTGGGAACAAACCTACTCAACTGAACAACCAAGGAAAGCCAACAGCTTTTCCTCTGGCTGCTAACAATGGATGGAATCAGTTCCAACAGAATCCTACAAACAGTTTCAAAACATCAAATTCATGTTTCACTATAGCACAATAGTGGAGGTGTCCCTCCCCAACACATTGCTTGCTGGTGACCGGGTGACCAGTTCACACAAACACACACCTCTCATTCCTCCTCTCATTGACTGTGTAGGCACGCTCATACATTTTTAAGGACTCAGTCACTCAAGCTTAGGAGAAAAGATTTTGCATTTACTTTGGGTTGTCTGTTCTGTTCCATTTCTTCTATTTTTTCTTTCTTTTGACAAGGTCTCTTGCCGTGCAGTCTTGCCGTGCAGTCTTGCCTTGAACTCGCTATGTCGCAGAGGACCTTGATACCTGCTGACTCTCCTACCTCTACCCCCCAGGGCATCAGCACACTTGGTTTGTGTGTTACTAGGGAGAGAACCTAGGACTGGGGTGTGTAGGAGAGCACTCTACCAAGTGAACTGCATCCCCATCCCTCTTCCATTTCTTTCAGGGCAATGGACAAGACTGCTTCTTAACATTTCTGATGGAGGCACTCACTCCCCTTACCCAGCGGCCTGGAGTGACTACCAGGAAAACTGGGGGTCAGGTCCACCGTCACCCCGGGAGCTGCCCTTCTGTTTCCACTCACCTCACCCTTGGGTCCCCTGAGGGCTCCAAGGCTGATTCCAGGCTTAGGTATCTCTAGGAACAACACTGACAGTTACATAGATGAGGGGATTTTTTTTTTTAAAGGCCTTGGTATGGTGTCCTGGCTAGTCTTCAATTTGTAATCCTCCTGCTTCAGTCCAAGGGTCTTAGAAGATCCCTGTATAGAAAGCTGCTGGCCTATACTTCATGGACCAAATCTAATCCTCTGATGCTTTCAGTGTGCTTTGTGCCCAGCTCTCATCTCCTCTGCAGGGTAAAAGCATCTAGCCTCCCCATCACAGCTCACGTGCACGGAGTGATGGCGGCCCTTTGTCCTAGTCGTTCTATACGTGATGACAGCACTGTTTCTCCTGAGCCCTGTCTCCTACTCACCCACAGGAACTCAATCCTCTGTCCATTTCATGACTGGAAAGCTCCTAAAATATCTCAGGAATAGCCTGGGGGGTAATTTGTTAAACACACAGATCCACTCAGATTCAACCAGATGAATCTCTGTCATTGCAGTTTAAAACCTAAGATCTAGAAGACTCCATCTTTTCACACACCCGCCCCCCGGTCTCCTTCTAGGAATGTTTCAATTGATATGGTTATAAAAGAAATGAATGAGATTTCATAATTTCTTCTTTTCTTAATATATAAAACACAAACACTTTTTTTTTCCCAACTGGTCTTTGAGTTCAAATAAACATACTTGAGTTGTTCTGCTAGGAGAGTCAGATTTCTAATATTGTAAAAATTAAAATCATCCATGGGGCATCCATCCCATTAGTCTCACTAGCATACTTCCACTGACACTGAGAAAGCAGGTACTGTGGGAACCACATTTTTCAATTGTATTTTTGACTGTATTTATATGGTACATGCGACAAACTGATACACGGGTATGATATGGACTATCAAGTCACAATATGTAGCATCTCGATCTCCTTTTAGTGAATGACTTATTTTTTTTTTTGTAGTGCACGTAAAGATACCCACTTTTCTACAGCATGCAGATACCCTGGCATCATACTCTGAAGGTATGGAGTTCCAGGAGCACTCAGACACAACTGTTTCCCTCATTTTTCTATTGTACACACAATTACAAATGACCGTTTTGGAGGGTGATGGTGCTTCATAATCTGATACCAATTTCAGGATACTTCCTTGATTAAGTAGAAAGCAAATCCTATAGGCAGATTCCCTGGGACTCTCCCTATCTTATCAGGAAAATGAGTAGAGACCATAGAACATGATTGCAATAAGAATGGTGACCTGGCTTCCAAAGTACACATCATAAAACTCCACTCATTTATTACACAACATTCAAATATTCCTTTGGCCAGTTGTCTGGTCACCCCATCTGCCAATTATGTTTGTAACAGATACACTGTTGGGTGCTGAGGATGGAGAGAAAGGTAGGGATCTCATGTTTCCTAATTCTCTGTCTCTTGGAGAGAGAGAGAGAGAGACAGAGATGGGTATTCAATTTCTGACAATGATTTGTTAGCTGAGAAAGCTAACAGTAGTGGAGGAAGAGGAGGGAGAAAGCGGAGTCAATCTACTGCTTCTAGTCTCCAATTTCATCATTCCCCAGCGCTGCAGCAGATTTTATACTTCCACCTTACAGAGATGGACACCTAGGTTCAGCCAGGAAGCTTGAATGGTGCCTGCTCACACAGTTAACAGCTGGAAGCCAGGGCTGAACCAGGCCATCTTCCCATTGTCTCTACAGGCTGCCTCCTGGGGGGCGGGGTTATTCCTGTGTTAACAGTTTTCTCCACTGAAGGTTAAGGAACAGATAATTCACCCCCTCTTCTGCGCTCGTCCTTCCCTCAGCTCGCTATACCTAACCTTACCCCATTATTGTCGGGTTGTGTGTTCAGTTGAGCTTTTGATTGATTGGATGGCGTTTTTGCAACACAAAGCCTTGGCAGCGCAGCATTCACTGACTAAGACTGTAAAGTCAGGACAATAGAGCCATTACATTCTTATTGCCTTTCCTCTAGATGAAACACTCGCTTTGAATACTAATTTGGCTTGCCATTTGAAGCCTGACGCATATTTATTGTCGCTCAAATGTGTCTTGGTTTTGCTTCACTGCTTCCTGTTAGGGGAGAGTAGAGGCATGTGCAAGGACACAGATAATTGCAAGAGTATTACAGAGGAGGTTGCAGAAGTGACCATGCCCAGTGGAGGGACAATGAATCCAGGGCATGGCTGGCCTCTTCTGAAGACACCCGCTCTCTCTGACCATAATCTAATCTGTTGGTCATTGCTGCTCTTTCTAAAACCCGAAGAGTGTCCTGGGAAATAAGAAATACTGCTTCATGCTAACTTATCTGGGCTAGGACTGTTCTGAAAAACCTATCAGTTGGGTAAGACTAAAGCATTTCCAGGTCAGCTACACCCTCTTTTTTCCCCTGAAAAGAGTCTCATACAATATTATAGTATGTTTTCTGTCAGTCCATCCATCCACCAGTCAATATAGAGTTACAAAACACTCTGCTAGGCTGAGCATACAGCAACGAACAAGACATCTCCTACCCTTAAATGTCAATTCTTCTTGGTTTTAACTCTGTTTCTTCCCTGGGAGATGTCATTTACGGTGTGGTTCTGATTTTTAACTCCAAGCAGATGAATTCAAAGTCTGCAGGCAGAACCCTTCCACCTCAGCAGATTTCTAGGACTTCTCACAGCAATGTCCACTTTGTAGCTCTGAATAGATTTCCCCAAAGGAACTTACCTTCCATTTGCTTCAAGTTAAACTCATCCTGTTTTCTCCTACAATCCCTGATTTCCCCAAGATGGAAACTATAGAAAAAGGCAACTTATGAAAGGCTAACAAAATCATGGTGCAAGAGATTTTGTTTGTTATTAGCTATGCATGTGCTCTGTGTGTGCTCTCCAACATGGCTTAAAGCTCCTCCATTCCAAATTCTGCTCTTAAATTTCCTGTATCATATCTAACCACGCCCGCGCAGTGTCATAGCTAGTCATACCCTCTCCACTGTATTGTTTGGATCTGCTGTACATGCCTGTCTTATGGCCTGTGTCCTCACCACGTCTCTGGCTGTACCATTCAGTGCCCGTTGCTTTACTTTCTGCCACCCAGCCTTTGGTTCTCACTGAAAATGGCATTTGCTTTAGGGAGCTCTCTCTGCTTCAGACTCAGTGAGTGATGACAGTCATATGTCTCTGCAGCATTTTGAAACAGTATCTTTACTTCCAAGTATAGTGTACTTATTTGTTTTGATGCCAGTCTTCCTCGGAATAGACCCCGATCTGCCGTCAAAACCCAGTAATGTTTGTTGGGGACAGAACTGTTACAGGAGTGAATATAACCACCAACTGGGCAAAATGGGAGCTATAAAACGTCATGTGAGGAGCTTAGATTTTTCTACTAACAAGTTATAAAGTAAGTACTTCTTTAAAAGAATACCCTTTTCATTTTTTTTTGCCAATTATACTTGCATCATTTGGCATCAGATAGCTTAATATAGTTCGATGGGAAAATCAAGCACCGTGAAGAGGTAGCCCCGTCTACCCTAGTCCTTGCTCTGCATCACTCCAGGTGAGCCTTCTGACTGCCAAACTCTCCAGCACCACAGCCACACTGCACTCCATTTCTGGGCTGTTTTTAACCCTGTATTTACAGAAGATGTGGTTCTAGCCCCTGTTCACCTGCCCAGCCATACTCAGCCCCTTATTGGTTTTGACCAGGTCTAGCTGCTCTCTTTGTTCATTTACTTAGTTTTCCATTTCCGTAAGGATGCCAAATGCATTCTAGATGTGTTTGAACATGGTAGATGTTTGCTCAGTTCCAGAACTTGGTCAAATCTAGATCTGTTCTCAGCCTATTACACGGACCCTTCTTGGGAGGGCCCCTTTCCTTCACCTATGAATTCCCTTTGCTTTCCTCTTAGAAAGATTTCCTGTTGTATGGATTCATTTATTCTTCCTGGGATTACTCTCTTATTTTGTAGAAACAATGTATTTTTTCAGGAGTTTCCTTGTTAAGTAAATATTTAAGACCTTATGTTTATTAAAAAAAAGGCTATCTTATTTTGATACTCGATATTTGGTTGATAAATTAGCTTGGGAATATAATTTAAAATTGTAAATCATATTCCCTTTGTGCTACCTTAAGCTTTTGTAGTCAATACTCCATTGTGTTTGAGAATAAAAGGCTGCTTCTGAGAAGTCCACTGTGGTCTTGGTTCTAAAGTTTTTGCGTGACAGTTTTAGAAATTTTCAGCATCATCTCTCCACAGTGTCAGGTATCTCACAGTGATATAGACCTTGGCTTGGTAGATTTTAATCTGTTATATGGGTGCTTAGAACTTAAAATATGAAAATCTATCCTTCAGGCCTAAAGTTTTATCACAATATTTATTTTATTTAGCATGAGAGAGAGAGAGAGAGAGAGAGAGAGAGAGAGAGAGAGAGAGAGAGAGAGAGAGAGAGAGAGAGAGACTGTGTGTGGAGAGGTCAGAGGAGAGCTTGCAGGAGCTGGTCCTCGCCTTCCATTGTATAGATCTTGGGATCAAACTCAGATCTTCAGGCTTGGCAGCAAGTACCTTCATCCACAGAGCCACCTTGCTGGTCTGTTTTTTTCCCCTTGATTTGGAGATTTGTTTCCTTTCCCTGAGTTTCTCCTTTTTGTGACACCCTCATTCTTCAGGTAGGATACGTCCCACAAGGCCCTTTTACGTTTCAACCTCTATCTTTATTTTTCACCAGTACCCTTTGGATCTACATTCTAGGCAACTCTTTCAACCTCACTGTCTAATCTCCTTGTGAATCTCATTTCTGTCAAGACATTGGACCTGGCAGTCAACTCAAGTTGTCTTTAGAGTTGCATTCTTCAGTGTTAAGCTGTGCTAGATCAGAGGGAGACAGACAAAAGTCAGGCCTGAAGTTGACACAGGCATATCACATAAGAGCTGAGAAAAAGAAAAATCCATGATACCCAGAAATATAAGCATAGGTGTTTAAAGGAGAAAATAAACAGACAACAAAGTTAAACTTCCTCCAGGGCCTAACGTAGCTCCATCACAATGATTTCTCAGCTTTGACCCTTGTCGGCTCTATAGAAATCCATACTGACAACTGAATAACAGGACACTTACAGAACGTTTGTTGGAAGTGAGACAGCGTCGGTGCTTCGGGGGCGATGTTGTAGAAATGGGTTTTTAGAGCACCACTCACGAGCAGATTATATGCCAGATCGGTGATATTGATGCCCACAATTGCAAAGGAGTACCTGCAGGTACGACCCACAAAAACCAAAAGTGTTGCACATAGGGATATAAGCAATTCAAAAACCGACAACCCGAGTTCCACATTCCTCTTAGACCACCAGAGTGGCAAACCAGCTGTCCATCTCTTCCATATCAAAGTCTCGCCCTCTATTCTACCACAAGGGCTCCGTAGCATGTGTTAAGAGAACTGAGAATTCACATGCTTTAGCTTGGTGATTCTACTCTCAAACATACGGTATGTGATTATCTGAAGTGGACAAAAGTTTATACATAAGACTATCTATTATAGCATGATTTGTCATGGCAAGACATAGACACCACCAAATATGCTAAAAAATATTCCTAGAGAAATTAATTATGGCAGTTTCTGTGTTAACCAAATTATGGTAATTTTACGGCTAACTAAAATTACATTCTTTGAGACTTTAAAGCAAGACACCTGTGTCGAGCGAGCCGAGATTTAGCGTAGGTGTACATAGGTGTAGGGGGAAAGATCTAGAATGAAAAACGGTGAGTCCTTACTATGAGTGTGCAAAAGTGACAGGATGGGCTGGTGGCTGAGTCCTGCTCTGATTTTCTGTGCTTTTCTAAATTTAAATTTCATGCGAGAAAGTTTTAAGGTATTATCATATTTTATACCATAAGGTATATTTTATGCCCCTCTTCTACAGAAAAAGGAACAGAATTCTTAAATTCTCTCTTTTCTTGTATATCCAGCATAGAAATATTTCTGAATGGAATAGGCCATTAAGAACATTTATCAATGTGTTTGCTTACTTATTTGTGTGTGTGCATGTGACCTCATGTGCCACGGCCATGTGTGGGAGCCAAGAGACAATTGGAGCATTTTTTCCTTCTACATATAGGTTCCGGGGATCAAATTCAGGTCATCAGGTTTGGCGGCAAGTTCTTTTACCTGCTAAGCTAGGTTGTCAGGTATTTAATGTTAAAATTTAAAACATTTTTTTAAATTTTATGGGTATTGATTTTTTTCAGCATGCATATCTGTGGACAATGTGAGTGCCTGGTACACATGGAGGCAAGAGAGGGGCGTTGGGTCTTCTGGAACTGGAGTTACAGATAGTTGTGAGTTATCATGTGGATGCTGGGAATCGAACCTAGTTTTGCTGTCCCTGGGCCAGGGCTGACAGTCTTCACGTGCGGTCCCACACTTACCCAATTGCTTTATCCATCCTTTTCTTTTCCCATTCTGCTTTGCTGAATTTGCTGAAAGGATGAATAAAGAAACGAACATTTAATATTTAATTTATCCTTGCTTTCTTTGAATGCTTATACTAAACCAGTAACTCCTCGTACACGTACCTCTATCATTGCACTAATCAGCCTGACTATACCACTGCTATAGGCAGCAGTACAAGCGCGACATGATAGCACACTGCTTGAATCCCATCAATCCCAACATGTATTGCTGCTTTTAGAGTTGATATGTCCAAACTGATCAGTGTTAGATAGTGTACATAAATATAAGGTAACAGTTTTAACATAAGCCAGTGCAGGAAGATTTGGAGTTCTGGGCTAGTCTAGGCTATTTAGTAAGACCTTGTCTCAAAAGCAAACTTTAGCATGGACGCTACATACAATTTTTAAATCCATCTAGGAGGGGAAAAAGGAGAGTTTTCTAGAACAGATGGCAAATGATACACCGCAAACACTCACGTACTACCACAGCACACAATCACAGAAACATAGTACACGATGGATATTTACACAAATGAGCTTCCTACTCTATGAACGGTTGGCTGTGATGCCAAATAGCTGCTGGAATTCATGCTAAAACATCTCTCCTATTTTTAGAGTGTGATCCCAACAGAGTAAACTAAAGCAGCACCCAGGAGAGTTTTGCCCAGACTCATCTTCAAAATGAATTGAGTTGCATGTGAGTTAAAAAAATGTTGTAAGGTCCATTTTCTTCCCAACAAAGCTTTGAAAGTCCACATCAGGTCTATATTTACTAAATGGAATCTTGTGTCTGTATTTGTTAAATAAAATCTTTGTATTTGAAATATAATAAAAGGCCAAGTAGCTTCCACTCATTTGATAACTTATAAGATAGTCCCCAAGTAAACAAAAATAAGCAGGCAGAATTCTCCACTTAAGATCGCATCTACCTTTATCCTTCAAGTTACTCAGGACCCTATGATCAGTCCCAAAAGCAGCAATGTATCATGGTTGCCGAAGGACAGCTGGGAACATGTCCTTAGTACATACATCCATGTCTCACTGCTGAATACCTGGAATGCGCAGGGTTTGATAGAAGCTATGCTGATACCATAATTGGTCAAAATTTCAGACAATTATATAAGAAATAGATTAGCGTTCCCAAGACATTCTGATTCTGACATGGTGACCTCCACTATCAGCTGGAAGCAATGAATACAAAAGCGTCTTTCTCTTTGACTGGGTTGCAGCTTGAGGGATAAACTAGGTTACTTCACAGCACACACACAGAGGCCAGCCTCCTAAAGAGTGGTCCACAGTGCCTTAAGTCTCTCTGAGGGCCACTGAAGGAGCCGCGACTGTGGAGCCTCTCTCTACCCTCCCCTTGCTTGGTCACTGACAAAATTCATCTCCCTTCCACAGTTACCCCCCAAATATTTTAAGCTTATTGTTACTACCCCAGGACCAAAGAGCATCCATGACTCCTGGTTCTGATCTGAGAAACATCACTTGGAAGCACACACAGACTCTCAGCCAGCTTTAGTTAGAAGGAGTTTATAGGCTCCACAATGCAGGACTATGCAATCCAGAAGATACAGTTTAAAAGCCAAAATAGCTTGCGGTTGATCACACAGTCTGTCAAGAAACATCTAGATGATTTTAATGTTTTTCTTGAAATAAATGAAAGCAAAGAAAATGAATTTTTAATCTCATAAAAGACTATAAATGTAAGTTTGGGAAAGTAATATAATTTAATGAACCTTAGTCAACTGGGGTTAGGAGGAAGATAACAGTAACATCAGGGAAATAAAACCATGTCAACCAATTCCTGAATTTTAAGACTACTGTAGTATAACTTGAGGTTTATTTAGCCAGTAATAACTAAGTGCTATGAGGTAGAGGACAAAAAATAATCTAGTGGGACCAGGACAGTAAAATAGGAGGAATTCTCAGAAGAGCCACTGCCTCATACATTAACTACTATTTATAATCATCAAATTGGAAACACATCCATCAAAGCCAGAAGTGGTGAGGCAAGCTTTTAATCCCAGCTCTGGGGAAGTAAAGGCAGGTGGGTTTCTGGTCTACATAGTGAGCTCTAGGCTATCCACAGCTACGTAAAGATAGTCACCCATGACTACATAATGAGACCGTGTCTCAAACATAATTACTAATCGAAGAACAAATTTTCACTATGCAAGAAAATTCTCAAATAAAATGTTCCTTGAGGAGATCAGGTCACATCTGTGAGATGGGCATCTCTTTAGAGGAAGGGATTATATGCCCCTCAAAGTGGGTATAACCCTGGCTTCTCGACCCTTTCGTTAGAGCAGATCAATCTGGATTTTAGCTAATAAAAATGCAGTTGACAAGTGATCAACCATATCAGATTAAAAGTTGGTGAATGTTTGCCTTTAAAAGTGGTTTTTCACAAATCTATTTATTTTAGAAATTCTTATACTATTGGTTCTAAAATAGAATAAAATCAACAAAACACAAAAAAGCAAAGAAAAATACCTTATTTCCTCTTTAGTGATATCCCTTCACGTGTTCAGTCAAAGAAAAGAAATCAAGTAAATGGAAATGCAAGCATAGCCCTGAACTTTAACACAAAAGAGCCTCAGAAAGCCCAGCTTTCTCTGTGGGGCCTTGACTTCCATTCTACCTTATGACCACACCACACTCCCTTGTCTCTGAATTCTTTCCTCCATGTCTGTCCCTTCACACTCACCTTTCAATTTTCCTAGACACTCTTGACACACATCTCTACCTTCTAAGTCCTGAGGTGAGTATCTGAAGCACTAGCCTTCCTGTTTAGTACCTGTCAAAAGGGCTAGCGAGAGCACTTACAGCTTGGCTCCAGTGAGCTGGCTCTCCTGTAACAATTCTCTATAGATCCATGTGGAAAACACTATTTACTGATCCCCCCCCCCCCCGAAAAATCCCAAACCTAAACCATCTTTTATTTGGAACAATTACCTGCATTTTGGATGAAGGGAGTCGGAGAGGACCTGCTGAGCCACTGTGGCATCCCGTTCTGCGAAATATCTGCAGGCAGAGGGAAAGAGCATCATGATTGCACTGTCCGTAAGACAGCCACCCTCACCTGGGGGGATGCCTCTTGGCACCCAGAGGTAGACACTGGCATGAGGTCACCTCTCTTCCAGAGCCAACAGACTTGAAAACTTAATTACAAATTTCGTTACTACCCAGAGAGCCAAGCCTATAATCCAGCGTTCTAGATAAGGGGTGGGTGGTTCTGTGATTGGAAGACCCCAGAGGCAGAAGCCTGAGAGAAGTAACATGGTGAAAGGGAGAGAGAACTCTAGGTCCTTCCTTCCCTTCCCACCCCTCCCCTTTCCCCCTCTCTCTTTCTCTCTCTCCCTTCCTTTGTCCTTCTATCCATTCTTTCTCCCTGTGTTTTTTTTTTTCTAAGACAATGCATCTTGCAGCTCAGGTTAGCACTGACCCCATTACACGGCCAAGGATGCGTCCTGATCCCCTAGCTTCTGTCTCCCAGGAGTTAGGATTACAGGTGAGAGCCACAATGCCCAGATCAAATGCATCTTTCTTAGAAGGCAGTCACACTGGATTTGGGTTCATCTCACAGAACTTAGGGATGTTAAGAAAGTGAAATTTCTGCCTAATAAACATAAAAACTCACACCACCTCCAAAGTACTTCATAAAAGGTATTTAACAGGACAATAATAAAGCTATATTATAAACTCAAATTACTAATGTATGACTCTATATTTTATCACACAAATCTAATGGGGGGTTACAGGAAGATTCCAAGCAGTAATTTTAGACCTATGTTTATTGTGTGTATCTGTGCACATGTGGAGGTCAGAAGACAATGGAGTCGGTGCTCAGCTTTGTTATGTAGGTTTCCAGCCTCAAACTCAGGTTGTGGCCTTTGGCAGCAACCAATTTTCTCTGCTGAGCCATTTTAAGGCCAGCATTGATATATTTTAGGGGTACATATTGAAATATGAGAGGTGAAATGACAAACAGTATAGGATTTTTTATTAATATTTTTGTCTAAAAATAATGTTGAAATTTCTGAATTCAGATTATCAATATAAAAGTTTTTTTGAATATTCTTGAAGATTTCATAATAAAAATTAAAAATACATATCTAAGAGCTGCTTTCAAAATTCTATGAAGTCTGTTGAAATACGGGCAAGGTGCTGGCAAGTTTGTCTGAACCCGAGCTTCCCCTCAGATGATTTGAATATTCTTCTGGAGTCTTTTGGGACGTGGCTTTTGAAAGTGATAGTTCTACCTTGGCATTTCAATACCAGCACATCGCTCTAATGCTCAACTCTTCTTTATTCTACTCACTGTAAATTATAAAGTCCCAGGAGACCCATTCCTCGAAAATCCGTTTTTGGATCATCGCCTTGGAAACCGATCTCACACCACTGCTTAGAAATCCGAGATTCCAGGGGCGTGTTGGGCTTCAGGAACTCCCATAGCTGCAGTGGAAGAAAAGAGAGCCACTCTTGGGTGTGCTCATGCAAGTGCCCTGTCTTATTGGTTCAGATGCTGTGAGCTGTATTCTTACAAGGAGCGTTGCAAAGCTGAGTATAGGAACAGATATTACAAAAGCAGTTTTTAAAGGTGACCCAAAAAAGCAAAAATGTTATTTCATAATAAGAGCAGGAGGTTAAACACCTTTACTCTTTCCTCCAGAGTGAACTGTAGAATGCTGTTATGGGGCTGTTGCTTTGAAGGCAATAGAATGCACACATGTATATTCTAGTGTTTTAAGCCTTTATATTTTGTTCCTAATCAATGAGGTAAAGAGATAAATAACATCCTACAACAATGTTCTTTTGGGAGGGTTGCTAAACTATTTAAGACTACAAAGGAAAAGGAGAATGGAAAATGTTGAGGTCACCTGTTGTTCAACTCCACAGAAACCTTTTTCTAGCATTCCACCAACAACTGAGCGTGGACACCATTAATAAAAACAACAGCACACTGATTCAAGTTTCATCTTTTAGGTCTCATGTGTGACGGGAGTGAGAGCAAATACCATACAACTAGATAAAGGAACACTGGCAGTGCTCATGAGTGAGCCTCAAAATACAGTGTCAACTTGAAGAGTTGCCTAAAATAATTTCACCCAAAATCAACTATATCCCAGTGGAAAATATAAATTCAGAACATTATACTCTTTACTGTTTTATAAATTTTATTTATTTTCCAAGGTTTCTGTAGAAAACTAGGTTTGGCACACATCATAATAATAGAGCTAGGTAGACAGACGGCAGGGATTGCAATCCATGGCTCTATATAGTATGTAATGTTTAAGGGTATGTGCAGATCTGAGCCTCCTGACTTGGACACTGGGAATCGGATTTGGGTCCTCTGGAAGAGCAGAAAGCCATCTCTCCAACCCCACAAATATTATATAAATCCAAATATTATATTTTATTTCTTTGTGTGTGTATTTTGTATATGTATGTGTTAGAGTGTGGTGTGTTATGTGTGTGTGTGGACATGTGTGCACATGTCTGTTCATTTGAGTGGGGCCAGAGTTTGATATTGAGGGTCTTCGTCAATTGCTCTTTATCTTGTTTTATTTTTTTTTTTTTCAACCCGGAGCTCACCAGTTCAGTTAGCCTGGCTGGCTAATGAGCTCCAAGGCACCTCCTGCCTTTGCCTCCCCTGGATTGTGGGTTGAAGAAACATGCCATCACACTTGGCTTTTGCAAGGTTCTGCAGATTCAAACTGCAGGACTTCATGCTTGGACAGTAAGTGCTTTGCCAACAGCCTTTTCCCCCGGGCCCAAATATTGTGTTTTCTTCCAACTCTTTTAGAAATAGTTAACCTTCTGAATGTTTATTTTATATTAGGTGAATCTTAACGTTTCAACAGAAGAGTGATATATTGTGAATTGCTTTATTGTGAATTGTCACATACCAGGCACAATGTACAGTATAGTAATAGCAAAAAATACAAAATCAGGTGAAAATCTGCAGTTCAGAGGTGGAGAGAGAACTTAGCAGTAAGGTGCTTGTTACACAGTATGAGGGCCTGAGGTAGATTCCCAGAATTCTGTGCAAAAACTTGGAGTGATGGCTTCTGCTTTTAATTCCAGTTCTGAGGATGTAGAGAGAGAGGGGGAACTCTAGAATTTGCTAGCATCAGGTCAATGAGAAACACAGTCGCAAAAAAGCAAGTGGGTGGACTCAGGAGCGACACCCGAGGGTGACCTCTCACCTCCACAATCACATGCACAAATGAGCACGTGTGCCCATACTTGTGCGCATGCACCTGCACGTGTGTGCGCCCCCTCCCGCAACCCTGCAGTTCACTTTCATTGTTGTTATTATAGACACGACTCTAATACTACTTCTTAATCAGATAAAATATTTACGCTGGTGTCACAGCATGCCAGGTCAACTTATCTAAAGATACAGAGACGAGGAGACACGGTGGGATGTGCCTGAAATCATAGCGCAAGGGAGGTAGAGGCAGATGGATGAGGAGTTCAAGGTCAGCCTTGGTAACAACGTGAATTAAAGGCTCGCCTGGGTTAGCTGAGCTTATAAACTGGGGCAGCAGACTCTGCGCACAGTCTTTGTAGCTACTCCGGGCAGTGAGCTGTGTGAACTCTGCCGTAACTACTTTTCCTTTTGTCTTCCTAGCAGGACAGCAGACAGGGACAACAGAAACACACACAAGGCTATGTGACCATAAAACACTAATAAAAATGGGTGGTAAATGTGGCCCATGTACTTTTGCTTGTGGATGCTTGTCCTAAACGATTTTGCGATGTAGGAAGCAGGGCTATCATCTTAAAGACGAAGCTTGAACTGGGGCAGTCATCCACCAGCCCTGGCCAGGCTCTGCAGATACGAGGAGACTAGGCACGGTTTCCTCTGAAGAGACACTGCAGTGCAGTGGTGGGAGCACTTTTTAGTGACGTGGGCTTGCACGGCCACCGCGGAGCCTGTTTTCTCACCCCCCTCTCCAAATGGAGATAATACAGTATATCAGCACAATGTTATTGTCAGAACATAAATGGGGAACTCAGTGCAGAATTTATTGGAGTAGCCAGAACACAGCAAACACGCAGCCAGTGTTTCGTTATTATGATGCCATTGCTCTCATACCTGGAATTCAATTACCCAGAAGGGCAGAATAAAGATCTCTCCTCTGTGTGTTCGGGGAAATTATTTCTAAATCCAGTGAATAAAGATTAAGAAAGCCAGGTGGCTTCTTCTGAGAGAACAATGAATAACAATGAGAAGAACATGAGCAAATTCCTGGGCACTTGGTTGTCACGGCCTAGCCTGAGTTATGGTGAGATGCTCCGTATGCAATGGGCAGGGATGCAGCAGATAGAGCTGAGAGAGGTACACCAGGAAGGGGTTGAGGTGCTGTTCCGAGCAATATGGACTCTACTATAGGACACAGCAAGTCTGAAGGTGTTTTGTTTTGCTTGAGAAAACATCTTGCACATAGCCCAGACTGGCCTTTGAGTCCCAGTCATCTTTGCCTTGTGTCCCCAGTGCTGGGGTTACAGGTGTCTGGGGATATTAATCCATCTTAATGGCTAGACTTGTCTCCTAGAAACCTCTCTGTCAGTACAAAGAAGACGGAAGGGGAGAGTCTTATAGTCAGGCTCAGAATTACAAGGTTGTAATAGGCAAACTGGAGACGAAGGCAAGGAGAATGGGTACGGTCCCACTGGGGACATTTTGCTGTACCGTGTGGATAATAGGGATTTCTGGAGATCAGAACATGTTCTGATTACATTGCAAATCAAGGGTAAGAGGGCCCAACTCAGAGCCAGGCACGGTGGCTCACACCTGCAATCTCAGCATTTTAGAAACTGAGGCAGGAGGATTGCCACAAACTCAAAGACAGACTTGGCTACATACATGGTGAGTTCAGGACCACCTCGCAAAAACATAGTGAGACTTTCTCTTAAAACAAACAAACAAACAAAAACAAACAAACAAAAAGCAAAAAGTGGCAAACCTGATGGTAAATAGTTCTGGCTTTTTTATTTACTGATAGGTGATAGTCAGTCCGCCTGAACTAAAATAAATGTAGTTTTCTCGCCTCTAAAATAAAGGACATAATCACTACGTGATTCTTTAGCTATGACATCAGAATAAGAGCACGTGCATACTCAAATCACAGCCACTGATAAAAGTCAACAGACTAGTTCAGGGGGTCTCAACCTGCTGAGGGCAGAGACCCTTTATGTGGTGACCCCCAATCATAAAATAATTTTGTTGTTACTTCATAACTGTAATTTTTCTGCTGCTAGGAATTGTAATATCAGATATATTTGGTATGCAGGATATCTGATGTGTGGCCCTGTAAAAAGGTCATTTGAATCCCCAAGGGGTTGCAACCCACAGGCTGAGAACCCAAGGACTAGTGTTGTGTGTCTGATGGGAGAGTATTTCACACACAGGATGAGAACCCCTGGACTAGTGTCTGACGTGGATATATTTCACACAGAGGCTGAGAACCACCCGACTAGTCACGTGTGTCTGACATACTGGATTTCACTGGCTGAAATAGACGCGAAACTAAGAAATAGGATTGGGATGCCTGCTATGTGCCGTCTTCAGCTGTTCTTAGCATATAGGTTGTGGAATATTTGTTACACTGTGTGAAGATGCGTCACTATGATTGGTTTAGTAAAGAGCTGATTGGCCAATAGTTAGGCAGGAGAGAATAGGTGGGATTTCCAGGAGGAGAGAGAACTCAGGAGAAGAGCGGTAGGGACTGACAGTGAGGCACAGGGGAAGCAGGACGTGCAGTGGAGAGACGAGGGAACAAGCCACGTGGCAGAAAGTAGATTGAAAAATACGGGTTAATTTAAGTTATAAGAGCTCTTTGGAAACAAGTCTAAGTTAGAGGGCAAGCCTTCATAATTAATAATAAGTCTCTGTGTCATTATTTGTGGGCTGGCGGTCCTGACGAGAAAGCACTGCTATACAAAAGCTAAGTGTGGCGGCTAGTCTTGACTGACAACTTGACCACATCTGGGATTAACAAAAACCCAAGCAGCTGGGCACACCTGTGAGGGGTTTTCCTAGATGGGTCACTTGAGGTGGGAAGACCCACCATAAATCTGGGCCACACCTTCTGGTGGCCGCCCACATAAAAAGTCATGGAAGAAGGACGCTTTTGCTTTTTGCCTGCTTGTCCTCTCTCTGGCTGGCAAGTTCATCTGTCCTGTTCCTGGGCCTTTGCTAGAACCACCAATTCTATTAGCTGCTTCAGGATTTCTTCACAGAATGAAGAGTGGCAGTTCTCTAGGAATTCCCTGGGACTCCAGCACCAGATTGGGACCCATGAGACATCCAGTCTGGTGGGTTAGACCACTGCGGGATCCATCAGGAGACAGCCGTTGTTGGATTACTTGACCCATAGCTGGTAACCCCATTTTAAAGTACATATTCATCCTGTCAGTCCTGTTACTTTAAAGGACCCTGACTAATACACTAAGGAGTTACAGTAAGTCATTAACTCACCTCCCTTCTATGCTGAAAACCTACTATAAGCCAGCTCATAAACCAGACAAGTCACAGAGCAGACATTCAAATGCCAGTAGCTAATTTTGAGTTTATCTCGGCCTGTGAAGCGTTTCAGACACGGATAGCCAGGCTGTCAACTATGCTGATTCGTTTCATTTTCATTCACCTTGATCCTAGCTATTAAATCACTTTGGTGAGTTTGACAACCTCCATCAGAAAATGGTCAGGGGGACCGGCAATAGGAGAAGGCAGAACTCAGCTAACAGGCTAGCTAAAATTAACAGGAGAAAAAGAGAAGAAGGCATGCTATTGCCAAGAATGAGATTTCTTCAGGTTTTAATGATCACCTCAGATCCAGCACTAATTAGTAGAGACAAATGAATCACCAGCCTACGTACTTGCATACACAAAACATGCACTCTTTCACACAAAACACAAGATGCATTAAAAGCTTACATCTGTTGACATTTTCAGCTAAACAAAGGCAAGGCAGATAAACAAAGGCTTCCTTCATTTTCTGAGATTTATTTTTAATTGCGTAGATGTGTGTATCAGTGTATGACTACCCCTACATAAGTGCAGGTGCCTGAAGTGGCCAGCAGAGGGCATCAGATCCCCTGGAGCAGGTGTGATTGGCACTTGAAAGCCAGCAACTTTAAGCAGCATGCTCTCTTGACCAGGCCATCTCTCCAGTCCCTCCCCTAGTTTTGTGGCTGCCTATTTGAAATTTAGAAGGAGACAGAAGCACTCCATGCCAGCAGAGTATCTATTTTTAGAAGTGAATGTCTAAAATGTTTTAATTTAGTTAGCACTTCCAAATGGTGGTCTGAATTTTATTCTTTGGACTTGATTGACCTCATCTACTGATGTTTTATTGCTCTTTTCTGATGATGCAGCATCAGAGCTCCTAAGACTTGAGCAAGAAGTACTTACAACTCCACATTACCTTCTTGGCAGTCTCAGTGCGCCAAGAAAAAACCTTTACCTCCTCTTTGAACATTTGCCAAGTTACATGAATAAATAGTCAGCAGGAGGATCTTGGGTAATTTCCCCAGAGGGCTATTGCTGAAGGAGAAATCAACCTCATTGTCTTTGATGTGCATTAGAGTCGTAAGTAAAAACCCCATGACACTCTGACAAATGCTTTCTCGTTTCTCCTGCAGCCTTCAACACATTTGAAACAATCCAAACTTGAGCCAAGTGCGAGGTGCCACTCCCCCATAGAAATAACCTCTGATGTTTTCTCAGATTATAAGAGTCAACTGACTTTAAAGTTAATTTCTTATATGAATTTTCTGATGAAAAAATTACCCCCAACCAGAAAGAGAACTCAGCCTTGCCAATCCGTCACAGCACCCATGTCTTACTCAGATCTGTATCCTCAATGCACAGAGACTGCCTGGCCTGAGAGCTTGGTCGCCATTAACTGACGTTAGGGAAGGACTCACCTTCAAAAGCATCTCTTCGTGTTGAGGGTTGTCGGAATCGTAGGGCTCTCTGCGTAGTTTTTCCACATCTGCGATGAGGTTTCTGTAACCCACAATTTGCAGAAGGCAAGCCTGGAGAGAGATTCCCAGCCTAAAGTACAGAAGAACCAAGTGTGGGAAAAACGGACCCATGTGCCGTTGGCATTTGCTCCCTTGATGCATGTAGGCTAGCAGTTTTTATGTAAATAGTTTCATATACATATTCAGGAACGCATATTCATGTTTATATTCACCCTTCCTTTTTCTCTTTCCTTGTTTCTCCAGGCAGGGTCTCATGCTGCAGGCCAGGCTGGCTTAGAACTCTCACTCCTTAGCCCAGGCTGACCTCAGATTCTAGACAATCCTCCTGCCTCAGGCTCACACCATGCCTGGCTAGAAGCACAATTTTGTTGAACTGTGAAAATCCTCTCCCTTCATTTTAGCTTTTTCTTAAGTGCAAGTTTAACTGTTTGGCTTAAAACGAACAAGGAAGGCCTTCAGGAAGGTGGCTTGAAAGATGTGAGAACAGAAAACAATAGACTCTTAGGGACCATTTAGGCGGGTATATTGGATTTACTTCAAAAGTCTGTGTATGAGAGGAAGAGAGAGAAAGAAAGGAGAGAGGGAGTGGGCTCAGGGGATTCAGAACAAGAAACTTTTCTAGACGAAATAGAAGAAACACAGGGCAGCTGTGGTGGCTGTGGGGACGGTGGCTGTGGGGACATCACGCCTGTGAATAGTGTCCCGAGAGCGGAGGGAGTGCCATGAGGGACATCTCTCCTCCGCAACATTCCTTCCAGAGTCCAACCACTCTACACATCTGGACACTTTCCTGTGTGGAAACAAACTTGGCTTTGTTGTTGTTGTTGTTGTTGTTGTTGTTACCAAGTGGACAGAATTCAGTGCTCTGAACAGATTTACCTCCACCATTCCCCCCAGGCCTAATTATTTTATGATGTCTACTCTTCAAGTCCAGGGGTTCTCAGCCTTCCTAGTGCTGCAGTCTTTTAATACAGCTCCTCATGTTGTGGTGTCCCCAACCATAAAATTATTTTCATTGCTACTTCATAATTGTAATTTTGCTACTGTTATGAATCTTAATATCAGAAACTTATGATATGCAGAATGTCTGATATGTGAGCCCTGTGAAAGGGTCATTTGACCCCCAATAGTCAAGATCCACAGGTCGAGAACCGCTGTTCTAGTCTCATTTACAGGGCTAGGGGAAAAAGCCCTATCCCTTCAGTTCCCTCTCATGGGGCATGGCTTCTGATTCATAAGGTACACAGTTTGCTGTGAATGGATAGCATGTTGAATATATCTAATCTATGTGTATATCTGTAGCAATAATAATTAAAGAAAAAGAAGCCACGAATTTGAGAGGGATCAGGGGGCAGAACACGGGAAGGATGGAAGGGAGGAGAGGAAGGGGGAAATGATATAATTATATTTTAATTAAAATATAAAAGTGAAAGCCAGCTTTAAAATTTTAATAAAGATCATTTATTATTTGTGTGTGTCTGAGTGAAAGTGTGCGCACCATGTGCAATAGGTGCCCACAGAAGCCAGAAGAGGGCATCAGATCCCTTACAACTGGAGTTATAGGTAGCTGTGAGTTGCCATTTGGATCCTGGGAACCAAACCCAGGCTCTCTGCAGGAGCATTAGTGCTCTTAACTGCTGAGCCATCTCTCCACCCCATGAGAAAAATTTAAAACTATATTTATTACATAATTAACTCAACCCTAACGTCTGAATGAGGCAAAGCTAAAACTTACTAGCACATGAGACTATAAGAAGCTGCTGCAGAGACCAGGAGCAAATGGAGTTTTTTGACCAAGCTCTTGGATAGATGGAGAAAGAGCAACACCTAGCAGACTCTGAAATCCCATTCAACTCTGGCACCATCTTTATTATTAACAGTCTGTGACATTTGATGCCCTCATGCACATAGATCTACAAGACAGTTTGATTGTTAACAACCTCAAGCTGTGTCTAAATATACCTGCATTTAGAATTCATTCTCCTTAATGCCTTTAAAGTCCAAATTCTACTGAAAAAATTGCTGTGCCCAGTGGAAAATATAAAGCTAATTTTAAATGTCACGAACATTGCCAAATGCATTTTAATACTTCCAAGATGAGAGGAATAAATTATAAAGTTCTGAAGTATTCATATAAAAACCATCTCTTCCTCCCACGCATGCCTGTCTTCTTGACAAGCAGGTAGGAACTGTCTCCAAGATTATCAGCCCGGCATGATGGAATATTCATGAGGGAACTGAAGGCATATTCTAGATAGAGCAGAATCAGTATAAGCACACTTATGATTTGAATATATGCAATTAATGTAAAGCACCAAAATCAAGTCATGTCCTGAAGATGAATGAATGGGCTTCCTTGATCTTGTGTTTTGATATTAGTTCTCCCCGCTGCCCCTTTTCGTCTCATGGAGACAGGACCATAAGCTTACAAACCAGAAGAAGCCTAAAGTCATTACCATTTACATACACGAAGCACCTCCATTTTACTTAATGTTCATCTAAAAGTCAAAACACTGCAGATAATTATTTTGATGAGGGAGGGAGGGAGGAAGGGAGGGAGGGAGGGAGGGAGGGAGAGAGAGAGAGAGAGAGAGAGAGAGAGAGAGAGAGAGAGAGAGAGAGAGAGAGAGAGAGCGAGCCATGTGATCTGGGGTCTGTATTTCTCACATGCAAGTCCAGTTCTTACTGTGGGTTGATGTCAGGGTTGATGTTTTTCAGCTCCATGATGTCGTCGATAGTCTTTTCGATGGCATCGGGGTGAACGCTCACTGAGGTCTGCAACAGCTAGAAAACATCTTTCAATCAGTTTCTCCTGTTAGCAGCAGTGGCTTACATACCCCGGGATGGAGGCTTCAATTCTACACCTCTGTATGAGAGTAGGCACTCAAAACAGACTGACACAGTGTGTTTGGATCCCAGGGCCTTCTGTGTTTCCACAGCCGGGGTAGCGCCATTTGCCCAGTCGAGGTATTTGACATAAAGCAGGCACGTAGAAGGCTTGAGCTTTGCTTTATTCTTCATGTCGTCATTAAGCTATTTATAGTACACTGGCGTGGCTTTGTTTTCACTTCATAGAATGAGGGCCCCGGGGACATAGTCTAAAGGTCGCCAAAGTTAAAGAAGATGAGGTAAAATTATCAAAAATCTTGCAAAATAAAGCATATTTTTCTCTTATGTAGATGGTCAACTGTGTACTATTTTTTAAATGTTTTTTTTTCCCCTGTATGTATGGGTGTTTTACCTGTGTGTATGTCTGTGCACCATGTGTGTGCAGTGCGCTTGGAGTTCAGAAGAGGGCGTCAGAGCCCCCCAGACTGGAGTTATTGATGGTTATGAGCCCATATGGGTGCTGGGAATCCAACTTGGGTTCTCTAGCCTGTCCTGGAACTCACTCTGTAGACCAGATTGGCCTTGAACTCAGAGATATACCTGCCTCCCAACTGCTGGGATTAAAGACATGTGCCACTACCGCCCAGCTATTATATTCTTGTTTTATGATTTAAGAGGTGGTATAAAATGAGTTAATTTACATAGACTAAACTTGACAAGTCTGCCTAGAAACTGTCATATATGCAAAGATACATTTACTTCCTGTCTACATTAGCTTTTTGTCAGTGATCTATTTTGTTCTTGCAAGTTCAATTTTAGTTTTTATTGTCATAAAGTACTTTATTTCATCATGTGCACATCTGTGTGGAGTGCACACACTGCACAGCAGGAGTGGAAGTCAGGACGGCCTGAGGAGTCAGTTCCTCCCTGTGGAACCTGGGGATCAAGCCCAGGCTTGGTGGCAGGCACCTTTACCAGCTGAGCCATCTCCTGCTCCACAGGTTTTATGCTCCATGATCAAAGTAAGACCCTCAGTGAAAATTGACTGAATAATAAGAAAACAATTTATTTACCTTACTTTTCGAATCCCTCAGTGATGTTTCTGTTGAAGTAATAACACACACAAATGCCATTAGCTATAATGAATTATAAGTGTTCGAATATGACTTATTTAAATATTATATTGCTTTCTCAGTCCCACCAACTGTGAATTCTGCCCTCCCTTCCACTCCCCGCTCACCAATTTTCATGGTTCTAGACGCTCCAGGCTTGGTGCTGTAGCAAATCCTTTGCAGTTCACACCTTCCTGTGAGCTTCCGCATCACGAACTTCATGCAGCGCCACAAAAACTTACAGTAGAAATACAGGCACACCTGGATCAGCATCCTGTGGGGAACAAAACACAGCGCCCTTCCCATAGAAAGCTGGGAGAGAAGAGAGAGCAGCCACCACCAGCAAGAAAAGAAGCCAGGAAGAAAACCAGCCATTAGAGCTCAGCATCCACAGGTGTTCCTCATTCCACCCCCCCCCCCCCCCGAGGGACAGTTACCATGGCTACACAACTCCAACAAGCTGAGGGGGAAACCCTGGGATTCTGTTTCTCCCATCTTTGTCTAAATATTTTGGAACTCAACCAGTGTTAACATGGCCTCTGCCTGAGACATCGGGTGGGGATGCCTCCTCTTCCCCATCCCATCCCCACCCCGCCTCCAATCTTAATTCCACTCACACCCTACTGCCCGCATTTTCTCTTTTCCGTTCTCCCACCCTTTCCTGTCTCCCTTTCCCCTGGCTTCTGCTGCTCTCCTTTGGTGGTGTGGCTGCTGCCTTCCTTGCTGACCAATCCCAGCATGCCTTACTTCTGCCCAAAGGCTTCCTCATCAATTTTCAGAAGAGGTACTTTTGACCTTTTATTCTTACTCCAAGAGGACAATGTTCTCTGATTTAAATTTAAATTTTTTTTTAGAAACAGGAGTCTTTTCTGGGCTCCAACAAAACACTATGTTCTTACCACACATCCCAACTCCAGTGGCACCTCAGCAAACCAGCAATCATGTCTCTAAACAGGCACATTTTCACACATAACTGAACTTGTGACTTTGCTTTTTTATGTAGATTTTTGATTTAAAAATGAAATGCCTGCTACTTTCTGCTATTGTTCAGAATCTCAGTGACTTGTGCTTTAGAGACAATGACAGCCTGTCACCCAGACTGTTAGGTTCAGCCCCTCTTCACATTGTGTTCCTAGGAGACCGAATTATATCTGTTACTTCCCATTGGTGTCATTTCTAAAAGGTTTCCCCCCCTCTCAAATGTTCTCTGATTCTCTCTTGTTCCAAAATAAGGTGTTTAGGGCTATTGGGATCAATTACAGTCACCAGAATTCTTAGCAATGGTACTCATTTAGCTGGCCGATTAGTCAACTAATTCTTTGGTTATAGTCATGTGTTTGAATAGGTCTGGTTTTCTAATATCGTCAACAGCCTTGTGTTAAAAGTAGAGTCCAATGTGTTTAAAGGCACAGGGTTTAAATTTTTATAAACACAAAGGAAAAGATGACAAGAAAGAGCACGGCCTCCAAACTGTTCCACAAAGCGGGCACAATGGAACACTCCACAGGCAGGAAAATCACAGCCCAGGACAGCTCATAACATGAAAATGTTTGTGATATTTACTTGATAGGAAAAACTGCACACAAAGACTCATGCAATGACCTAAATTTCCTCTGAGAAGTAAAACCATTTTAACAGTGATATGTAAATATTAGGGGGGCTGGCAGGTTTCAGGATGAAGATATTAATAATGGCGTTGCTAGTTATTGGAGTCATCAGCATCTTGATTTACCAAACATACTTTCTTTATCCTGAATGTTATTTTAAGAAGCATGAAAATGATAAAGCCGCTAACATGTATAACACGATCACCGGAAGTCATTATGGGATATGTTTTCTGTGTGCAGCCAGTTACTATGAAATTGGCTGGATGCTGCACTTACTGTGTTAATCAAGCCTGACATTTAAGTGTTCAGGTTAAATACATTCTAAGCTCTGGTAGGATTCGGGTTAACAGGTTTCGGAAAAAAAAAATACCCTAAAAAATAAAGTTAGTGGGACATTTTAGTTAGGCACGTGAGAAGATTATAAAACATCAATGTGTTTGTTTGGAAAACGAATGCTATTTTCTAACTGTTGGATGACTATTCCAAAAAAAAAAAAAGACTGCATTGTATATTTGTTGACTGATGTCCAGGAAAATGGCCATGACAGTGATCCTGGGAAGTATTGTCTTGTGACAATAAAGTAAGAGTAAAGGAGAAAAGCCATCTTATCTGCTCTGTGTCCAGTTTTCAATGACAAATGGCCTCAACATGTGGATCAAAGTCCAGACGAAGCCCCCTTGCCCCCTTTCAAGTCCGTGCATCGCGACCACACCACACACTCTTTGGGTCCTTGTAGAACGAAATCTCCCAAGCGTTAGAAGGCTCTGAGAATTGCTTATGGAGTACTATGGTTTAGAACTCCTCCAAAGCCCCATGCGTTAAAGCCTTAGTCCCTAGCAAGGTACTTTGGGGACCTAACGGGAAGGCTTTAGGTCACTGGGAGTCTGTCTGTGAAGGGGACTGTGGGACCTTGTCCCTCCATCCTTCTCCTCCTTTTTTTCTGTGTGGTCACAAGGTGAGTGGCTCTGCTCCTTGGATACGTCCGACCTGAAGTGCTGCCTTCCCACAGGCCAGAGTGCAGGGCACAGCAGGAACTTCAGAAGTATGAGTCAAGTAAATCCCACTCGAAGTTGCTCTCAGGTATTGAGAATATCAAGAGAAGCTTTTAACACAGGGAGCTGAGCTCCTTCATTGTCCCTCTACCCAGGGGAAAGGTACTAGCCATTTGCTAACTTAAATCAAGCTCCAGAATGGCTTGGCTGCTGCACCAGGTTTACACACAGGCATGGCTTGAGACTTGGAAGTGCCATCCTAGGTGCCAGGAAGCATCTATCTGCAGGAAGACTTGGAGCCTGGGTGTCATTTCTTCCCCAGGTCTCTTTGTATTGCAGAAGAAAAACCCATGTGGGTTTCATAGGCAGATAATTCTACATAAAAGGAGAGAGAAGACATACTATTCTCTTTGCTTTCCTTTCTCGCTCTCTTTTTCATACCCACAAGGATATTTCCACTGTCAAAAGTAATGAAACGTAGTCGAAACGCCGCGGTGGGACTCAGGACAGCAGCATCCCTCTGAAGTGTGCAGAAGACTGTGACAGCCCACAGCCACATAAACCACGCCACAGAACACGAATGACAAGCTCCCCGATGCACTGGCTGTCACATACTACCTACTCTTTTGTAAGCTTCATCCTTGCAGTCTTTGCAACACTATTTGTTATCCAAGATACATTTAAATTTCCCTTTATTTTTCTCTATTTTTTTCAAAGAAGGGAAGTTTGCTTTAAAGATTTATTTCTTTCATGTGTATAAGTGTTGTGCCAGTCTGTACGTATGTGTGCCACATGTGTGCCTCGTACCTGCGAGTTCAGAAGACGGAGCTGGACCCCTTGGAACTCGAGTTAGGGATATTTGTGAGCCACTGTATGGGTTCTGGGAGCCAGAGCCATGTCCTCTGCAAGAACAATAAGTGCTCAAAACTGCTGAGCCATCTCTCCAGTCCCTCTCTTAATTTTCTAACGAGCCAACATACACAGACATTTCATTTAAAGAACAGCTTGCCATGCTACGTACTTTCTAAAACAATTTACCAGATCAATATTTTGACAGACATAATCTATTTTGTGTTTAGTGTGTAGGTCTGGTCTAGGTAAGACATGCTTGAAGGTAGTAGCTCGTAGCTGCCTCCCCCCACATTGGCAGTACTATTTTGAGGACAGAAACTATATCCAACTTTCTACCTGGTGGAAGGACCAGGTTGGCAAAACTCCTGTGTGCATGACTTCCAGTCCCAGGCTCTGAAGTTTGTGGGAGAAACTCAGGATGGTCAAGAGCAGAACAAATTTTTAAATGATAGCAAGTCTTGTGAGATTCTTAACTGTTTTGGCATATTACTCTGAGAAGGAGGAAATTAAGAAACACGTGTGAATATGTTTTCTGATTGGGAAAGGAAAGGGAGTGAGAGGGAAGGGGCGAGAGAGGAAGGGTCTGTCCAGTTTTCAGGGTGGGGGAGCTCTCAGACTCAGTCTTCACGGTTTCCCATTGTGTTTCTGCCCTCAGGTCTGAGAGGAGGCAGTGCAAACACGCTCGTGAGTCAGACCTCGTTGGCTTTCTCTTCCACAGTTGCTCATCCTGTTCTATCTCCCACCCCTTCCACCCATGACCCATGCTCAAGGGGACCTCTCCCAGCCAGGACCAGCAACTGATAAAAATGTAGTCTGAAGAACATTCTCTTTTTTCCATTCCCTACTGATAAGTCTGTAAGATACTGTAGGGATTCTCAGGACTAGAAGGAAACATCCCGACAGTCACCCGTTCTCAGGCAGCAAGGCTTTGCACTTGCTTCTGATTTCTAATCTTGTCTTTCTGATAATGTTCCAGAACATGGAACAGCAGCATCTGGGCAGGGATGCCTTGCTGAAGCACGGGGGACCTGACTCAAGTATAAGTGCTTCTATACATCTCCCATTGCCAGCATTTTATCAGAACGCTGCACACTGGGGTTTATGGCTGAGTTCACAGCAATGCTCCTTCAAAAAACAGTTATGACAATGTTTAGTATTGAAATTCAGGCTCTAGCCCGAACCAGTGTAAATTATTGAAAACAAACCATATCCTCGCCACCAAATATAAGGGAACTCCTGTCTAGGCTGCTTCGTTAGAGGAACACTGTCAGCAGGAATGGGGCCACAGGAAGAGGGGATTCAGCTAGGGCCATGTTACATCTCACTCTGAGGGTGAGGGGTGGGTACCTGTGTTGCACACTACTCCATCACCTTAAATTTGGGGATCTGACATCTTAATTTGAAATAATAAGAGAAAACAGGCTTTAAAAATACAGTTTCATTGAATGTGCTAATGAAAATCAATTCTTGCTTGAAGAAATCCTGCAATAAACAAGTAGACTCTTGATAAGAAAAGGAGCTATCCCAAAGGGAAATTAGTGCTTGGCTCAAATCACTGTTTCCCAAGATGAAACACTTCTCACAGAAGTGAGCATTAGGTACAGCAGCTGTTCAGCATCCCCAGCATATCTCTCTCTCTCTCTCTCTCTCTCTCTCTCTCTCTCTCTCTCTCTCTCTCTCTCTCTCTCTCTCTTTCTCTCTCTCTGTGTGTGTGTTTATCTCTCTGTCTCTCTGTCTCTCTCTCTCTGTGTCTGTCTGTCTCTCTCTCTCTCAAACAGCTGGAGAAAACGATAGTTTGTTCTCTTGAAGTTCTTAATTAGATGTACCTGGCAATTGGTGTGGAATTAATGTGGCAAAAGTTGTTTGACCTAGAGAAGGGGACCCTTTCCTATGGAAGCTCCCAAAAGGGAAGATAAATTCAGATGACTTGAAATGCAAATCACACATGGAAAATATTCCTCTCCTACAGAACAGGGGAGAGTCTCCGACCCTGTCACCAGCTGGAGTGGGGCCCACAGTCATTCTTTGCCCAAAAAGATCATCCTGGCTTCTGAAAAGTAAAAATTAAAGAGACTGCTGGGTAACTGTCTTCCATGGTTTAATGCTATTGCTAACTCTGTTGCCATGGCGACAGGCAACATGTGGGTGTTCAGAGAAGTTTTGTCCATGGGTTTAGAGAACAAGTAGTGGTCATGGGTGAGTGAGGTAATTAATTAATGGGTCATCCTCTTCCGTTCAAGGAGAAGGGGGGATGGAGGTTTATTTCAATTTATTAATGGCATCATTACTCAAGTTAAAAATCTGATACTTAAAAGCATTCCTTTTACAAAATGCATTGTTTTGAAAGTCACAATTTTTTTATTCTGTGTATCTCATGTATGAGGGGAACAGCAAACACAATATATTGACATTTAGAACACACTTCAATGTCATCTCAACTGTATGCAAACTTTTATTAGTAAATTAAAGTATTTTTAAACTAGGGTTGGAGGAGGCTGCTCAGTTAGTAGCTGCTTCCTTCACAAGCACGAGGACCAGAGTTCAATCCCTAGCACCCACATGGAGAGCCAGGGGTGGCACTGTGCCCTGGAACACTGGTGATGAAGAGGTGATGAGGTATCTCAGCCTCGCTCTCCAGCTACTCTGCCCAAATCAGAGAGCTCCATGTTTAATAAGAGGCTCTGTCTCAAGAATAAGGTGGAGAGTGACTGAGGAAAATACCCAATATTGACCTTTGGCCTCCACATACATGTACATACACATGCATGTACACCTGACCACACGTGGGCACACAAACACACCCACACAAAAATACCTCTCAAATCATCAACATTAAATAAATACACAAATACAACATGGCCATCTGTGGCATTTTGAATGTAATTGACCTCCATAATCTCATGGGAAGTGGCACTATTAGGAGGTGTGGCCTTGTTGAAGGAAATGTGTCAACGTGGGGGCAGGCTTTGAGGTCTCTTTTGTTTAAGCTTCCCTCAGTGTCACAGCCACTTCCTGTTGCCTTCTGGTCAAGATGTAGCCAGCACCTTGTCTGCCTGCACACCACCACACTCCCTGCCGTAATGATAATGGGCTGAACCTCTGAAACTGTAAGTGAGCCACCCTCAAAAATGTTTTCCTTCTAAGAGTTGCCATGGCCATGAATAGAAACCCTCACTAAGACTGAAGTTTGTACCAGGAGTAGGGCATTGCTGTGATAGGCTGGACCATGCTCCTGTTTGGAGTAATACGGACTTTGGTACTTTGGTTAGGAAGGCGGTGGAATGCTCTAAGCACTGCTTAGTGGGCCATCCTAGTAGGAGAGTGGAAGACAGTGGTGCTGAGCGTGATTTGATGTTACACTCGCAAACATGTCCACACCGTCTCTACACTCCTTTATTTATCCTCTGCTGGCTCTAACTACAGTCCACATCTGCTGAAGGGGACCGCTGGTGCTGTGGTGCTCACTCCTACTTCACTTCGCTCATGGTGGCTTTTCCATCTCCTGCCCCTGCGGTCCTCATGTCCAAGTTCTGGAGATGGCGTTCGGCGACCAAGGACATGCTTAGAATGTGAAGACCGAGGGTTTGGCTCCCAGCTCCAACCAGCAATGCCCTAACCGCCCCTTGTCAGTATTGCCTTAATGAAGACTTCTGCGGCCAGAAAGCCTGCGGCCTGCCACAGGCCACACCCTTCCTTATATCTTAGCTCGGCCTTGCTCTGCTGCTTGGGAGCAGAGACTGTCTCCCATCCCCTCGTCTCACACATAGCAAGGGAGGCACACAACGCACAAGCTACCACAAATAGGTCTGGATTCAAATATCTGTGTGCCTTGGAACAAGCCGCTCAGCTGACTAAGCTCCCTGGTCTTCCTATGTACGACGGCCCATTAAGTCCTTTACGCAGTTGCTCTGAGAAGGGAAACGCTGTGATATGGGTGTCGTCACAGCAAATGCTGACTGCAAGAATCAGTGGGGCCAAACCTTGGCCGAGAGTGAACGGCTTACAAAGCCCCAGTTACATTCGTGAGGGATGAGGCTTTATTAGCCAATCAGAAGGGTAAAATACTTCCCCTAATTACTTCAAAGCCTGGAGGGAGGGACGGGTCCTGAGTTGCTCACGGCGGTTTGAACTTGGCAAATTCTTGCCTTTTCTTCCTTTTGAGCATACACAGGAAGGTTCGCAATGGAGAAGTGAGACTCTGAGGCTGGAAGAGCCAGTGGCAATTATTTATGAGAGGTGACTTTAAAATTCTCTTTATCAGAATTTTCCGGGATAATGTTCTGATGACTTAAAAAAAATCAAATCTCAAAATAATGAAATTCTAATGAAGGAAAAGATTTTCAGTATGAGTCTCGGGTCCCTTATTACTGTATCTATCAATTGAATTAAAATAAATAAAGCGTATTATAAAAACTAAACCCTAATCCTTAGTTTCACTTGGGGTATATACACGCTGACCTCTTTTTGAGACCACAAAGGTACATTTTCTCATTCACGGTATGTTTTGCTTTCTTCTTATGCAGCTGTGGCTAACATCTGATTGAGTGACCAAGGGCAGTTACTTAGTCAATATTCCATGACTGCATTCAGTCACAAACATATCCTTTAGCTGGGTGTACTCATCCTGTAGCAATTATTTGTTATTCCTAATGCAATTAAAAACACATGGAAACCATATTCTCCATCCAGTTATGCTCTGAGTAGCTCCACCGTCACTATACTCAATGATGACAGCAGCAGAAGAGATGGTTACTGCTATGCTTTGACCGTCCTGTGTAAAACTCATGCTCAGACTGATCTCCATTGTAAAGTGTTAAGGGGTGGGATCAGGGATGTCTTTTAGAAGTGACTAGGCCATGGATGTGCCACCCTCATGGATGAGTCCATGTATGAGTTAGTGGATCAATCCATTTATGATCTTGGAGTGGGGCATCTGTCACACGCCTCTCTCACCAAGCAGACTTTGTAGTCTTGGGATTCTTCAAGGTCTCTGGCAGCAAGAAAGTCCTCTCCAGGTGCAGTCCCTCAACCTTGGGCCTCCCAGCTTCCAGAATCATGAGCTGAATAAATCCTTTCTTATAAATTTCTTGGATAAGGCAGTTATGAAAAAAGGGACTAAGATAGACGCCACACCCTTTAAATGTGAGTTAGAATTCATTCTTTCTTACAATCTGGATTCCCTAAGGTTCATTTAGTTTCCTCTGGTCTAGGCCTGGAGCATTTCATTTCAGAACATTTCAGAAGTTGACAGATTAATCTCTCCGTGGCCTTTTAAGTAATGCTGAAATTCTCCTCAGGAAAAGTCAGCTCCTCGTGCTACTTAATGTAGAATCAGGAATTAATACCTGATTCATTCAGGCTGAATTTACATAACCTTCTTTTTGGTTGAAACGGAAGGGTTTCCAAAGTTGCCCAACAGCTATGAGAATGTACTGTTCAGGGAATAAATATTAATATAACCTTAGTTTGTAAATTTCTTGATGTCTACCCTTCCACATTCCACATATTAGCATAAAATGAACTGAAACAATATAACAGTTAAAAGTATTAAAAGAAAAATCTAAAGCAAAATCCAATAATCAACTAAGAATGGGCAACAAATTTCCTTTTGTTATTTCAAAATAAATAATTAATAGAAACTCTGTGTGTGTATGTGTGTGCGCGCACGTGCACGTGTGTGCTTTGGGTGTGTGTGTGTGTGTGTGTTGCCTCAAGTTTTTCTGAAATGCATTGAGACAGTGTAGAAAAAATTCATCAGTACAGGCTTGACACAACCCTCATCATCACATCCCGTAACTCTGGTGGCAGAGGGAGTCCTGGACGCTAAGCTTCATATCACAGCGAAGCTGCCTGTTAGCATGCTTCTATAGCTAACCAATCTATATTTGCATTCGGGAGATAGTCGTACATACCAGTTTTCCTTGATTGTATAAATAGGTGACTTAATAACCATAGCAACCAAAAACATATCAGGTCAAATAAGCACGTTAGTGATATTTCGATATTTCAGATACTTTCTTTTCACATGGCTGAGAGAAACAGGTTAGTAAATATTCAAGATAACAAACTCTGACATCTGGAAATGGTTTAAGTGTGATCTCCAGGTAGTTTGCATAATTACCCAGTAGTCACCACTGACCAAGCACAGCGAATTCCCCACTCCCCTACCTGTGCCTCCAGAAACAGTGATGGAAACAAAACCAGTGGGGAGAAGAAAGTCTTAAATTGCCTCTGATAGAGTCAAATAATTTCTTGAAAGAAGCAAGTTCACCTACAACTTGCTTCGAGGGTGACCAGGGTAGAACAAGGAATGTGTATCAGATGGAGGTCACTACCTCGAAGGAAAGATGATCACACCAGAAAATGTGTTGAATTTTCTAACGCTCCGACTAACTCTATTTTGTAACTTTTTAATATGATTCAATACATTTTATTAATGGAAAATCTGATGGCAATTAGCAGTTTTGGAGTTAGGCACAAGGAATCCAGCCAATGGCTTCTAAGCAACAGGACTGTCCAAAGTCTACTAGCACAGACTCTCTGTGCAGGTCAGCGTGGGAGCTGCTCATGGATATTGCGGAGACAGCAGGGCAGCAGGAACAAAGAGAGCACACTGGCATCATGGGGGAGTACTGGTGTGGACCCGTGTGTCAGTCAAGCCCTAAATTTTGAAGACTTAAAATTCTTTATTTCAGAACAATGATTTTACAGAAATTACATTTATTGATCATTTAATAGCTGGTTTATTGACCTCAACTTTCAGACGACTGCATATCACTCTTGAGGAACACATGTCTCTGAGGTCATGAAGGACATCATGCTTTTGACCAGGCTCTCCTGTCACCTCCAAGTGCTCTCTCAACATCAAAGGGTGGACAGAGGAAGAGAGGAGCCTCACTCACAGGTTACCCTCGTTCAAAATGCAAATCCAATGACCCTGTCTGGGGATCACAACTGAGGAGCAGAGGAGATAGCTAGCTCTCTAACTGGCAAGGAGGTTTCTCCACTTCGGAGGGCTCATCCAGGGAGCCTTGATCACTTACCTCAGGAAGTGCTTCATTGTGCTGCTGTTCACTCTCCAGATGTGATGCCAACTGTCTTTAAGCGATTGCTTCCAA
The DNA here is from genome assembly GCF_903992535.2 of Arvicola amphibius. Classification (NCBI taxonomy): domain Eukaryota; kingdom Metazoa; phylum Chordata; class Mammalia; order Rodentia; family Cricetidae; genus Arvicola; species Arvicola amphibius. Next base: position 122,123,572 of record NC_052049.1, read on the forward strand.
ATTTTCTTCTGCCAAAGTAAGTGTGGGCTACAGGGAAAAAAATGAGAGTTACTGGGATTTCCAAAAACCTCCTGCTCTGCCCACAACATCATCACCAGAACCTCCCACAAAGGGAATTCAAGAGCTGGAGATGAACGCCACAGCCTTTCATCTTACGAATGTACAACTAACTTTCCATTTTAAGTCACTTGCTAGAGCTGATTTTATGAGCTTCAATTAATAAGCCTTTTCTCTTTGGTGGGTATTTTTCCTACATCTCGAGGAACAATACATATAAGAAAAATAAAATAAAGAGCCATGAAAATTACTATCATGGTTTCCAGATACCCTATGAGCCTGACAGCCTCAACCTCCCAAAAGCAACAATTCGGAAAGAACTGGAAGGAACTGATAATATTGCTGAGCTCAGAATCAGTCCAATTAGAATATGCTAATAGAAGATTTAAAATAGTTGTTTAAGAGTCAGACACTCCAAACAAATAAAAGATGCATCAAGTGTCAAGTTCAAGTTTCTTGTTTTGTTTTCGCAATGAACAGAATAGTAAGAGCTTAAATTTGCACAGTGTTTTGCAGTTCAAAGCCTCCCTAAGGCTCAGGGAGCGGATGCCATAGAGGAGGGAATGGAAAGAACGTAAGATCAGAAGACAGGGAGACGGACCGTGAAAGGCCATCTTCTGGATATGACGTGGTCATCACAGTCATGCTCGCCCAGCAGTTATGCATATAAGCTCTTGGCCTGCACACGGCTGTTCCCGTCAACCATCAGTTATGAATGGGGCATCTACACCCCCACCCCACTGATAGATTCAGGGAGAGGAGAAGTCATTGTCTTCAGTTGTGTATCTGTTGCTGAGGCTACCAAGTTCCAATAGACAGCCCTGGTTAAAGACAGTGGGGTCATGAAATCAAACAGGAAGACATGAATGTGAGGAAGGGATTTGGAGGGAGGAAAGGGGTTGATGGGGAGGAAGAGAGAAGAGAGAGTGAGTGGGAAAGTAATCAGAATGCATCAGAGACATGTATGAAATTGTCAAACAGCAAAGTTAATTTTAAAAAGTCTCAAAAATGTTTGCTTTCGCAAAGCTTACAACATGATATCCTCTGTGGTGGTTTGAAAGAAAATGGCCCCTAAAAGGAGTGGCTTTGTTGGAGTAAGGTGTGGTCTTGTTGGAGGAAGTGTGTCACTGTGGAGGTGGGATTTGAGGTCTCCTATGCTCAGCCATGCTCAGTGAGTCAGTTCACTTCCTTTTGCCTTTGGCTCAAGATGTAAGAACTCTCAGCTCCAGCACCATGTCTGCCTGCATGCTGCCTTCCTTCCCACCATGATGATAATGGACAGAACCTCTGTACCGTAGTGGGCCACACCATTTAAATGCTTTCCTTATAAGAGTTGCTGTGGTCTTGGTGTCTCTTCACAGCATTAGAAACCCTAACTAAGACATGCTCTTTTTTTCTGGGAAGGAGGATACATAGGCAGCCTACAGAGAATCAGGGTAGGTGAAAAGGATGAAACAGAGTTGGCTGCAATTGAGAGCGGAGAGACGATATCCCTGAAGGAGGGGCAAGGGGAAGTCTAACGTCAGAAAAAGTGAGTGGAGGAGTGGAGGGAAGAGCCACAGCTACCACCTGGAGAAGCTCAAAAGCTGGGGGACAGAGCACAGGTAAAGTCCAGTCTTTTCCTTAACATATATTTTCTCCTGCAAGTACTCTCTACAATGTAGAGTCTACATGTTTGAAAAAGAAAATCTACACGTGGAGACTGTGGTTGATTGCTTCTGGCAAGACAGCGAGGAGAGCAATGATCTTTAGCCTTTTAAGTGTTTTTCTCAGAAACGATATCAGAAGCAAAATAAAAAATAATACTTGTTCATTTTGGATGGTGGGACTCTCACATCCTTCTTTGCAGATCTGTGGTTTCTAAATGAATCAAAATTTTAACTGAATTAATTATTTTGTCTCTCCAAAGATCTTATGGTTCCTCATTGCCCACCTTTGAATGGAGCCAGGATTGGAGAAATGGTCAATCTAAGTCTGGGACATGATGAGAAACATTATGTTGTGCCGGAAAGGGATGTGTTTAATACAAACAAAATACACAACAGATAAACATGGAAAGAACCCCAGTGGGCAAAGAAGGAATAATCTGAGCAACAACAACAAAAAGCAGTATTGGATTAGAACCTAGGTATAATGAAGATCCAGGTTCCGTATCAGTACTGTGTCAGTACTGGATGACTGGATCAGTAAACACAAGGAGGAGGCTTTGCATCTTCTTTCCCCTCAGAGGAAGGCTAGACCTAGTGTCTTCCTGGAGACAGTATGGAAAGACAGAGAAAGGAGTGGATAATACAGAGACTCTTGACAAGCACGAGTCAGGTGGTAAAGCAAATGTCACCAGCCAGAAGTCGCACTGACAGCAAATGGCCATATGTAAATGATCCTTGCTCCTGTGACTTCCCCTCAACCCTGTCACCCCAGTCTAATCAGGAGAGAAATGTCAGACAAACCCCAGAGGGAGGGCCTGCCACAGAGAACATAACTGAGCTTCTCAAAATGCTTAAGGTAATTAGAAATAAGGAAAGTCCAATAAAGTGTGGAAACAAAGAGGTGTGTGCCTAAGGAGATGGGTCCTACCAGATGTGGCATCACAGGCAAGGTCCCGAAGCAGAAGAGGGGGTGCAGTAAAAGCTAAGGAAATGTGAAAAAAAGCACAGCTCTGAGTGCCACTGCTCAGGGGGCGGAAGTATTGCTGTGCACAATGACCTAAGCTCAGTTAACCTGGACCCACGAGGAATGGAGAGAATGAACTCCCGAAAGCTGTCCTCTGACCTCCGCACACATGTGGGGGACATTTACATCCTTGCACTTACAACACACACACACACACACACACACACAATCATGCACATACACATACAGTAATAATAAAACTGAAAATACTTACAAAATATTATTTAAAAGGAAAAAGATGGACTTGGGTTAATAATGAGATACCAATACATATCGTTAGTCGTGGCAAGTATATTGCATTAATCCAAAATATTAATACTGGAAACTGGGTGGTACGGTATAAAGGAACTACCTGTACTTCTTAGTGACGTCTCTGTAAACAAACGCCATGCTTCTTACGATTAGACACAGTGCTAGGCAGCAAAGACACAGGGTGAATTAGGGGGGCGAGACCACACCCTTCAGACCTAACAGTCTTGAGTGACAGGCTGACATAGGAAAGCAGATAGGTGCATAGGCACAGAGCTACAAGTGGGAATGTGCCCTGAGACATCAAGGAAGAGAGATGGCCAGCTTAAATGTAGGGGGCAGGGGGCTCCCCAAAGAGCACATGTGAAACCCCAGAAGTGAAAGAAAGGACAATAGTTATAGAGGACGTTCCTATGACTGAAGGTGGTCCTCGGTGGGAAGACAGCAAGAGGTGGAAAGGCAGAGAAGGTCATCTCAGAAGGCTCTGTGGATGGTGTTGAAAGAGGTCGAAGCATCTTGCATGAGTAGTGAGAATTACTGCAGGCTTTCCAGCTGGTATGGAACACAGCTTTATTGTTTAAAAACTACTCCGGGGACTAGAGAGATGGCTCATGGTTAAGAGCATTGGCTGCTCTCCCAGAGGACCTGGGTTTGATTCCCAGCACTCATATCATGGCTAGGAACCATCTGTAACTCCAGTTCTAGGGGATCTGATGCCCTCATCTGGCTTCTGTATGCAGGACACATGCAAATGGTGCACATGCAAAACATCCATAAAATAACAGTAAAGTTTAAAAACCTGATCTGATTGTAGTACAAAGAGTGAGTTGTACCATGATGAAATTACAGTGGTGATACCATCTAGAAGCTTCTGTGATGATGCTGACAGAGATGATGGTGTAGGAAGGCAGTGGATGGAGATACAGAGTGAAGAATTTGAGAGATAATTAGCAGACGGAGTTGGCTAGACTTTTGTAAACTGACCATTTGATGTTCGGGTTTGTGAAGGAAAAGGAGGAGCCAACACATGCCCCTGCTTGTGGATGGCAGCTGGAGAAAGAGTTCACTGAGATACAGAACTTTGGAGAATTTGACTTAGGAATCTAGGACATTCTTAGTTTTTAGGGCTAAGTGATGGTATGGAGATAGATGGATCTGAAGGTTAGGAGATCATCTAATATCTGAAGATTTTAGATAAATATTTAGAATATAATTAGAACCATAGCCCAGAAGGCATTACTAAACAAACCAGATATACAACCCATCTTCATGGCAACTCTTCTTTTTCATAAGAATGAGACTGAATTAGAGTTCTCATAATACAGAGGTGGTAAAGAATGAACTACAGTCAGGAATACGTTGTCAGGCTTAACAGACATTTTTATCCTCAAGTAGTTCAATTTCATGTGGCTACAAATTTGTTTTATCTTAGAAAAACTTTTTAAGTCCATTTAGCAGAATAATAGTAATGGGTTCAGCCCGAGGAAGCTATGACCTGTCTAGTCGCAAGTTATTGGCTGGACACCAAGATGGGTGGTGAGGGAAGTGGGGTAGATCAGGAAGAAGCTGGGAGGGGGCTGGATGTGATCGAAACACATTGTCCACAATTCTTGAAGAATTAATAAATTTTTAAAAGATAAAATTAACATATCTAGACTGCATGTCATAACAATATGGGAAAATGAAATAATACAACAGAAAACCTAAAGCAAAAACTTTCTGGGCTATGTATAGTAGCTCCCAAATTTATCCACGGGGACAAAACTTGTCCAGTGTGTGTGGCCAGCATTGCACTGGATTGTACAGCATGGTTTGGAACTCTAAGGAAGACTTACATCCATGGGACAAGTCGCCAGAGGGGTAGGGAGGGGACTGGTGGTTACAAGTGGAAGCTTTGGAGAGAAAGTTCACACAAGTACCACTAGCCAGCTGGCAATTTTAGTCAAGCCACTTCGTCTGTCTACGGTTCAGTGGGAAGAGCAGTCATATCTACCTTGCAAGGTAGTTCCAGGAACCGAATGGACCAAAGTATGGAGGTGCTTAGGATCCTTACAGGTACACAATGGGCTCCCAGGACCCGAGCACCCATGGTGTTATTACTTTGTCACTATTATTATATCTTCAGCTAAAGTAAAAGATCATTTTATCAAGAGTCACTTAAGAAACTGTCAAGACAGCCAGACAGTGGTGACACACGCCTCTAATCTCAGCACTTGGGAGGCCGAGGCAGGCGGATCTCTGTGAGTTCGAGGCCAGCCTTGTCTTCAAGAGCTAGTTCCAGGACAGGCTCCAAGGTTACATAGAGAAACCCTGTCTCAAAAAACAAACAAGCAAAACAAAACACAAAACAAAACAAAACAAAAAACCAAAAGCCAAAATCAAATCAAAACAAAATAAAACAAAAAAAATCAAGAAATTGTTAAGATATGTTCTGGCAGATTTTTGTGACCTGAATTGACAAATGCTGGTGGCAGGGGGAGAAGGAAATAGATGAGAAATATTTATTGGGTAGAAGCAGCGGGTTCACTTATTGGTGGACAGAAAGTGATGGAGAAATAATCGTCAGTTTTACTCATCTGCCCTCCAAACAGGAGGACAGCACAACTAGATATAATTCGCTTGCACCCTCCTCCCCCAGAGAAACATCAAAAATGGCGGGTGTTAGAGTAAGTAAAGTGGCATTTAACCCATTGCTCACTGGCAAGTCATTATATAAGTTAGCTCAAATCTGTACAGAAAAAAAAAAGCTTAGTTAAAATTGTGGCCTATTTCTTTATGTTTTAAGGAAGACAATTTTACTGCTAGACAGTCTTTGTAGTAAGACTTATGGGACATGATATATGAGGCTCTGAGCTGCTTTTGATAGGGAATATCCTTTTATTGCTTTTCAGTGAGGTGCCAAGTGCCACAGTCCTCCTTTGTGGCCACATTAGCACTTTCTGGTTCTCTCCCCATCTTCAGCACTGCCACAACAGACACTGGTGCCACAGACATCTCGAGTGTCCACACCAGGCTACTATGTTTAATGATCAAATGTGGATTACCCACTTGGCTATATAGCTAGTTCATCCACTGACAAATACAGGTGTCAAACATTTTTAATTCAGAAAAAGCTCACTAATTTTCTGGCTAGACATTAGTGTCCCCTCTTTAAAAGATGGCACTATTAATTAAGGAAAACATAAAAACCATTCTTTTCACTTCCCCTTATCCATGACTTATTCTCTAGAGGGAGTTTATTCTGAGGTGGACACCAGAATTGTCTGTTGTATTCTGCATCCTTAATAGTGTTCCAAAACTTTAAAAAAATTTTTACGTGTGTGTATGTGTGTGTGTGTGTGTGTGTGTGTGTGTGTGTAAGACACACCCATGTGATTGTCTGGTGACCAAAGGAAAATGTCAAGTGTTCTGCTTTAGGACTCTTGCTTATTCCCCTGAGACAAGGTCTCTCACTAACTCTGGAGCTTGCCCTTTTTGGGGGGACTAGGGCAGCAAGTCCCAGAAGTCCTCCCACCTCTTCCCCACCAGTGTTGGAGTTACAGGTGCCTGCATCTATGTCCAAGAACAAGATATCTGGACTCAGGTCCCCATGTTGTGCAGCAAGCACTCTCTCCCGCTAAGCTGTCTCCTCACCCCTCACAAATAACCTCTTTGCTGTTTCTTTCCTACCCAGGCTCCTAAACTGAATGAAGCCTGGTAAGCTGCACACCCACCAACATATTTGTCAGAACGAACGCTGCACCTTAGGAAAATACACCTTAAAAACACTAGTAAAACAAACTCTAAATTTCCCACCTGGAAGAAAAATCATAGATCTTACTTTCCCTATAATAAAGAATACGATTATAAGCTGGGCTTGTTAAGCTCAGCAGGGCACGGCAGTGATTTGTCTCCATGTGTACAGAGATGAACAGATCCAAAGAGAAAGATCAAATGATCCAGCTTGCTGATCAAACACCCCGAGGCGAGCCGGCACTTCGGTATGGGGCTCTGCTGTTATCTGCCTCCTCTCTTTTTCCAGCTGGGAGGGAAGGGATGGTGATGAGTGGTCCAAGACTTCTGAAAGGCTCTCACCCAGACATTGGGGGACTTGCCAGGCCTTTTTTGAGCATGAATCTCCCAGAAGTTCTTTGTAAAGTACCACAGCGTAACCTCATCTCTTCCATCCAGCCATTGAACACCCCAGGGAATGGTTAGAGACTCTACTAGAGGAAGCAAAGCTTCTTTCTTTAAAATCTTAAATCCTAAGAGAACACACACAGAGAGAGAGAGAGAGAGAGAGAGAGAGAGAGAGAGAGAGAGAGAGAGAGAGAGAGAGAACTCCCTCTGTACAGTCTCGAAGTTTTAACTGTAACAACCAAAATACCGTGGGCACATGGTGCTTACACACACATAAAAACCAACTCACAAAGTGAATGCCAATTCATTGTAACATCTTCCCAACTTGTGATTATCCCGGCATTTAAAAGAGTATAGAGTACATTTTAAGATAAAGTTCTAATCCCAGCACTTGGGAGGCAGAGGCAGATGGATCTCTGTGAGTTCAAGGACAGCCTGGTCTACAGAGTGAGTTCCAGGACAGTCAGGTTTACACAGAGAAACCCTGCCTCAAAAAAAAACCCAAAATAAATAAATAATATTAAGATTCAACCTGAAGAATTAAATCTCAGTTTAAGGTTTTGTGGAATTAATAACAGTTAATATTTAAACACAAGTTGCTAAGAGTTGGGCAACAACCAATGGGTTTTGTTTATAAACTCAATCTTAGTCACTTCATGACGTGAATCTTAACTATTGTTTCCACTTTGCAGAAGGGGAAATTGAGCTAGAGAGGTTAAGGGATCTCCAAGGAAGGTCTATGGTTGGTTAGCACACGGCAGAGCTGAGTTTCAGGAGACAGTGGCACTCAGCTCTCTTCTGTGCTGCCTCTAAAAGCCACTGGGACAAAATTCTAGATAGACTTGGAAAAGAGGATGAAAACTCCATTTAATTCACCTTAAACGGCAAAGCCGGGAAGCAAGCCATCAAGGTGTGGGTCTGAGCCTATACCTGAAGCTTCATGGCATCCTTGGGGAGCTACCTAGAAGATTACCTTCCAGACACTTCTGGTCTTATCTAATGATAATTATGGCCCTTCTAGAATGTAGTGAAATAAGAATTGAGAAGACATTCCTCAGTCAGGTAGGGATTTCGAAATCTACTAGAAATAGATCTAAGTGTTCTTAGAGAGATGGCTCAGTGGTTAAAGCACTGGCTGCTCTTCCAGAGGACCAGGGTTTGACTCCCAGCACCCACAGGGTGGCTCAGCCTCACAACCTTCTGTAGTGCCAGCCCCAGGGGAATCCAACACCTTCTTTTAACCTCCATAGAAGGTTCACAAATGTGGTACACAGATATACACGCAAGTAAAATACCCCCCCACACACAAAGAAAATATAAAATAAATATTAAAAAAAGAAACAGTTGGCCAGGTGGTGGTGGCGCACGCCTTTAATCCCACCAATCGGGAGGCAGAAGCAGGAGGATCTCTGTGAGTTCAAGGCCAGCCTGGGCTACAAGAGTTAGTTCCAGGACAGGCTCCAAAGCTACAAAGAAACCCTGTCTCAAAAAAAAAGAGAGGAGGAGGAGGAGGAGGAGGAGGAGGAGGAGGAAGAGGAGGAGGAAGAGGAAGGAGAAGGAGAACAAGAACAAGAACAAGGACAAGAACAAGAAGAACAAGAAGAAGAAATAGGAAATAGATATGTTTCATTTTGACCCAGCCCTTCCTTGGTGATGTCATATTTTGGTGAAAACGCAAACTGGAGGGAAAACACGAACACTTTAGAAAATGTTCCCACTACCAGATACCTGGGGCTGATGTAGTTTACATTAATTCTTTATTACGCTTTGCATGCATGCCTGTCTGGGGATGATTTTCAATAAAACAGAACAAAGATCTTATCCAAAATGAGCATGCCAGCAAGGAACACATCTGCCTGGGACACCAACCAAAGGCTCTCAGCTCCAGCACCACGTCTGCCTGCACGCTGCCATAATCTCTATCATGGTGATAATGGACTGAACCTCTGAAACTGTAAGCTGCCCCCTCAATTAAATGTTTTCTTTATAAGAGCTGCTGTGGTTGGGCCCGGTGGTTAATCCTTTAATCCCAGCACTCGGGAGGCAAAGGCCAGAGGATCTCTGTGAGTTTGAGGCCAGCTTGGTCTACAGAGTGAGTTCCTGGATAACTAGGGCTACACAGAAAAACCCTGTCTTGAAAAACCAAGACAAAAAAAAAAAGAGTTGCCGTGGTCATGCTGTCTCTTCACAGCAATAGGGAATCCTAACTAGACAATTAGCAGATTCAGAAAATGTCTGGTTTTCAGCCTGCTTCATATTTAAGCAAGTCCTAAAAAGTAACAAATGTATGTAAAGAATGAGAGCCTTGTGATTTTAAAAGAATACGAAGCAATAAAATAACAAACTGAAAAAAAAAAAGACAAAAAAATGGAAGGAACCAGTAAGGTAATGAAGAGATGGGATGGCATGGGGTGAAAAGGGAGAAAAGAAGAGAAAACCCAAGGCTGTGAGCATCTGGAGTATGGACAAAATGTAATTTGGCATTCACACAATGACAGGAAACTAGATATGAAAAATTACCACCCTGAATGAAAATGAATGAGATAGTCTTTGAAACTGCACAGTTCCCGTTCCCACACACTGCCCAGCCTACCCCACGAGAGGGGCATGCTCACGGATACTCATTTCCCCGAGGCCACGGTCCAGAGTTGTTCTTTCCTCCTTCCTCAGCAACTGTCTTTAAAACCGACCTGCTGACATGCCCCAGCACGACAGCATGGAAGCGCCTTCCCTTCCGCAGGCACGGGCACTTGTCTAGGGTTATTTTGTGATTTAGAGCGACGGCAGAAGTCAAGGCTGCCCATAAATTTACTCATGACCTGCTTCAAAAGCACATGGTTTTCTGCTTTTCCAGGCAGCAAATGGTTGGCGAGCACAGTAGATGAGATATGTCTCTGACCTTTAAAAGACTATGGGAATTTGAAAAAGTTATAGTCCCTTTGACACAGAGTGTTCTCAATATTTTAGTTATGAAAATTAAACTTCTAAATAAAAACCATTGTAAAAGGCAGTAGAAATGTGGGCACAGTTTCTCACACTAAATGTAAAATGTGCTTTCCTGAGAAGTACAGATTTGCAGTGAAGAAGGTTTGGGTCCTAGGGACTGGAGTACCAAGTTTTAAAAGTATTACCCTGATGTAAAGAAACCATTTATTTTATGTACTTATTTTCATATCTTATTTCTAGTTGTGTGTATGGTGTGTGTGTGTATGGGTATGTGTGGGTGTGGGGTGTGTGTGTGTGTATGGATGGGCATGTGTGGGTGTGGGGTGAGTGTGGATATGGGCATTGTGTGCATGCGTGTGGATGGGTGTGTGTGGATGGTTATGTGTGTGTGTGTGTGTGTGAATGGGTATGTGTGCATGTGTGTGGACGGGCGTGTGTACATGAGTGCAGGCGGCCATGGAAGACAGAGGCTTCCTCTATTGCTTGCTGCCTTATTTCTTGCATTAGGGTCTCTCCCTGTGAACCTAGATCTCACTGATTTGGCAAGATTGGACCCAGACATCCTCTTCTTTGATCCCTCTTGGCTCTGGGACTATAGGCACATTCCACTGCACCTGGCATTTTATATGGGGATACAGGCTCAGGTCCTCATGGGTGTGTGGCGAGCACTTTAAGGACTTTTTTTTAAACAAGCTTTTTACTCAGAGTATGATAGTTTATATCAATAACATCCTAGGTTCAGCGAACTATAGATGGGGTGAGCAGGAAGAGACTGGTGATTAAGGCATGATACACTCTAGAGACCAAAACTTTATGGATTAAAAAAGAAAAAAATTGTTGCTTCTTGAAATAGTTGAAACATAATATTTATTATTCTGACAAGCATTCTCTCTTATAACCACCTCCCATTTCCACCCTAAAGCAATCTTTGAAATCACTCTGCTCATAGATGCATATGTCTCCACATAAGTTTGCCATCGGACTCCCTACCTCTCCTCACTTATCCCCAGATCACTAGCTCAGGCCACACAAGGTGACTTGTCTCACTGACACTAAGAGATTGAATAACTATCTCCCCACTTTTGTTGTTCACTCAGTGGGTCCTAGAGACTGATGAATGTCCCTCCAGTAGCATAAGATTAGTCCTGTGCTAATCAGGGCTCACTGTTGCAGAAACAGACATTAGCAGGCCATGGCAGATCATGCCCATAACCTCAACATTGAAGAGGCTAAGGCAGGAAGATCTCCAAGAATCCAAGACCAGTCTGGGCTACTGTCTCAAAAACCAAATCCCAAACCCCAAACCAAACAAACCCTTTCTCCTATTAAGCAGAAAATGCATTTGTCATGAAAATAATCCCCAGATGTCCAGGTGGGCAAGGAAATCATGTCTGGATGGTATATAGCCCCCCCCCCATGCTTCCTTAACATGTGACATAGATGCAGCCTAGGAAAGAAACCTCTGCTGCCAGCTCCAGACACCGGCTGGTACTGCTTCTGCACTGTCTGGCATTGGTAGAGGGGCTTTAATGGCTGGAATCCCTGAAACGGAATCTGGATGCCAGAAAGAGGTCTCAGGCTCAAAAGTGTGTGAAAAAGAAACACCTGGCACTTTCAACACCTGTTAGTGGTGGGAAGTGGACCTGTTCTGTAATGTAGTGGGGGGCCTTGTGATGGCGATTTTACATGTCAACTTCAACTGCTCCAAAGAGTCCCAGTTACATTATCTCTGGGTATGTCTGAATGTAGTTTCTGGATAAGATCAATGTTTGGATCCCCTAGACTCAACAACCCCAGTATGGGTCAACAGTATCCAGCTGCAGTGGGCCTGAATGGAACAAGAGTGGAGGAAGGAGGAAGTAGTTTCTCTCATGTCTGAGATCTGGTGTCTTCTTGCTCTTGTGTAGAATCTCACCAGCTTTTATGGGTCTCTGGTTTGCAGACAACAGATTATAGACACAACCAAAAGAGCCCGTCATTTATAATAAATTTCTTTACACACACACACACACGTATGTGTGTACACAAATGTGCCTATCTTCTGTTGGTTCTGTTTCTCTGTATAACACTGAATACAGTCACCAATACCGGACAGGAATTTTGAAGGCAATGTTTAAAACGAGTAGCAAATGACCATTCTATAGTATAAACAAATCTTTGAAAGTCAAAACATGATGCAGAGGGATGCCAGGGACTACACACCCATTGTCACACTCAGTTAGATGTACGACTTAAGAAACATGTCTAGGTTTAGGGCTGCTGAAAACCATCATTATTCAGAAAGAACAATTTCAGATATGAGCTTACATGATTAAAGGACATTCTGGAAATAACCCAGTAGTAGTCACTGAAGAGGTATACTTAACTTTTAATTGATTAATTTGTGATTTTTAGTTGCCTAGGCAATATTAAGTTGCCTATTTATATTATTTATATTTATATTAAATATAAAAAAGTTATATATTTATTTTAAAACAAAGGACAGAGGTAAAATAGTTATCTGTTACATATAGTTTATTAAGTTGAGTTAGTCTATGACAGATTAATGTGTAAACACCCAGGAACTCAATTTAAAGCCCACAATCAAATTTAGGTGGTGATCGTCAGGTCATCTGAGTCAACATCCTATTCGGGGAAATCATTCTTTCTTCTTGCACCTCCCACAGTGGGTCCCAAGGGTGTCACTCTATAGATAGTATGCTGTATATTTGGTTTTTGACCCTTTTTGGTTTGAGTTTAAAACATTTATGAATCAACCCAAAAGTTCTACTTTTCATATTCAAGTGAGAACACTGTTTCCATAATCCAACAGTAGAAAAGCTGGTACTTCTACACTCTGGTCTTGGAACTGATTTTAGATCCTAAATGAATCTCATAACCAACCCTTTAAAAATATAATCTTACTCTTGATTTTTTTCTGGGCCAAAGAATATCAAATTGAATTATTATTATTATACAAATTCTCTACATTTTGAGATGTTTATGGTGACCTATGTAGATTTTGATCATTGATAAAGTTGTAAAAATATTATGGCCAATAAGGAATTCTAAAGTAAGCCAGCAAAAACCACCCTCTATACTTCCACATTCTCTCAACATAGTTGGTCAACATGAGACCACATCTCAGATTTCAATTCTCTATCACATTCTCAGACAATTGATAAGATGTGTTCCAGAATGATTCTATATGTATAGGTATTTTATGAATCTATTATATGAATTTATATATGAACGATCTATCATTCAAAGGAACAGTGGAAGAACTATCTGGTACAGTATAGAATGACAGCTAAGACACAATCATCTGTATCCTTAAATCTTGATCTGTATTTATTGGGCTCACATATTGGGTCATGCACACATTATACACAGGATAGAATATGAAAGCATTCATGTTACGCATTTTAATAAAGGCTTTTTAAATTATGACTAATGATACATGCAATAGACATTCCAATTAAAAGTTTTAATGAGTGTTTACTATTTTAAGAGAACCTATGATTAAGCTTCATAGCTAAAAGCAATTACTTACATTTTTTAAAAGCTAATTTTAATGGATCTTTAGGCTAAAGACACTTTAAAACTCAAACAAAGTGTCCCACTTTAGCTGCAGGATCAAGATAAATCAGTCTGGAGCTGACCAGTTGATTTCTTCCCTGTGGCCAGCTTTAGTTGGGCTTGAAGGTGTTATGAAAGCCACTGGAAGAGAGAAGATTCTAGTCCTACTAGCACTGGATCCTGCAATAGTACAGAACTGACCTGCCAGGCAAGATGCGCTGCTGGCCCCTAGTGGTGTGACTGCTCTGGGGGTGACCAGCGGCTTTCTTCTAACAGGATCTTAGGCCTGCTCACAGAGGGAATCCATGCCTAGTACTGTAAGCCTGTCTCCGAGAGAGTCGTAAGCCACAGGAGGAACCCATACATCACCGTTGTGTTGCTAAGTGGTCATGTTGTCCAACTGCATTCTAAATATTTGTGTTATGCCCATAGACTAGTGCTGCTCTCAACCATCGCTAGAGGAGCTTCCTTTTGTGATGGGCAGCAGTTGACAGAGAGACTCAAAACTAGTTCAAGTGCTGAGAATAAGTAGATATGCATGCCCAGGCCTCATCAGGCAGCTATATCAACTGCCCCGCTTCCAGACTCAGGAAATATTGTGGAAGGGGGAGCGCAAAGAATGCAATCGCTGGAGGATGGGGAAGAGTGTTGTCAAATGATGTCTTGTGAACATGACATCATCATTGTGCTTCTGAACTCACAGCTCATGACCTACACCAGATCAAGAGAGTCAAAATTCCAGGATGATATGGCAGGACTCAGAGGGCCTCCTCTCTAGCAAAAGGAGCCATTGGTAGTTAATGACGACCAGAGGAGAGAGAATCATTTTCTTTAGGGCGTTTGGCCACTGATAGGCTGTCCGTGATCCAGTGGGTGGCCCCATACCCATGTGCAAATGGGTAGCACTAATTTGATTCAGTGGATTGTTAAAAAGAAAGAAAGACAGAAAGGAAGAAAAGGAAGAAAAGAAGGGAAGGAAGAGAACGAGAGAGAGAACTCTGGAGAGGATGTGTTGGGGTTTGGTCATGGAGGAAAGGAGGAAAGGTGGGTTTTCAAAATCTATTGAATGCTTGTGTGAAATTCTCAAAGAATAAATGAAAATATTCTATTAAAAAATATAGGGGTCAAAGCTGGGCATGGCGGTGCACGCCTTTAATTCCAGCACTCAGGAGGCAGAGGTAGGTGGAACTGTGTGAGTTCAAGGCCAGCCTGGTCTACAGAGCCAGTTCCAGGACAGCCAGAGCTCCATAGGGGAGAGAGAGAGAGAGAGAGAGAGAGAGAGAGAGAGAGAGAGAGAGAGAGAGAGAGAGAGAGAGAGAGAGAGAGAGAGAGACCCTGTCTCAAAAACAGAACAAACAAACAAACAAAAATTAAAACAAAAAGGTACAGGGTCTACTACACTACACAACTTTTAGAAAAATTGTCTTTCAGCCTTTGAATAGAATATCTCTCTGCTTCATTTAAAAGAAAAAAGAAGAAATGTATTCACATGATAAATGCTCTGCCGTGACTGATTGGCATCTCACGTATTTCCAATGCTACCCGGGGGAGAAAAAAGATGTAGGCAAAAGAATTCATGTCCTTGAGGATATCCGTTAAACTAAAACAAAACAAAAAATAAAAAAATCTATGAGATAAAGAAATGCTCATCATGAATAAAACCGTCAACACCCTTGGCCAGGTATGGAGACACGACACAGTGTCAGTGGCAAATACTGCTCTACCCGAGGACCATAGTTCAATTCTCAGACCCATGGCAGGGACTACACAACAGTTTGTTTGTTTGTTTCTGAGACAGGGTTTCCCTCTAGCTTTGGATTGTGTTCTGGAATTCACTTTGTAGCCCTCGAACTCACAGAGATCCACCTGCCTCTGCCTCTCGAGTGCTGGGATTAAAGGTGTGCGCCACCACCGCCTGGCTGACTCTAGCTCCAGGAGATCTGCTGTCCTCTGCTGGTCTCTGAAGACACTGGCATTCACATGCACACACAGACACACATATTGTTTTAAAGTCAGCTTTTCACCACCTAGTTGCACAAGGGAAAATAGGAAGGAGAGTTACAGTGGCTTAAATAAGCTCTTACATCTGCCTTTTAATTAATAAGTTCAGCCTAATAATTAAAATGGAAACTTCAGTGCAAGAGTATGTGAGAAACTCTGAATCTGTGCTATTCATTAGCTTGCTTGTGACTGGTCTTTAAAATTACACTTATTATTTCTTTAGTTTGTGGTGTGTGTGTGTGTGTGTGTGTGTGTGTGTTTGAGTGTGCACAGGCATGCACCACAGTGTATGTAGAGAGCAGAGGACAACCTGCTGGAATCTGTTCTCTTTTTCCATTATGTGGGGCCCAGGGTGAAAGTTGGGTCATCAGGTTTGAAGGTAAGTGTCTTTACTGTCTGAGTCATCTCCACTGCAGGGACTGATCTTTGTTTTGGGGGGTTTTGTCTGAAACTTTTTCTTTTCATTTCTTTTCTTTTCTTTTCTTTTCTTTTCTTTTCTTTTCTTTTCCCTGCCCTGCCCTGCCCTTCCCCTTCCTTCCTTCCTTCCTTCCTTCCTTCCTTCCTTCCTTCCTTTCTTTCTTTCTTTCTTTCTTTCTTTCTTCTTTCTTTCTTTCTTTCTTTCTTTCTTTCTTTCTTTCTTTCTTTCTTTCTTTCTTTCTTTCTTTCTGTGGGGGGGAGATAGAGTCCTTGCCTGGCCAGAAACTCATTATGTATACTAGACTGGTCTTGAATGACTGGAGATCTGCCTGCCTCCTCCTCTTCCCAAATGCTGGGGCTAAAGGTATGTGCACCACTATCTCCAGCTAAGCCTGATCTATTAAAGGAGCTTAATAAATTCTACTTATGGAACAACCAAATTGCTTCACCTCAAAAAATGTAAAAATTCCAATCTGTGTAATTATTTCAACAGCATGGGGAGCGTCATTTAGAGTATTACCCTCTTTACACAAGTTTCCAGTTTCTTTGAGAACAAAACTGTTCACCTATTGAAACCAGAGCAAGGCCTCAACGTTGATTTTATAGATACAGACATCAGGGTGAGCATCATATTGTTAGTTTTTTACTTTTATTGTCTTCCATTTTACAGCACAGAAACTGGAGTAAGATACGATGCTGTCTTCCCATGGTCAGCACGAGGGGGCTGGAAGGTTACGTGCTCACGGGATACGAAAACATTCTGTATGCAGAGTGTTTGATTGATTTCAGGATGTTTACTAAGGACTCAGACGGTGAATGAGCATCTGGCATCACCTGAGGCTCTCTGGGTGATAGCTCACATAAGTCGTCACTGGGGACCACTGCAGTGAAGCTTCCTGTAATAAAGCTGTGTGCATCCAAGGGAAACCTTGCTGAAAACAAGACCTAGGCTCTAATTGCCTTGAACTTTAATAATGTCGGTATGTCTCTTGGCCACAGTTTTTTCTCTCATATGAACTCAGAATTATGAGGCAGGAAGATGTTTGACCTTTTGCAAAAAGGACCGCTGTAAGTTCGTGAATCAAACTGTTTTCTGCTCTATCTTAGACGATGGTCATTTATTTGATAAGACTGGGGTAATTCTTAGGAGTTTGAGAATTTGCAGTAGAATATGAGCTGGGTCTTATGGGTCAGGCCTGTTAATCCCAGTTACTCAAGGAGCTGAAGCAGGTGGGTTCAGGACCTTCCTTGACTACAGAGAAAGTTCAAGGCCACACTGAATAACTTAGTGAGACTCTCAAAATTAGTTTTTTTCAGGGATGTAATACAGCTCAGTACTAGAGTGCTTGCCTGGCATCTGTCAAAACCTAGGTACACTCCCCAGCGCCTTTAATTTTTTTAAGGAAAAAAAAAAAAAACTAAAGTGAGAATTATCCACACACATGCGTAATTAGACCTTTGAGGCTGTTCTGAAGGGTGATTGTGAAGACAGCCAGGGTAATCTAGATTGGCATTCTAGATGGGCACTGCAGTTTTGCCAATTAGAGTCATGAAGAAACAAGCGGCGGGTTTCTCCGTGAACTGCATGGGTTTAACCTCCAGCTCCCATGCCACACCCTACCCTGACCCTCAGAGCTAGGACTTTCAGTGTCTTTACAGACACAGCTGTGTTTCCTGCGGTGTTGCCTTGGAATTAATTTCCCTTAGAACACTAAGTAGGTACTCTCTGATACTACACGCATATGGTCATTTTCGCACAGATGCTATTTCTGTAAGATATACTTTCTCTCCATCCCCAGCATGTGCTTCCTTCAAGACAATTCACGGAAACAGAAAATGATAGCAATTTAATGTCTTTCCCCACTCGGAGCAACAGATTTGTTAAAGCCTAAACATATGCTTATCTCATCTCAAGAAAGTGTACCCAAAGAAACTGAATATTGATCGGCATCTCATATGATACATTTAAATGTCTCCATTTATATCAAAGTAAAATTTAAAGAAGCAACGCATTCTGATACTGTGTGGTGGCATTTTTATCTAAAGAGACCAGGATGGCAGTGGAACGATGAAAGAGCACAATAATGCTAGTCAAAGGCAGGTGACCTGCTTTGTAAAACGCATTGAGAGGGGCTGGAGAGATGGCTCACTGGAGAAGAGGTTAAGAGGTTCCAGGGGACCCAGGTTCAATTCCCAGCACCCACATGACAGCTAACAATCGTCTGTAATTCTAGTTCCAGAGGATCAGTTGCCTTCTTCTTGCCTCCAAGGGCACCAAGTACACATGTGGTGCACAGACATATATGCAGGCAAAACACCCACCTACATTTCAAAAATTTAAAAGGGTTTTTTTTTTTAAATGCAGAGATACCTTTGCCTAACTGCCATTTGCCAATCCCTACCCTTGCCTCATTTCTGCTCCTTCTTCATTGCTATCTGAAACTATTTACAAGTCTCTTGTGGGGGAGGAAACAATGCAAAAGTTGGAAGATGAGGAGGAGTGCTTTGAAACACTGTATTCAGGACAGGACTATTTTGTGTTTTTAACTGAGGCTACCTGATAAGAATTCTGAAACTGCTGGCTTCATTCTGTTCCCGTGTCACTTTCTTTGTTCCTCTTCTCCCATGATAAGAATTCATCTCATACCTGAGGCCAGCTCTGTCAGCACTGCTGGGTAGCTGACTGTTTCATTCCTTGATGGAGCTATCTAGCAGAATTCTGTGTCTTCCTCCAGCCTTTTACAGCACGCACCCCCAACAAACATACACCTCGCACTTCTGACAAAGCAAGTCCTACACTGGTTGATGTGGGACTTGCTACATCTCCGGCCCCTGCTTCTTCTCATCTTCAGATTCTTGGCAACTCTCACAAAGCCTAACAAGTAAAAGCATTCAGCTAAGATGTGCAGAACCGAGAATACTCACTTTCAGGCATGAGCTATTCTCAATAACTCAAGAGCTGAGCTTGCCCCAGATTGTCCGCAGGGCAGTGTATGACTTCTGTTCCATTTTGTTTTATCATCCCATAGGCGACACAAAAAAGGAGGGCAGATACCTTTCCATTATGGGGTTGCCAGGAAAACAAAATGCCTGCCCAGTCCAAACTAAATGTCAGAGAAACAACTAATAATGCTTAAAGTATAATTCCAAATATCATATGTGACATATTTAAATTAAAACAGTATTTGCTATTTATTTTAAATTCAAATTTAGTAAGGCAGCCTGAAATTTTATTTGCTAAATCCTAAGAAATGATTTCAAAGCATTCTTGGAGGACTTGGGGTCTGCTTCCTTGACACACCTGGAAGTCTGTGTGGGAGCTCTGCAAACTTCCCGATTAGCCAGGTTTTACATCTGTGAATGCAGCTGGGGCTCGTCCTGAGTGATTTGGTGACATGCTTTAGGAAATGCTCCTTGTTACATAATATTTTCCTGATTTTGTTAATTCCTTAGAATTCCCTTATAACGCCATCAACAATTTTTAGCACAGAAAACACTCCAATGTTGGCTTCAAAAATCTCTCAGAAGCTAACATTCACGTATTTTCAGTGGAATCCTCAGGACACAATAGAGAAAATGAGCAAAATTTCATCCCAGTGCTGATTTTCCTTGTTAGCCACAGCAGCAGTCTCTGTCCTCAGGCTGGGAGAAGCAGCTGGGCAGGCAGCGATGGAGCCCGCCTGTGATGTAACTGCAGTAGTTTTCTAGGGAGACCCTTTCCTAAACGTGAAACATCTGTAGACATAAGCACCCCAGCCTCTTCCTTGTATGAGCTGACTTGCGAGAGGGAATTATCGCCTCGTTATTCTTCACATGGGAATCTTGAGCTTTTGGTCAACATCAGAATTCCTTAGAGATGGGTCAGATGACCTACCTGTCTCTCACAGACGGGGAGGTGGGAGGGGGCTGACTTTGTAGGTCAATGTGTATTGTCTTAGAGTCCTGACAGCTATGTAGTACGTCAGCTTGCTGGTTTACTTGTTAATTGTGATGGTACATGAGAGATATAGCTTAAAGTGTAAGTCTGCTTCAAGCCAGGAAGTTCCCTGCAATAAAACATGTTGCTGTTCTTGACAACGATATCTTACAGAGAAAGCATCCTTTTTCCCATAAGAGAGAGGTCAAGAAGAAATATCTCACAATAGTGAGGAATAACGAGAATGTGGGACTTTGGCAAAATTTCAACTAGATTGACCTCAAAAGGAAACTTTTAGGGAGAGAATGACTAAGACTGCTGTTACCCCGTGGTATCAAAGACAACAAGGAATTATGACGTTTATCCCAATGTAGGCATGCTACCTGCTTTCCACCATATTGGTAATACCAGTTAAGGACGGTTGTCGAGCGACCGACACAACACGCACACTCACATTGCTGAGATGCAGAACAAAGACCGAAAGCCTGCCTAAAATCAGTCTCTCCAAATGACAGCCTCAATTTATGACACCAATCTAAAGCTCGCGGGGATTTGTGACGTCTTTTTCTCGGTTTGTGGGGAGAAAGACATGAAATTTGGAAAGCTCCAAGCGGTGGCTGAGGCTTCCATCTGTCTGTGTGGGGCAGAAAGGCTCCCACACATATTCATTAAACTTGATCTGAAGCAAGCGAGTCTGTGAGGTCGTTTCTGAAATATTCATAAGGTGTGTTACCGGACTCGCCACTTAAGAGGTTGAGCAGACACACCAAGAGGGGGAGTATTCGATGCCCACACTTGGAAATAAAGGCACTTGAAAAAACAGCATGCCTCGCTATACTGTTCTGTCTTTAACAGCTCTCGGGGCTGTTGTTCTCCGCCTGCCTGTTCAACTGCACCTGCCCCGGAGATGCTCCAAGAGTGGAGTTTCCCACAGTGGGAGGAGGCGCACGCGCCAGCCCCGCAGACCTGGCTCGGGTGGAGACTCCGAGACCTCCGGTCTACAGCTCTGCCACTCTACCGCCTGGCACCGCCCTGGGGCCTGACCCGCAGGGCCGAGGGCTCCCCGGGGGTCAGGACCCTCCACTCGTCCCAGTCAGGCCGCCCTTTGTCCCTGGCTTCGGATCCCTCCCTAGGCACCTGCAGTGGCGTTCAGTCGCTAGGCGACCCGCGCCCCAGGGACTCAAACAGCTTCCAGCGCTGACCCGCAGCGCCGCGGGTGTTAATTTCCAAGCGCAGGATGAGAAAGAGGATTTATAGTCTTGGGTGACCCCGGCGCTCCTGCACCCAGGTAGTGCGCACTTTCATCCGTCCCTTCACTGTCCCCAACCCCGAGCATTTCTGCTGTCCCCTACGCAGCTCAGCAGCCGCCTCTCTCTTCTCCAAGGGCATTCGCCCCTCGAATCCTCTGGGGTCGAGACTCACCGGGTCAGGGACAGCGGTGGGCTCAGCAGCTCCAGGAGAGCGCCAGTGTGGTCTCCATCTCCGTCTTCGCTCAGGCTACGCACTGGCGACCGTGACCACCGCGGCTGGTCCCTTCGCGGAAGCTGGACAGAGGCGGCCGCGGCTGCCGCACTGGCTGCGGGCGCGGGAGGGGCGGGGGAGGGGCGGGAATCTGGGTCGCGTGGAGCCCTGCAAACCGGGATGCACCCTGGGCGGCCGGCGGCGAGGAGGCGACCGAGAGCAGCTGGGGAGGGCGTGCAGAGGTTTCCCTGGGAGCTAGACGCGGGCGGCTACTGAGCATGCTCAGTCCCGGAACCCCGGGGCGCGGGCGCGGGCGCGGCGGGGAGGAATGAGAGCGTGGCCCGTGCCTGAACCTGGGAGGAAAGGGTTAAAACTGCGGAGTTGCCCGCAGTGGCCCAGTTTAATTGCCCAGGAGTCGACCACCCCTTAAGAAGTATAGGGCTGTGAACCTGGAAGGTCTGTCAAGGAGATTCCTGAAGAATCTAGGGCAAGGTGTGTTCCTCCAACTCCTCCGCAGAGGATTGCCCAGAAGTCAAAGTTTGTTAGCTCATCGTTAACCTCCCCTCAATCCAGGTACCCAACCCTCAGTTGCTTTCCTGTGTCCTCTGCCTCCCAGACAATCTCTGCCTCTCCTGATTTTTGGACAGGTCAGGTCAAGTTGACCAAGAACCAGCTCTTTAATTAGGTGTACCTGAGAGCTCAGCCTTCCCAGGTTCACACCTGTATTTCAACCAGGGCCTCAGAAACAACACCTTATCCCAGGCTTAATTATAATGGGATGAATTATACACATCCTGCTTTGCAGTTATTTGGGAAACAGGAATGGCCTAACTTGAAACACCCCACCCCATCGCCACTCCCTTTCTCTCAGTTCTGTTTTCTTTTTATAAAGAACTCTTCATAGGCAAGAGCTTCTGGACAACACAGAGAAACAGGATGGCCTTTGAAATTGACCGTTGCTCATGAAGCTTTGTTTTTGCCCTTGGTGTTTTGTTCTTTCTGGTATATGTTGCTTTCTACTCCACTTCATGAAGCCCTATTCACTGTGATCAATGCCACCTGCTCTGAAACTTGTCTCCAACGCTAGTCAATGTCCCCGTTGTCAGAGATCACCCAGGCGCGGGCCACTGTCACAGTACTTAACATGGTCGGCTACTGCTGTAGAAGAAGGTAAACCAACCAAACCAATTGTTTTGTGCTGGCATCCAAACTATGTGCCGAGAAAATAACAATCAAGACAGACAGGGGTTTCCTCCTCAGAGAACTCACAATCTGCTGAAAAGGACAGACAAGCCAGTAGTGGTAGCACTTGGGAGGCAGAAGCAGGTGGATTTTCTGAGTTTGAGGCTAACCTGGTCTACATAGTGAGTCCAACAAGAACAACAAAAACAGTCAATAAATACCTAAAATAGGAATCATCACCAAGGACAGAGGCCAAGCTGTTTTTTGACGTTGCATTAGCCATCAAATGAATCTACAGAGACCTGATTCCTCCCTTGAAAACAGTGGATAAACGTATTAATAATGACCCACAGCTGTCCAGACTGTATGGGGTCCCTGCTAGTTTGTTTTTGCACCTTTGGTTTTTGTTCCTTTCATTTGGTTCCACTGGCTAAAATTGTTCTAATCTCAGACTGTTTGTGGAAAGAAGCTGCCATCACCAAGTGATGAGGAGGAGGTGTGTACTGGGGGAGGCAGAGCCTCCGGTCTCCACACTGCTATATTTATTATCCAATTTAAGGAACACACTTGTCAAAGGGCCAGAGTCAACCTAGATTGCCAGACCTTCTAGACTCTTCTTTCAGTCTTAATCCCTAAACCTCTCACCACCTATGCCTTGCATCTATGGCAATAGTTAGTCTGCAAAATGTATTACTGGACTCTTTGTACCTTCTTGCTATCTGGATGATTTCAGTATTTCGCTCTGATCCTGTTGTTGTCTGAGCCGGAGAACCAGCTTTCCTGAAGCTGATCCATGGTGATCAATGGCCAATCACCTTGACACTATACAATGTGAACACCTCCAGGGTAAGGCCTCATTCATCCTTTTATTGTGAAGCAGATGACTGATACATTGTGGATCCTCAGTGAGTTTCCCAACTATAGGAATGCTGGTCCCTCCCTCAGACTGTAGTTCTTTTTAATGGGTCTTCCTACTAACCCTGGGATGAATTCACCATCATGAAAAAGTCTGCTCAGAAGATTAACATGCAATCAACAGCAAAGAGATTGAGATCATGATCTATCATTCGCAAACAATGCATAAAGAATCCACAGAGGGGGACCTGTACCAGAGTCCCAGCAGGAGAGCTGAAGAGGAAGGGGAAGAACTAGAGGCACCTGCCTCTGTCATCTACTCAGGCTGTATGCTGGCTCACCCTTAGTGATGCAGGGCTCGGGTCTCTCTGGGACAGGGGATATACTTCCTTGATGCCATCACTCCTTGAATAGTCTCTTTAGGAATTTATTTGACTAAGAATGTCCCCACCCTAGGCTTCTTTCTTTAACAAGATGAGATTGAGCAATAAGCAGGTAGGAATGTCTCATCTGGGTAATTTGTAGGTGGAGTGAATGCTTGGTCCATCTGTTTATTTTCAGTCTAGGCTGAGTATTCTCAGTCTAGGTTTGAGTTTTGTGACTTGGAGAACTGAGAATTGGGAGAGAAGCCGTTGATGAATTTTCTTAGTAAAAAAGAAATCCATGGACTTAAATGATTTGGGTCTTGTCTAAGTTTGCTCAATTGTGTAAAGTTGAGAAGTGAACAGAAAAATCGCTTTGCTTTGTAGTAGAATGGGTTTTCCAGACTGGAGTAGCTGTGGGTACAATGCTTAAGTGTCAGTGGGACTCAACGTGCCTGTTAATATCTCTAAGTATCATCAAGGTTAGTCCTGGATCCCTGGATGGCCAGGTTTGAAGGACTCATTGTCTGGGGTCTCCATTTGCTCTTTGTTTTCTTGAGAATAAACTTTATTACATTGAGTTTGAAATAATCCATTCAAAATGAGGTGTCAGTTAAATATATATGTTGAGTTAAGGAAAGACTCTTAGCCTAGAGTATGGATTTGAGAACTGCCACACATATATAATAAACGTCAGTCTTTTTTGGCAAGTTATCTTGTGCTGGTCAGTTTGGAAGCACCTCTTAGAATGTCATTACATTTAGGTGGGGGTTTTCTAAGCTTTTATTTATTTATTTATTTATTTATTTATTTATTTATTTTTGGTTTTTCGAGACAGGGTTTCTCTGTGGCTTTGGAGCCTGTCCTGGAACTAGCTCTTGTAGACCAGGCTGGTCTCAAACTCACAGAGATCCGCCTGCCTCTGCCTCCCGAGTGCTGGGATTAAAGGCATGCCCCACCACCGCCCGGCTAAGCTTTTTTTTTTTTTAAAAAAAAAAAAGCAACAAACTGTGTTTTCAAAAAATATCCTTCTCTGTATATTATCTGTATCAAGAATATTCTCTGTATATTATCTTTATTTTTATTGTTTTTATTGAACTATATATTTTTCTTCCCTCCTCTTCCTTCCTCCCCCCTCTTCTTCTACCCTCTCCCATGATCCCCATGCTTCCAATTTACTCAAGAGATCTTGTCTTTTTCTACTTCCCATGTAGATTAGATCCAAGTATGTCTCTCTTAGAGGCCTCTTTGTTATCTAGGTTCTCCAGTATTGTGAACTGTAGGCCGGTTTTTCTTTCCTTTATGTTTAAAAGCCACTTATGTGTGAGTACATATTATATGTCTTTCTGAGTCTGGGTTACCTCACTCAATATGGTGTTTTCTATTCATTTACTTTTGTAATTGACTTGGAGAAGAGACTTAAGCAGGATATGGCCAACATGGCAAGAAATGATTCCTTTCTAGTTCACTGGGGAAGAACTCTCCACCCTAGAGAGAAGACAGATTTCATACCTGGGAAGAAAATAGTTACCCATTTGGGAGAAAGGAAAAAGAGAAGTTGGAGAAGAGAATTAATAATCAGTGTTCAATAATGCAAAACACAACAGCTTTTTTTTTTTTTTCAGGAATGGATACCCAAATAGTCTCAATAATTCTGCCATCACATACTATCTTCATGAACACTGTGGTTCCCCTCTCCCATGTTGTGTTTTCTGTCACAATAAAACTTTGTTGGCTTTGGAGAACAATCTATATGTCCCACAACATAGATATTATGAAAGATGGAGCCAGTTTTCTTGGGAGAATTTTGTTGGACATTAAGTTCAGAATGATGAAAAGTTATAAAGAAAAACTCATGCACAATTACATATATGATCATGTAAAATACTGGAAGATCATTCCTGAGGGAGACTAACACAGACACATTCCCTTCCTGGAAGCTTATTCCAAAAGATGTTATGCATTTGGGGGGGGGGGTCTTTCTAAATACTTTAAATGTAAGATTAAGATTTATACGTTTATAGCATTTTGTGCAGGTAATGAACAAAGCCAGGAGGCTGAATAACTGAAGATGCAGTGTTGTGTCATTTCCTTTAACGCTGAAGGCCTTCTTTACCTCACGGGAGGTATAAAGCCTACTGGCTTATTTGTTCTGTGAGAGCAGAAGTGCTGTGTGCTTATTTGTTTGATGCAAGATTTCATCCTGTGGCCTAGCCTGGCCTGGAACTCACTAATCAGCACAGGTTGGACTTGAATTTAAAACAATCCTCCTGCCCCAGCAGGAGTGAACCACCATGCCTGGCCTGTTTATTTTGAGGTGACATCTTCCTGTGCAGCCCAAGCAGGCCGCAGACTCTCCGTCATCTCACTCTGCTTTCCAAACACAGGGATGGCGCCCCGGACCTCGAGACTTAGCCAGAAGTAGGAGCTCTTCACTTTTTTTAATTTCAAAATTCAAGATTTCTGATTCTTTTGAATATCTATGCAATTCCCTGTTAGGGGAGGAAACATTGAAGGTAAAGTTTATTGTAGGTAGTGGGGCCGTGCATTTCTTTTTTCTTGACAGCTTGTGGTAGAGAGACATGAAGGGGATACGGAACATCCATTCTTTGTCATGGAGGTTCTTTAGGAAGGGAGAAAATTTTGATTTGGATTTATTAAAAATTTCATAAATGTCTTAAAATATATCCAGAAACGTAATTAAAAGGCCACATCATATAAGCTATCACATATTATACTGGGAGCAGAAAGATACAGTTTTTATCTCTATGGTTATTTTTGAAATTTAAATTGTACTCTATGTTGATGATGATGAGTGTGCATGCATGTGTGTGTGTGTGTGTTTGTGTCTATTTTGCCTACATGCATGCATATGTGCTGCGCATGTGCTAGGTGCTCGAGGAGGCCAGAAAAGAGTACCTGAGCCTCTGGAACTCTAGTTAGAGATGGTTGTGAGTCACCATATGGGTGCTGGGGGCCAAACCTGGGTCCTTTGGGAGAGAAGTGAGTGATTTTAATCACCGAATGGTCTCCAGCCCAGCCTTAATTACTTTAATAAGTCAAATCAACATATTTATTCATATTCTTGGAACTATGGGTTGGTAGCCTACGCTAAGTGTTAGATGGACGAGAGATAGATGTGTAGATGGTGAGTGAGCGGGAGAGGGAGGAATGAATGAATGACACAGCCTTCCTGACGCTATTAAGATTTCATATTTCTATCATTGTCTGTATTTCAGATGACGTTTCATTCCCCCCCCCCCTCTCTCTCTCTCTCTCTCTTACCAGGGTCTCACAATATAGCATTGTCTGGTCTAACTCTCTATGTAGACCAGAGGGCCTTGAACCTACGGAGATCTGTCTGCCTCTGCCTCTGCCTCCTGAGTACTAGGCTGGAATCCCTATAAACACACACAAGTGCATGCACACATGCAAACCTATCTATATAATTTGCACATCTGATGTACACACATATACATCACTATATATGTGGGGACATTTCTTCTACTAAATTCTGAAATTAAACAAGAGAAAATGACTTCAACATCCTACTGTTATTCAACACTTTGGGGGTGCTATATGCTCCATTCTGGTGGGCACTACGAACATGCAGATGAATACATGAAACTCGCCCTCAAAAGGCTCATAATCTAATAGAAAATGATAAATAGAAAAAGATCAATTTTAAACAAAGGAGAAAGCTTTGGACTGGAGATTAGACAATTTTTCGGATGGCATCCCTTGGAGGGATCTCTAGTATGTACAGGCATTTCCTGCATATAGTGGCAATACTCTACTCAAAAGCACGCCAATTCCAGGTTCATGCCTGCCGAGCCAGTGTCCGGTGCTTCATACAGGGCCGTCCTGTAGTTCCTATTAAAGTTGGCGACTTCACACCTTTTTAAGTGCATTAATTACGATACCGAATAGCCCGGAGTGCCGTGCATTTGGAAGTCTGACCTGTCAGCTCTCAGAATCCCACAGAAAAGCCGAGCTTAGCGTACCTGTTCTTTTCTTCTTTCCTGTGGAAAGAGCATTTCTTCTCTGAAGCACCTCTGAAGTATGGCGTCGGGAGCTCAGCGCTGCTAACGGCCTTTACTTCAGCTCGACAGGCAGTTCTCAAGTGCCTGCTGTAAACAAGACTCATTTCCAGGTGAGATTTCTACTCAGTTCCCGAAACAGTTGGAGCTCAGCGAGATATACATCATTCATACATGTATCTCCAGTGTGTGTGTATTATATAATGTTATATATTCTCTCCTTTGTAATTCGATAGATCACTTCAGCCATGATATATACATCTTTCATGCATGTATCTCCAGTGTGTGTGCATTATATAATATTATATATTCTCTCCTTTATAACTCGATAGATCACTTCAGCCACGATTTCCTTAAAGTACATAGAGAAAGGAATAGATTGCACAATCAGCAAGAGTTTATTTCTAGCTATGACTATGATTATTATTTCTAGTGCTGATAGTGAGTCCAGGACCTCGTATATACCACTAAGCTGCATTCCCAATCAACAGTGTTTAGAGAGATGCAGGAAAGTTTCCAATGAAGGTACAGGGGGCCTTGGAGGCTTAGAAGTCATCAACTGTGACCTAAAATATGACTTTTGTTTGTTCATTTGCTTGTTTGTTTCTAATTTCTCTCCTTTTATGGAAATGAAAATTATGATTTAGGCCTGGAGAGATGGCTCAGTGGTTAAGAACACATACTGCTCCTCCAGAGGACCTGAGTTCAGTCCCCTCCCACATCAGACAGTGGTAACTCCAACTCCCGAGGATTCGATACTCTCTTCTGCCTCTGTGGGAACTCAGACACATAAATAAAATAAAAGTTTAAAAAAATGCTAAAAAAAGAAAAGTAAAAGCTGTTAAAAGCATGACTTCTTTACGTAGATAGGGTTCCATCGCACTTTCTGGTCCTTTGTTCCTCTCTCATCTCCCTGTTAAAGTTTTGAGTGAACTGAGTCCCTCTGATTGGAAGGTGGGTAAATACCCCAAAATTTAAAAGTTGTGGGCAAGCATTCAAGATAAAACTAGATATTTCAGCAGCAATGCCACCATGTGTTCAGCATCCTAGTGCAGCATCAGCCTGCAGTCAAAGGAGTCGGTCCCAGAATACACCTCAAAAGTTTCTGTTGCTGCTCTCATTCAGACCACAAAAAATTCAGTAGAAACTACTGCATTGCTGGAGGGAGTGCAAGTGGTACAGACCCTTTGGATGTCAGTGTGGCGATTTCTCAGAAAATTAGGAAACAACCTTCTTCAAGACCCAACAATACCACTTTTGGGTATATACCCAAAGGATGCTCAATCATGCCACAAGGACATGTGCTCAACTATGTTCATAGCAACTTTGCTTTTCATAGCCAGAACCTGGAAACAACCTAAAGGCTCCTTGACCAAAGAATGGATAAGGGAAATGTGGTCCATTTATACAATGGAGTACTACACAGCAGAAAAAAATAAGGACATCTTGAATTTTGCAGGAAAATGGATGGAGCTAGAAGACATTATTTTGAGTGAGGTAAACCAGACCCAGAAAGACAATTATCACATATACTCACTCATAAGTGGTTTTTAAACATAAAGCAAAGAAAACTAGTCTACAAATCACAATCCCAAGGAATCTAGACAACAATGAGGACCCTAAGAGAGACATGCATGAATCTAATCTACATGGGAAGTAGAAAAAGACAAGATCTCCTGAGTAAATTGGGAGCATTGGAACCTTGGGGGAGGGCTGAAGGGGGAGGGGAAAGGCAGGGAGGGGGAGCAGAGAAAAATGTAGAGCTCAATAAAAATCAATAAAATTAAAAGAACAAAACAGAAAAAGAATGTCTATCTGGAAATTGCACCACATAGTGGCTAAATAATCCTAGAAGTGGAATCATTTTTCATTCTGGAAAGCAAAATTGGAATTTTAATAGATGAAAGATTAGTATGGAAGCCAGTCACACCTGGATTTCCATTATGTAAGCCATGTGAGGCACATATAAATGAATAGTTTTATCTTTTAACTGTCTGAAACTGGAGTTAAATGTTAAATTTTTAGCTTTCTCAATAATCTGTTATGAATTGTGAATATATTAAATTCTTTAATAAATAAGTATCTCTAGCTTTTACTCTTTGAGCACCGAGAGAGAGAGAGAGAGAGAGAGAGAGAGAGAGAGAGAGAGAGAGAGAATTCACTAAAAAATCTGCCTGTCACTCAGTCCTCATGGAACATCCTCATAGTCACATGGGATAGTCAAAAGAAGAGAGAATTTTCTTCTGTGAGACAATTCCTTGGAGAAGTAATGTCTATTAATACTATGCATAGTTATATGAAAGTGACATCAAACTGTGGATAGGATATATTCTGGCTGAAGCAGGTTTTTGTTGAATGGGTAGAAAGAAAACAGGCATGGTTGGATCAAGAGATCAGATTCAGAATTATCTGGATAAATGTCTTCCAAATAAGCATACCAGAACACTACCTGGGCCCTTCAAATCAGAATCTTTTGGGTATGGACCCAGGACAGTGTAGTGTACAAACTCCTCCAGGGAATTCTGGTGCAGGTAGCTATTTAAGAAACACACGGGCAGGCCAGGCCACTGGGAGGAGATGCATGAGCATCAGCACAGCAGGTTACAATGACAGTGGAGCCTTCAGAAATTATCTGACCACCGGAGCCTCAGCCTCAGCTCCACCAATACCAGGAGGAATACCCATCTGAGCCTTGGGCCCATAGGCACCCGGAGGTAAGGCTCTCCTCTGCTCACTCCCAAAAGAACAATCAATGGAACCACAGCCACCAACTACACCAATTGGAGAAAAAGGGACTCCCCCTCGAAACACAGGCTCCACCTGTCCTGACTGGAATAAGAGATGGGTAGACAATAGGGTAAGAATGCACTCAACAATATAAGAGCAAGACAGCACCACCAGAAATTAATGGTTCTACAACAGCAAGACCTGAACACCCCAATGCAGATGAAGCAGAAGAAAATGACACTACAATAACTTTATGGAGATGATTGAGGCCCTTAGGAAATAAAACATTTCCTTAAGGAAATGGAGAAAAAGACAACCAAAGAAATCAACAAATCCCTTAAAGAAAACCAAGAAAAATCAATCAAACAGGTGAAAGAAGCGGTTCAAGGCTTGAAAACTGAAGTATAAGCAAAAAAAAAAAAAAAAAAAGAACCCACAGACTGAGGAAAATCTGTAAATGGGAAATATGGCTAAGTGATAAGGAACTACAGTTAAGCATAAACAACAGAATTCAAGAGATGAAAGAGAGATTCCCAGACGTTGAAGATATGTTAGAGGAAATAGATCCATCTGTCAAAGAAAATGTTAAATCTAACAAATTCTTAACACAAAATATCCAGGAAATCTGGGTCACCATGAAAAGACTTAATGTAAAAATAATAGGAATTAAAGAAGGAGAAGTCCAGCTCAAAGGCACAGAAAATATATTTAACAAAATCATAGAAGAAAACTTTCCCAATCTAAAGAAGAACATGCCTATGAGAATACAAGAAGCTTACAGAACACCAAATAGACTGGACCAAAAAAAGAAAGTACTCTCACCACATAGTAATCAAAACACCAAACATACAGAATAAAGAAAGAATATTAAGAGCTACAAAGGAAAAGGGCCAAGTAACATATTAAGGTGAACCTATTATAATTACTCCTGACTTCACAATAGAAACAATGAAAGTCAGAATGTCCTGGTCAGCCATTATGCAGACATTAAGAGACCATGGATGCCAGCTCAGGCTACTATACCCAGCAATACTTTCAGTCAACATAGATGGAGAAAACAAGATATTCCTTGGGAAAAAAAAGACAGATTTAATCAATACCTATCCACAATCCAGTCCTACAGAAAGTACTAGAAGGAAAACTCCAACCCAAGGAAGTTAGCTACACCCACAAAAACACAGGCAATAGATAATCCCACACCAGCAAATCCCAAAGAAGATAAACGCACACATAATACCAACATCAGTAGCAATCACTGGTCATTAATATCCCCTAATATCAGTTAACTCAATTAGCCTATAAGGAGACACAGTCTCACAGATTGGATTTAAAAACAGGATTCATACTTCTGCTGCATATAAGAAATACACCTCAACTACAAAGACAGACATTACCTCAGAGTAAAGGATTGGGAAAAGATTTTCCAATCAAATGGACCTAAGAAACAAGCTGGAGTAGCTATCCTAATATCTAACAAAATAGACTTCAAACTTAAATTATTCAAAAGAGATAAAGAAGGTTATTTTATATTCATCCCAAGAAAAATCTATCAAGATGAAGTCTCAATTCTGAACATCTATGCCTGAAATACAAGGGTACCCTCATTTGTAAAAGAAACATGCTAAAGGTTAAATCACACATCAAAACCCACATACTAATAGTGGGAGACTTCAACCCCACTCTCACCACTGGACAGGTGTGCCAGACAGAAACTTAACAGAGAAATAAAGGATCTAATAAATGCTATGACTCAAACAAGCTTAACAGACATCTACAGAACATTTCACTCAAACACAAAAGAATATGCCTTCTTTTCAACACCTCATGGATTCTTTTTTAAAACAGAACACATATTAAGTAACAAAACAAATCTCAACAGATACAAAAAAATTGGAATAACCCCATGTATATCAGATCATCATGGCTTAAAGTTAGAATTCAACAACAACACTAATTGTAGAAAGCCTACAAACCCATGGAAACTGAACAAAGCTCAGATGAATCACTGCTGGTCAAGGAAGAAATAAAGAAAGAAATTAAAGACTTCTTAAAATTCAATGAAAATGACTGCACAACTTAGTCTAAATTATGGAACACAATGAAATCAGTGCTAAGAGGAAAGTTCATAGCACCAAATGCCTACATATAGAAGCTGGAAAAATCCCACACTAACAAATTAACAGAGCACCCAAAAACATTAGAACAAAAAGAAGCAAACTTACCCAGAATGACTAGACGACAGGAAGTAATTAAACTGAGAGCAGAAATCAACAAAATAGAAACAAACAAAAAGCCAATACCAAGAATTAATGAGACAAAAAATTGATTCTTCAAGAAAATCAACTAACTAGACAAACCTTTTTCCAAACTAACCAAAAAACAGAAAAAGAATATCCAAATTAACAAAATCAGAGATGAAAAGGAGGAGATAACAACAGACACGGAGGAAATAAAGAGAATCATCAGGTCATACTTCAAAACCTGTACTCCACAAAACTGGAAAACTTAAAGGAAATAGACAATTTTCTGGATAAGTATCACATACCAAAATTAAATCAAAACCAGATAAGCAAATTAAATAAACCTATAACAGCTAAGGAAATAGAAACAGTCATCAAAAGTCTCCCCACACACACACACACAAAAAAAAAGAAAGGAAAAAAGAAAAAAACCCAGGACCAGATGGTTTCAGCACAAAATTCTACCAGATTTTCAAAGAACTAATACTAATACTCCCAAAATTGTTCTACACAATAGAAACAGAAGAAACATTGCCAAACTCTTTTTATGAGGCTACACTTACCCTGATACCCAAACAACAAAAGACACAACCAAAAAAGAAGAGTACAGACCAATCTCCCTCATGAACACAGATGCAAAAATACTCAATAAAATACTGGCAAACCAAATCCAAGAACACATCAGAAAAATCATCCGCTATGACCAAGCAAACTTCATCCCAGAAAAGTAGGGCTGGTTCAAAATACAAAAAAATCTGTCAATGAAATCCACCACATAAGCAACCCAAAAGAAAAAAAAACCCACATGAACATCTCATTAGATGCTGAAAAATCCTTTAACACAATTCAACATCCTTTCATGATAAAGGTCTTGGAAAGAGCAGAGATACAAGGAATATACCTAAACATAATAAAGGCAATATACAGTAAACTAACACCAATATCAAATGAAATGACGAGAAACTCAAAGTGATCCCACTGAAATCAGGAACAAGACAAGGATGTCCATTGTCTCCATATCTGTTCAATATGGTATTCGAAGTTCTAGCTAGAGCAATAAGACAACAAAAGGAGATCAAGGGGATACAAGTCAGAAAAGAAGAAATCAAACTCTCACTATTTGCTGATGATATGATAGAATACATAAGTGATCCAGGGAACTCCTACAACTGCTAAACACCTTCAGTAAGGTAGCAGGATACAAGATTAACTAAAAAGAACCAGTAACTCTCCTATATATAAATGATAAATGGACTGAAAAATCAGAGAAGCATCACCCTTTACAAGTAACATAAAATATCTTGGGGGTAACTCTAACCAAACAAGCGAAAGACCTGTATGACAAGAACTTTAAGTTTTTGAAGAAAGAAATTGCCGGGCGATGGTGGCGCACGCCTTTAATCCCAGCACTCGGGAGACAGAGGCAGGCGGATCTCTGTGAGTTCGAGATCAGCCTGGTCTACAAGAGCTAGCTCCAGGACAGGCTCTAAAGCTGCAGAGAAACCCTGTCTCGAAAAACAAAAAACTAAAAAAAAAAAAAAAAAAAAAAAAAAACAAAAAAAAAAGAAAGAAATTGAAGAAGACATCAGAAAATGAAAAGATCTCACATGCTCTTGGGTGGGTAGAATTAACATAGTAAAATAATGACAATCTTATCAAAAGCAATTCAGAGATTCAATGAAAAATCCATCAAAATTCCATCAAAATTCTTCACAGATATTGAATGACCAATACTCGATTTCATATGGAAAAACAAAAATCCCAGGATAGCAAAAACAATCCTGTATAATAAAAGAACTTCTAGAGGCATCTCTATTCATGACTTCAAACTTTACAATAGAGCTACAGTAATGGAAACATCTAGTTATTGGCATAAAAACATACAGGAGGACCAATGGAATCAAATCAAAGACCCGGATATCATTCCACACAGCTACGAACACCTGATTTTTGACAAGCTAAAATTATAAAATGGAAAAAAAGAAAGCATCTTCAACAAATGGTGCTGGCATAACTGGATATCAACATGTAGAATGCAGATAGATCCATATCTATTGCCATGCAATAAACTCAAGTCCATATGGATCAAAGACCTTAACATAAAACCAACCACACTGAGCCTCAGAGAAGAGAAAGAGGGAAGTACCCTTGAACACTTTGGCACAGGAGACTACTTCCTAAATAGAACACCAGTAGCACAGATACTGAGAGAAACAATTAATAAATGGGACCTCTTGAAACTGAAAATCTTCTGTAAAACAAAGGACACGATCAACAAGACAAAACAACAGCCTGCAGAATGAGAAAAGAGCTTCACCAACTCCACGTTAGACAGAGGACTGATCTCCAAAATATACAAAGGACTCAAGAAGCTAGATATCAAAAGAACAAATAATCCAATAAAACAAGGGGGTACAGACCTAAACCGAAAACTCTCAACAGAG
Source organism: Arvicola amphibius (assembly GCF_903992535.2). Taxonomy (NCBI): domain Eukaryota; kingdom Metazoa; phylum Chordata; class Mammalia; order Rodentia; family Cricetidae; genus Arvicola; species Arvicola amphibius. The sequence goes on from NC_052049.1 coordinate 122,158,819, forward strand.
GACTCTAAAGTGGCTGAAAGACACTTAAGGAAATGCTCAACATTCTTAGCCCTCAGAGAAATGCAAATCAAAACAATTCTGAGATACCATTTTATATCTGTAAGAATGGCCAAGATCAAAAACACTGATGACAACTTATCCTGGAGAGGATGTGGAGTAAGGGGAACACTCTTCCATTGCTGGTGGGAGTGCAAACTGGTATAGCTACTTTGGAAGTCAGCACGAATATTTCTCAGAAAATTAGGAAACTACCTCAAGGCTCAGCAATACCACTCTTGGACATAAACTCAAAGTATGCTCTATCATACCATAAGGACATTTGCTCAACTATATTCATAGCAGCATTATTCATAATAGTTAGGACCTGGAAACAACCTAGATGTCCCTCAACTGAAGAATGGATAAGGAAAATATGGTACATTTGCACAATGGAGTACTACTCAGTGGTAAAAACTAATGACATCTTGAAATTTCCAGGCAAATGGACAGAGTTAGAAAAAAATAGTTCATGAGGTATCCTAGACCCAGAAAGACAAATATAATATGTACTCATTCATAAGTAGCTTTTAGACATAAAACAACAAATAACGAGTCTACAGTCCACAACCACAGAGAAGCTAGACAACAAAGAAGACCCTAAGAGAGACATACATGGATCCACCTAGGAAGGAGAAAAAGACAAGATCTCCTGAGTAAATTGGGAGCATGGGGGGTGGGGGGGTAGAATGGGAGAGGGGAGGAAGGGAGGAAGGGAAGTGGGGAAAATATATAGCTCAATTAAAAACAATAAATACAATATAAAAAAGGAACACACAGGATATAAGCCTAGTTCTCTAAAAGTATCAACCAAGAGTTTCTTGCTTCACATTGAAATGAAATAATAAAATTTAGATGTTGCCCCAGGGGGAACCTTCTAAGCAGGCCTTCTCTGCATAGACTTAATTACATTATTTCCTTCCTTTGCCAAAGTGAAGCCAGTTCAGAGGTAGTGTGATGGCAAGAGTATTTGATAGGCAGGCCACAGAGAGAAGACAACATGCCAACTGCTCCCAAATGCTTGCCACTCTACACCATTAATATTTATTAGGCTGTGGTAGGCATGGTTAGACCACAAGGGACTGAGATGGTTCCCTTTGAGGGAACATGACGTAGCTGACAGAGGTAGGGAAAAAGCCTTACAGCCTTAAAGGGAAGCATTTAAAAAATAGTGTTGAACATTTCCAGAATCTTACTTCATGGCAGGATTTATTCAAAACATTCTATTCACATTATCTAATTTTATCTTCGTAACAACCCTAAAGGCAAGTCTGCTATTGTCCCCATTTTACATCTAGATGAGGAACAGAGGCAGAGAGAAGCCAAGACTCCCAACCCTGTAATGACATAAGAGGCCAGATTCCAGGCTGTCTGATGGGAAGCCTACAAATGGGAAAACACATAAGAACATATGAATCAAACACATTCATGTGCACACATGACTATACACATACACATATGACACACACGCACAAATAAACATAGTTATATACATACGACCATACATTTGTATGAATGCAAAGATGAACATATGAATGCACATGTGTACATATGAATACAAACATCTTCAGGTACATATGTATGTACACATATATACACATATGAACACATATATACACATATGAACACACACATAGACATGCACATGTGAAATCACACTTGTACCTGAACATGGTAACACGGATATACATTCATATAGGAACACACACATGCACATATTAGACATTCATACACATATGAATACAAATGCACACACATATATGAACACATATGCACATGCACATAAACCACACATGAACATATGGAAATAATTATGCGCATGAAAATATGAACACAGAAAAGAATACATGATTAGAAACACACATACATATGGATAGAAACATGCACATATAAATATACAATACATGCATAAATTTTCATATAAATTCACATACCTATATACATATGAATAAAAACATTCACATGCATATATGAACACATGCATATATGATACATATGCATATAGAAACAGATATGTAATATGACCATGCACGTAGTCACATATAAATACAGGCATTCAAAAGAATGAACACATGTACATATAAATACACGTTTATGAAAGCACATACATATACACACTATTCATGTCTGGATTTTTAAAGAGATTGTGTGCATTTGTGTAAGTAAGACAGAGAGACAGAAAGAGAATGAGACAGGCAGAGAAAGACGGAGACTTTGGAGGCCGGAAGAACTAGTTAGACCCCCCCTGGAACTGGAATTATAGATAGTAAAGGAGAGAACCAACTGACAGTTTGCACCCTGACCTCTCCAGGCTCCACATGACATACGTGTCACTCACTCCCCACTAAAGAATCCACAAGTACCGCACACATAGCTCTCACTCCTGGCCACATAATTAAACCTTAGAGAGGTGCTGCTGGCTTTTTGACACAGTCAGCAGAATCCCAGTGAGAGCCAGACTGAGAAGAGAAGGGAGGAAGCGTGGGTCGAGTTCTGTTCCTACAGAATCGAATCTGCATGGTTCCACACCACACTCCAAGCCCACCCTATGCCAGACCATGGTACTGACAGAAGTGTTTAGACAGACTAAAGACATCTCCAATCAGGAACAGAAACACGAGGAAGTGTGTTTTGTTTGGTTTTGATTTTTGAGGCAGGGTCTGGATCACTGTAACTGACCTGGAACTCAGTTTGTAGGCCAGACTGGCCTTGACCTCACCGATCTCCTGGCATGTGCCTCATGAATGCTGAAGTTAAAATTATACAGTGGAATCGACCTATGAGCATTTAGGAGAAAATAAAAGGTGGCTGGCATGCTCCTTCAGAGCATACACAGGAAAAAGCTTCAGAAGGTCATATGTTTACATGTGGAAAATCCCAGGTTGTAGAATGCTTCCAAAAACGTTCAGTTTCATGGGACTGGAGAGATGGCTCAGGGATCAAGAGCATTAGCTGCACTTCCAGACTGCATGGGTTTGCTTCCAGACACCAATGGCAGCTGACCATGGTCTGTCTCTAAGTACAGTTCCAGAGGATCCAGTGCCCTCATCTGGCCGCTGAAGGAACTGCAAGCATGTACAAAGAGCTTGCACACAAAAGAAAACTAACCTGAAGGAGGAAGAGAAGACAAAGAGGATGGAGGAGGAGAAGGCAGAGGAGGAGATCTCTTGATAGATCATCTTTTTAACTGTACAAAAGCTTTTCCATTTTATGATGCTCCTTCTGTATACCCTTGACCTGTATCCCAGGGCAGATGGAGTCCCCTTCAGAAGGTCCTTTCCCACACCTATGCTCTGTGGGTGTTGCCTATGCTTCTAGCAGCGTCTCAGTTTGCACATTTGCCTTTGATCCATTCAGAATTAATTTTGTGCCTGATGACTGTGAGGAAAGCAATTTTGTTCTTCTATCTGTGGGCATCCAGTTTCCCCAGCACCACTATAGAAAGTAATCTTCCCTCCAGAGTTATCTTGGTATCTTTACCGACTAGCAGATGGGATATGCTGTCCTACACATACTCACACTGGGGGCTTGGATATGCTTCTCCCAGTCGATGTATCTGTTCTTGTGTCGGTAACCTATCATTTCAGTGATGAAGGCTCTGTACGGTAACTTGAAGTTTGAATGGTATCAGGATTGATTGGCTAACTGGGGTCTTCTGTGGTTTCATATAAATTTTAGGTTAGTTTTTTTTCTCCCTATTTTTTTGTGAAGAATAAGATGGGGCTTTTGATTGGCCTTGCCCTGAAGCTAATCATGCCTTTGTGTAGAACCGTCATATTCATGCGAATAATTCTACGGATCCTAGAGCATGGCACGTCTTTCCATTTCCTAGTATCTTTTTCTAGTTCTCTCTTCAGAAACTTGAAGTTTTCTTTGTAGAGGTCTTTACCCTCTTGGGTTAGGTTTATTCCTAGATTTTTTTTTTTTAGGTCATTGCAAAAGGAAGTTTGTTCACGATGTTCACAATGTCCTTCTCTATGTTTGTGATTGGTGCGTAGACAGCTTCTGGAATTTTGCAAGTTGACTGTACATCATGTCTCTTGATGACATGGTGTTTCATTTCTAGTTCCCTGGCAGAAAATTCAGGATCTCTGATGTAAAACATGTCATCTGCAAATAGGGATGTCCGATTTCTTCTTTCTTGTTTGAGTCTCTCTTCTTCTCTTGTCTTATTGCTCCCTCTAGTGCTCTGAGAACAGTCCTGAAAAGGAGTGGGGATAGCAGACAATCATATCTTATTCCTGATTTCAGTAGGACCGCCTCAAACTTTTCTCCCTTTGGGGAATCTGCTACAGATTAAATATGCAGAAAAAAGTTCCCTCTAGGACTTTTATTACAAAGACATATAGGATTTCATGGAAGGCCTTTTCTGCATGGAGATGATCATTTTTTTTGTTTGTTTGTTTTTTAGATCATTTTTGTGGCTCATTGTATTTAGTGACTTGCATGTGATGAACCATCCTTGCATCTCTGGGATAAAGTCAACTCAGTCACAGTTGATAATCTATTTGATGTATGTCAGGATTTTGTTTTCAAGTTTTTACTGAGCAATTTTAAGTTTGTGATAAACAGAACTCACTCATCCTTCCTTCCTCCCTCCTTCCTTTCCTGTCCTTCTTTCCTTCCTTCCTTCTTTCCTTCCTTTCTTCTTCCCTCCCTTTCTCCCTCCCTCCCTCCTTCCCTCCCTTCTTTCCTTCCTTCTTTCTTTCCTTGCTGTGTCTTACCTGGTTTGTATTAGTCTGAAACTGGCTAATAATAAAAGCTCCATAGAAGGAGTTTGAAAGCTCTCCTTTCATTTCTGTATTTTTGATTAATTTCTTGACTTGTTCATTGTGCATAGTGGGTGAGTTTTTTAATCTCCAGTTTTAGGGGACCTGATGTCCACTTAGGTCCTGTGAAGGCACCAGGAACCCATATGCTCAGACATAAGTACAGACAAGATACCCAGCCTTATAAATAAAAATTAACTAAAAGGAACGAGCCACTATACCTCATGATTATTCTAAATTTATTGCTAGCATAATTATCCTTATTTCTAACAAATTATTATTATCTGTTGCTAGGGCACATACCTGCTCCTCTGACTGGGCTGGGTCAGGATACATCTCAGTGGAGAGTGGCCTGCCTTCTTCGCTTCTCCTCTGACTGGGGCGAGTGTTTGAGCCCTTACTGCAGTGTATAGAATAGCGTGTGTGATTGCTGTCACCTCCTCTCTGATCCTTGTCTCTACCATGTGCCCAGGCTAGAGAAGGGGACTCCTGGCATAACCCAAAAGGAGGAGTCACAAATGGAGAGCTGCCAGAATCGCACTTTTCAGAGACACGAGGACCAGCTGGAAGGGAGGGGGCTTTACATCACTTCAAGGTATATTTCTCCATCCCTGCCACCAAAGTGCCTTATGCCATCAGTAATAGGGTGTCGCCATCTTGTTTGTGATGGGCATGTGAGAGTGATAGCTACAGTCTGTATTTTCTTTTTTCTTCTATGTTTGGTATTCATGCATATGTGCCTATTTTTGTCTGCCTGTCTCTACTCTTCTTGACCAGTAAACTCTGGAAAGGTTTCCCTAAGATTTCTCTCTCTCTCTCCCCCACTCTCTCCCTACCTTCTTCTCTCTCCTTCCTCTTCCTATCCCTCTCTCCCTCTCTCCCTCCCTTCCTCTCTCTCCTTAAATTATGCTGTTGGTCTCTTTAACCCACTGTGGCCTGCCAACTACAAGGATGCTGGAATAAAGACAAGTGAGTTTTGTGATGTGGAATTCTATTATCTCAGACTTGAATGGCAGAAAATGGGACCTGGAGACACCTGCCTATTGTACCAGCAGTTGAGAGGCAGATGCAGAAGCATCAGAAACTCAAGGTCATCTTGACCCTGTGCCAGAGACTGCAGGAAGAACAGCGATGGCAGAGCCACAGCTGGACAGTACTGCTTAGATAAGCTCATCTCTCGCATCTAGTGAAGCTTTACCTTCTTGTTGGGGGTGGGGGTGGGGGTGGGGAGAAGCCTCCATGCCGATTTCTAAAATCCAGCCTTTTTAAGTTCTTTAAGGATACTCTACACTTAAATTCATTTTTGCTTATTTGATTGTACTTCTGCTGGGAAATCTCCTTTAGCCAATGGTCTTTGAGAGACTGGACCAGGTTGGACAGGGCCTTGGGTACCAAAAAGGTGTGTGATTGTACACCCACTCTCTCTACTCTTTCACCTGGATGCCGGATTTGGTTCCTGATTCTTATTCGTGCAGAGGACAGTGATCTGTGAATCCCCACATACATAAAGAACCCCTTGTTATACTCAATTCTGAGTTAGTGTGGGATTAATTTGTGTTCTTCTACATCTGGCACCCAATGTGTTTAACACCTATGGTATAATACCTATATCCAATGTATAGGTAATGGTGTTACACCTATAACTGGTATAGGGTTAGGGGTTGCAGTGAAAATTTTGTAGGCTCAGGGATCTCACATAAGAAAAAGGAAATTGAATGGGATAATAGGTAGATTAGTGTGAGCTTACTCACACTAATAATAATAGTGAGTGAATACTTGTGAGCTATTATTTGTAGGCAATTTACATTGGTATAGATTCTTGTATACTGACACAAATTCAAATTATATATGTTATATTAAATATGTTCCCATTTATTTTTACAATATTTGTACACATATGCAATGTTATTTTATCATATTGTATGCATACATGCTTTTACCTCTGCTTAAGACATTTTGTATATTGATACAATTTTAGGATATATTTATCATATTGCACTATACATTTCTACTTCTGATCAAGATATGTATACATTGTTTACATTTTGAGGTCATTGTCCTCATTTGCTGCAGAGTTGTTTAAAGACTGTTTAATATTCTAATATGAGGCCTTACTCTTTAAGCTATATAGGTATTAAGAATTATTGGTCCACAGCCATACATGTTTGTCATACTTATAGTTAGACTACTCAGGTTCTTTAGATACATAGAGATTTTATTCCACATAGATAGGTAGTCTTCAACCATTTCAAAGAACTGTAGAATATGGCATTTAAATAACTTAGAGGTCAGTTGATATGAGACACGATTGCTCCTGGCAGGACTGATTGATCCCTTAGAGAATGTTGAGCACCAAAGACACTCTACTTGGAGTTTGACTTCTTGGCAGAGCTGGCCTTTAGGCAAGGAACTGCCCATGCCTCAACCACTGACAAAATGCACGATATCCAGACTGAACAAGCAGGATACAAGAAAAAGACTGCCAAACCTCACCAAGATAAGGGAAGATGGTCTTGAAAATTTTCCTGTCTCTGAAAATGGTCTGTCAGTTACACTAGGCCTTAGTTAAAATTGGTTGCTCCAACATTGCAAATGAGACTTTGGGTGATGGCCCAGGTAGCCAGTTGTCTCTGTCGTCTACTGCACATTTTAGAAGCTGCTTGATTGCACTTCCTGTCTACTCAAGTAATATTATTTCCCTTCTCAGGCCTTCAATGGGTTGAAGATTAGATAATTGTAGTTACTTTCCTCTTATGATTTAGCCAAGCCATTTCTAATACAAGACTTAAACTCCTTAGGCTAGAATAATTATTGAAACATTTAGCATATGTTTCTTGCTTGCTATTGTTTATGCTGGTTGTAATTCTAATTTTTATACTGATATCTGTTCTTATATAAAGTTTTGTATTAGGTTTGGAACTCTCTTATTTAGATAAAAGGGGGAGGTGCTAGGGAGCCTCCTTCAGCCAATGGCCTTTGAGAGGTTGGGCATGGCCTTGGGTACCAAAAAGGTGTCGTGCTTATGCACCTGCTCTCTCTCTTCTCTCACCCAGATGCTGGATTTGGTTCCTGTTCCCCATTCGTGCAGAGGACTGTGATCTGTGAATCCCCCTAAATGAAGAACCCCTTATTACACTCAGTTCTGAGTTAGTGTGGGATTGATTTATTCGTGTTCGCCTATATTCTTCATTTTCAATTTGATATTATTTAATTTTATCTGGAGGCCAGTCAGCCCTACTGATTCTCCTGCCTCCCTTACCCTCAGGGCTTCAGACACATTGTCTCATTGCCTGGCCCAGTTCTTCTTCCTGAGCGAGGCCATGAAAGGAGCGAGCCTCTCACAAATATTTTAAATTGTTATTCTTATCAATTACTAAATAATCTAGCGTTATTGTCTCTTTGACCTTTATGTTATTACTGGGAGTTATTGAGGGAGGCGAGAGAGGCCCAACAGGATCTCTAGACCCTCTTCCCAATGTGGCCATATTGAATTAATCTCCCTGTTCTGCTTTTACCACCACCTCTGCCTACTTGATGCTTTTCCACCCACATCTGCATGCCATGATCCTGCTGTGTTTTTACTTGTTTATTTATTTCTGTAATATGCATTCATTTCTATAAGAGGGCCTCCCTAGCCTGCAGGGCATTGAACCAGCAAGCAGAAACATAATTGGTAGTTATTGCATGTAATGGACGTTAGATGGCGCAAGCTCCCTTTGCATGGGGTGGAATGCTCTGGTGCACAACAATATAACCGCCTTTTTTCTTTTTTTCCTTCCCTTTCTTTCTTCTTTCTTTTCTCCCTCCTTCCCCCTCCCTCCTTCCCTCCTCCCTCCCTTCCTTCTTTCTTTTCTCCCTCCCTCTCTCCCTCCTTCCCTCTCTTTCTCTCCCCCCTCTCTCCTTTTGTTGATTCTTTGGATCCTTAATTTATTTCTATCCTATGACTTTCTGTGATTCTTCAGGCAAGCCTACAGAGTACCACTTGACCTTGAAGAAAAATGATTTTACTCCATTCTCATTGGTGGGTTTCATCCTGGAAGAACCATTTCAGTACATCATCTTGTATTCTTTCCTCCTCATATCCACAAGTATTTATTTATTTGTTGCTTATTTATTTATTCATTAATTTATTTAGAAAGGTATGTGTGTTCCTTTATCCATAAAGCCATCTTGCCTGTCCCAAGGTGTTTTTATATAACACCTAGAAAATGACCTAAACATATTATCTTTGCTTTAACTTCTTTTCAAGAATGTAGTTAAAATGTTATTTCAGTATCTGTAAAATAAGAGCATCAGAAGTGTCATGATTTCCCAGGTGTCCTTCAAGCTGATGCCTGGGTCTCCATTGCTCATGTTTCTCCCAGAGTTAGTATCCCCACGGATGCTAATAAGAAAATGCCTCCTGTGGAGCTCAACAGGGCTACAGTGTGTGTGAGAAGTGTTTCGGAACAAGTCATGGTTTAGAGACCCTTACTTGCATTTGGTTTAATTTAGTTTTTATTTTTGAGACAGGTTCTCAGTGTGTAGAGCCGGCAGATTCTCCTGTTTCTGACTTCCTCGTCCTGGGATTAAATGCATATGACTCTGTACCTGGCATGCATTAATTCAAGAAAATCATCTAAATTAAAAAAATTAAAATTAGTCAAGCACACACATTTCAGCTTACAGGGAACACAGTTAATTTGGTAGGTAGTGTTGAAGAAAGTGGAAGTTGCATGCTTTTGTAAGGTAATTCAACATCCTCAATTATGGAGAAGATCTGACAGAGTCTCTTGATTTCCTGAGCTCTGCTAATTTGTCGCAGCTAAACCATCTTTAAAAATGGATACATGTTTCCCTTTACTGATTCTCTTGCCTCTGGTTCCCTAAGCTTCTTCCACCCATAGGTCCATCTCATCATCTATGTCATGCAATCCCAGCTCCTGATAAATCTGTGTTCCATTTACTACAGCATCTGGTGGCAGGAGGTTGGGTCCTGTCCTCCTGATAATTTCTAATTTTCACAATAGGGTCTCATTACGTACCCTGAAGGCTGATACTTAGACCAGGCTGTTCTCAAACTTATTCTAAGATTAAAGAATTGCACACCAGCCAAGCTGGTATCAGCTCAGCCCATTTGCCCTACTCAAGTGCACAAAAGAATTTGTGTTCCAGTTACATAGGTTTTTTTAAAAATTATTATTGTTTTACACGGGGTCAAACTATGCAGCCTTGGGAAGTCCAGAGTTTTCTATGTATGCAGATGATGTCTATCTCCCCCTTGTGGTTCAACCAAGTTCTGCTGTTCACAGAATCTCAAGCTCACACGTGATGGTCAGCCCCACCTTTCCTTTATGGAAAAGGTGTGGTGTGTGTTTGTGCATTGTGTGTGCACGTGCATGTGTGCATGTGTGTGTGTGTTCATGCACGTGTGTGTGTGCATGTGCGTGAAAGAGACTTTGGAGGCCAGAAGAATGTGTTGGATCCACTGTATCTGGAATTACAGACAGTAGAGAACCAACTGACAGTTTGTCCTCTGACCTCTGACCTCTCCATTCTCATTGTGACACACATGCTACCCACTCCCTACTAAATAATAAGTATCACACTCATGGCTCCCCCTCCCAGCCACATACAATAAGCATCAGAGAAACATTGCTGACTTTTCTGACACAGGCAGCAGAATCCGTGAGAACCAGACTGAGAAGAGAGGGGAGCAAGAGTGGATCAAGTTCTGCTCCCACAGAATCGAATCTGCACGGTTCCACACCGCAGTCCAAGCCCACCCTATGCCAGACTGTGGTACTGCCACAAGTGACTAGACCAGCAGTTCCCAACCTGTGGGTCACAGCCTTTTGGGGGGGTCAAACAATCCTTTTTCAGGGGTTACATATCAATTATCCTGCATATCAGATATTTACATTATGATTCATAACATAAATCACAGCTATGAAGTAACAATGAAATAATCTTATGGTTGGGGGTCACCATGACATGAGGAACAGCATTGGGGATGTTCAGAACCACTCGTCTAAATAGACTAAGGGAATCTCCAATCAGTAACAGAAATACAGGAAGATTTTTGTTGTTGTGTTGTTTTTGCTTTTTGAGGCGGAATCCGTGTAAGTCTGTCTAAACACTTGTGCCAGCACCACAGACTGTGGCTATGTGAACCAGGCTGGTCTTGGTCTCCCCAGTCTCCCCACATGTTCCTCATGGGTGCCAACATTAAAGGCATAGGCCTCCACACCCAGTTTAGTGCTTCTTATGTTAAATGTTTGATGCTATCCAAAACCCATGTAGAGGAAAATGAAAGGTGGTTGGCATCTTATCTTATAAAATACATAGGAACAATTTTTAGAGGATCAAATACTTTTATGTTGAAAAACTCAGACTGTAGAATGACTTTGAAAAAAAAATCAGTTTCATGGGGCTAAAGAGATGGCTCAGGAATTGAGAACAACAGCTGTTCTCCCGGAGGACATGAGCTCAGTACCAGTCCCTAAGTGGCCGCTGACGGCAGAGGGCAACTCCAGGACTAGCACAGACATGAAGGACAAACCTGGCTCCTCTCTTAATCCCAAGCCTAACTAGAAAACTAACTGTAGAAACAGGACCATTACTCTCCTTAGCCCCAACTGCAACCAAAACCTTATCTTTCACTATAACCTTAGAAATAAAAAAGTATCCCTAGCCCTAACACTAACCACAGGCACAGTCATAGCCCTACCACCAACCCTAATCCTAACATTAAACCTGCCTGACACTGACCTTGACCCAAACCCTCAATAACCCCAATCAACAGTAGTCAACACCCAAAATCTAAACCCAAATCTATCACAAACAATAAAACTAGCTCTAAAACGAATTGTAATATGGTGTGGGAGGTCTACCTGTGCGTTGCTTTTATTGGTTAATGAATAAAGAAATTGTCTCAGCCTGTTGATAGGGCAGAACTCTGGTAGGTGGGGAAAACTGGACTGGATTCTGGGAAAAGGAGGGCAGAGTCAGAGAGACGCCATGTAGCCTTGCCAGAGACTGGAACTTTAGCCAATGAGCCACAGCCTTGTGGTGATATACAGATTAATAGAAATGGGTTAAATTAAGATGTAAGAGATTAGCCAATAAGAAACTAGAGCTAATGGACTAAGCAATGATTTAATTAATACAGTTTCTGTGTGATTATTTTGGTTCTAGCTAGCAGGTAGCCTGGAACCAACAGTGGCCCACCTCCAAAAATAATACAACTTCCAACGGTAGTTATAGCCTTAAAATAATGTTACACTGAACACTAACCTTAAACCCTAACCCTAATAAAATCAACCCTAACTCTACATTAAACCTAATTATTAACCCTAATTCCTAACCCCTAATCCCAATATAACACTAACTTCTAAACCCTAATCCTAACCCCTAGCACCAAACTCAACTCTAATCTAAGGATAACTCTAACCCCTAACTTAACCCTAACCCAAACTCCAACCTTAGCCTATAATCTATGTTCTAACCCTAATCCCTAACCCTAATGACTAACCTTAACTCCTAACCCTAACATATAACTCTAATCTAATGCTAACCCTAACCCTTAAGCCTAACAAACCCCAATCTAACCTAATGCTAACCTTAACCCTTAAACTTTAGCTTAATCTTAACTCTAACTTTAACACCTAACCCAACCCCTAACCCTAATCTCTAGCCCTAATCTTAAACCCTAGCCTAACCTTAATCCTTAACCCCTAACCCTAACCCCTAAACTATCCCTAACCTCTAACCCTCATCTTAACCCCTAACCTCACCCTAACCCTAACACCCATCCTAACCCCTAAACTAACCCTAATCCCTAACCATAACCCTAAACCTGAGTATCACACTAACACTAACTAGAGCACACCCTAACCCTTCAGTATCTCCAATCAGACCCCATCCAAAACCTTAACACTTCATCTAGACACAGCACTAAACCTAGGTTCAAAAAACCATAAACCATTTTGAACACCAACTCTCCCCAAACTCTTCTCTGACACTGTCCTAAGCCTCACCCATGGTCTAGTATCTCACCATGGTTAAGTATTACTCCAAACCTAAACTTAATTCAGGCAAAGTTCTATTTGTAGGGTCAGTTCTAACATTAATTCTTACTCCTAGATCCAACTAACCCTAAGCCAATACTCAACAGAACTGCAAACGCTGTCACATTATGAACCCTAACACTCACACAAATCAAAACCCTAACTATAATGGTCACCATAGCCATAACTTATTCCTAACCCTGTATCCATAACCTTAACTGGTGTGGAATATTAGTGTAAGATTTGTTATATTCATTTATGCTGTGGAATATTTGTTTAATGATGCAAAAAGTATATTGCATTCTTTTATGTTGCATTTGTTTAACTCTGTGATGGTGTGTTACTTTGCCTGTCTAAAACACCATATTGGTCTAATAAAGAGCTGAGAGGCCAATAGCAAGGCAGGAGAGAGAAATGGGTGGGACTGGCATGCAGAGAGAATAAATAGGAGAAATCTAGGCTTGAGAGAAGAAGAGGAAGAGAGAAGAGCTAGGAACACGAAAGGAAAAAGAGGAGGATACCAGGAGCCAGCCACCCAGCTACCCATTCAGCCATGGAGAAAGGAGGAAAGAAAGATATATAGAATAAAGGAAGATAAAAAGCCCAGAGGCAAAACATAGTTAAAAGGAAACAAGATAATTTAAGTTAGAAAAGTTGGCTAGAAACAAGTCAAACTAAGGCCAGGCATTCATAAATAAGAATGAGTCTCTGTGTACTTCTTTGGGAGTTGGGGAGTGGGACCCCAAAGAGTAAAAACAAAACAAAAACAACTACACATAACAATAATACTACTAATTAAAGCTCTACGCCCAACCTATGCATCGGCCCTAATCCTAAACTTAATAGTAACCTAACCCTAATTATTACCCCAGCCTTAACCTACTTCTAACCATAGCCCAATCCTAGCCCTAGTCCTAAGCTTTACACTCCCTCTAACCCTCTAACTAACTTCACTAACCTTAGTCATCACAGTGAAATCAACCCTAGTTCAAATGTTACCTCTAATTATATCCTTCACCCTAATTCAGATTGCAACCATATCTCCAGCCAGAACCCTAAAATAAGGCTTAAACTTAATCCTAGTACTGTCACTAACTATAGCTTTTATACCTCTAACCTAACTTTAGCCATAATCCTTACCCTGGCAATGCCAAAACCCTAGTACTATGGTGGCTTGTTGCTGTTTGTTTTTCTTGTGTTTTCGTAGTGTGTGTGTGGTTTTTCGAGACAGGGTTTCTCTGTATAGTTCTGACCATCCTGGAACTTGCTCTGTAGACCAGGCTGGCCTCAAACTCAGACATCTGTCTGCCTCTGCCTCTCAAGTACTGGGATTAAAGGTGTGAGCCACCACTAACTGGCCCAAACCCTAATATTAAACCTATCTTTAACCTTAATTCCAGGACTAACATTAAACATACTCACAGTCTAATCCTAACATTAACCGTAATCAGACCCTAGTCAGAACCCTAGTTCTAACTCCGCATCTAGCCTGGATACTAAAACTCGTTTTAAAACATAGCCATAAATTGATCTCTGACACTCACCGTGCCCTCTACCCCACTGCTACACGGAGCTAATTCCCTGACAGAGGTCTGTCTGTGAAAGGTATCAGAAAGCCATGAATCTCACCTATTAGAATTTCTCACTACAATAAACTTGGACATTTTTTCATGAAGATCCAGTAAAGAAGAACGGTAGACACTTGTTCTTATAAACCAAGTCATTAAGTTTCATTTCCAAACTCAACTGAATCTTCCGAAGCAATACTTTTGTCATGAGATAGAAGCTCCCTTCCCTACAAGAGACATTTTCACTGTGCAATTGGAATTTCGATGCTTCAACTCTGCACCCCAATGTCAGAATCATTTCTGATGGCCTATTGAGAGCACTGTTTACTAGTCCCGTTCTTTGTTCTGGGAACCATTTACCACAGATTCGTGTCCAGGAGCCGTCATCACGTTAGCCCAGCACAGTAACGAAATGGCCAAAGTTGCTCTGTGTACGGATTCGGTGATCTCATTCTTGCCATCTTACTCAGCGTGGAAGCATCTGCAAACTTGTCAACCCTGCTTCCATTTCAGCTGCCCCCTCCATCACAGGCTTACAATGCAAATGTCTCTCATCTTCGGCTGCAGCTTTGTGTGGCGGTGTAATGGCAGAGCTGAGAGTAGCTAGTTTAGAAGCCTTGTCCCTTACCTTCAGAATAAATCTCACAACTGAGGATTGGACTGTTTTATTTTTACACATTGGGATGGCTATAAAAACCACTTTTCAGATCTTTGGCTACAGGGGTACAGTCGCCCCTAACTGATGTGTCTCTGCATTATTCTAAGGCCCTTTGTGCAGCTGCTCAAGAATGCTCCTGTCTTGAACTATTTTATGTTGGGCACAGTGTTTTTAGATGCAGATGAGGTATAAGAAGGGACTTTGTCTGTCTTGAAGTACTGTGGATAACCCCGTAACATCAGCTGGAGGAAGGCAATGAGCAATGATACATGTTACAACCTCCCCCATGTGGGCAGAGGCATAAACAAAATGAGAATCACTATCAATAGAAACCTGTACAAATTGTACTCTCCCCAAAGAGGGGACATGAATAACATCCATCTACCAGAGCATTGAGAAGTAACCCTCCAGGGTTAATGCCATCATGCATGACAGTCGGAAAAGGAACACAGTGGGTGCATTGATTACCTATCTGCCCAGCTTGTTCCGGGGAAATAGCAAATTCCTTTCATAAAGGGATGTTTTGATGGTACAGAGCATGACTCTCAGGGGCTTTTATCAAGACAGACTGCAGAGCAGCACACTCAATACACCATGCTTCGGCTGTGCTTTCCCTTCAGTCGATGGCCGGGGGAGACTTGAATGTGACCGAATAGTGGCCAACATAGTGAGGATGCTGGAGGCAGCCGGCCGCGAGTTCCTGGCTCCTAGGGGAAAAATGGTTTCACTCTCCATCCCGGGTTCAACCAACACGGGCTGTCTCCAAGGCCTGTGTTACTCCGACTACACAAGAGCAGTCACTATAAACATTGATGGGGAAAAACGAACGTTTCTAAAATCATGCGGGCTGCAGAGAGTTCAGCTTGGAGAGCTGAAGTGTAGAATGTGTTTTATTTCAGAACCTGAGGAAGTGTGGTAGGCAGCCATGTTGTTGCCAGAGGCCTCCGTAAAGATGGTTTAGCCAAAGCAACAGGTAGGAACTGTGTGACCTTGAAAAAAATAAACCTGTGTGTGGATGCAAAGTGTAACATCCTGAATAGTGGAAAATGAGAATCCAGCTGCGGGCGGGGTTGGGGGGGCGCAGGTAATTAGCAGGTATTGTCAGGCAGTGGACTGTCGTGGGGTGATGTGGTTGGTCTCCTGAATATGGTGCGATGGTTATTTCTGTTTCTTTACCTAGAATTTCTATAGCGCATTCGTGTCCCTTCGAGATTAATGTTGTCCCCAAATCATACATAGTAAGGGGTTAGAAGCCTGGAAATGGAATGTTCCAATGCATCCATTCCAAAATGCACTGCAGTTGCCGGAGTAGCCCAGTAGGGGTCATAGTTGCTCCCACTTTAGCTAAAGTCATCCTAACCTCTTTTGAAATGGGGTGAAGAGGGATTGGCATTCTCTTAAAATCTGGAAAGGTGTAGGAACTTTCTGGGTAATAAGCTTAAGAGAGAGTCTGAGTGGATTACTGTCTCCCAGCAGTTCTTAAATCACTAAGAGGCCGGGTGGTGGTGGCGCACGCCTTTAATCCCACACTCGGGAGGCAGAGGCAGGCGGATCTCTGTGAGTTCGAGACCAGCCTGGTCTACAAGAGCTAGCTCCAGGACAGGCTCTAAAGCTGCAGAGAAACCCTGTCTCGAAAAACCAAAAAAAAAAAAAAAAATCACTAAGAGGTCTGAGACAATCCTTGCTGATTTCTAGATTTCGAGAGCACAGAGAATATTCCTCTATAATTATACCCAGATATTGGACTACAGATGTCTTTTGAAACTTTTTCTGGAGTAATTTGAAGATCATGGGCCTAAAAGCTGCTTTTGAGGTGGACACAGTTAGCTGCCAAAATTCAGAAGTCAGAATGGCTGCTTAGAAGATCGTTTACATAGTAGTTAATACGGGCCTTAGGGTTTTGTCATACGTGCATGGGTGGCCTCAACAGATTCCTGACTCATAGCAGGGCTGCTTTTCATACTCCAGGGAAGAATCTTCCATTGGAGGCAATGTGCCGGTAGATTAGGTTAAAAAAATGTTTATTGAGCATCTCCCTTTGTTTAACCTTGGGGAGATATTATCAATCGGGCTATTTTTAATTCATGTATAATATCAAGCCAAGTTGGGGCAACTGAGTCAGAACTTTAATTTTCTCTGTATAATCTCTGTCTATTACCTCTGGGTGGAGCTCTAGTCCCCATAGGGTCTGGTTGCTTCTTCCCTGTGCCAGCAGGGATGGTTTGGGGTCCCATCAATGAGGTAGGATCCTCCGCTGCCTGAGGCTCCCATGGAGAGCTGATGGATAACAGTGTACTTAGCAGCTGAGGGTCAGCTGTCTGCTCTGTTGGTTCACAGGGCCTCCCCAGGCGACAGCCTTACAGTTTGATGGTGCTAGGGCGGGCCCCATTCCGGGTCCTGTCAGAGGTTGCCCATGTATATCTGTGAATGGAATTCATTAATCCAGGGGATTCTTCTCTGACATCGTGGGCATAAACCAAGGGGCCATGCAGGTTATCCAGATGGTACTGGGGCCTGCTTGCTTTTTAATTTTAAATCCATGTGTTAATCACAAGCAAAATTTTGTTTTATATATGTATGACAGATGTCTCATCTCCCTCAAGGCATGTGACTTCCTTAAGGGCTGCTGTGAGAGACACATCTGAAGGTGGCTAGGACATGTGTCTACACACAGTCTAATTGTCTCTTGTAAATTTAAGTGCTTATAAAACCCAAGTGCCTCTTTACATGTCTTGTTAGCATTTTCAAAAGCCAACTGTTTTTTGAGCATCTTCCCTGCCTCAGGACCATCTGTAAGGTGCCCTTGTGAGAGCCAGGTCACAAAGTCTGGGTACAATTCTTCTGGGACCTGGTGAATCTCAGTTATCTATGGAGTGCCCTTTGGTGGGCAATTGTCTCCCTGCCTTTAATATGTTACCATGTTAATGTGGCAGACTTGCAAAGGCTGGTGTAATTGGTTGCTGGTCACTTCATAAGGTCCTGGACACAGGAGCATGTCTTTGGTTATCCTGGTCCTGACGTAATCCTGTAGCTCAGTTCTAAAGGAAAGGCTGAGGCAAGATTTTGCCATGCTTAGCCAGTCAGAAGGAGGCCATGACTTGTCAATGAGGACACTGGGAAGAGGTCCTTAGATAAATGGAGCCTTAGGCCCATAGGCGGTGCAGACTTGTTGGGTCTCCTTTAAGGGCTGAAAGGCACAGTCTCATCATAGCAAGTCAGGCCATCTAGTTTGGATTCTGAGGATCAGGTTACTCAAACAGGGACAAACAATTAAAGCCACGAGCACCTTCCTCGGGGTCCATCACCTTAGACAGGGCTGCTGTAGAAGAGTGAGCCCACTTCCCCTTCAGTCTCTCTGTGGCACTTGTGGCTTGGCTTGGGTGACCTCATTCTCAGGATCACTTTCCTGCATATCAGCATCCAGGGTACCAGGCAGGCCAGGGTGAGCATGGTCTGTGCATCAAATTCACCTGTCTATCTCCGCAGGTTGCAGGGATGCTACTGGAGTTACAGACGTGGACCCCATTCCCTGCGTAGTAATTTTTTAAAAAGTGGCATGTCAGAGAAAGATGCCATGTGACAGAGCTCAGGTGGAGAAGTTTTTTTGGGGGGGTGAATGGGAAAAGTGGGGAGGGAAGAGGGGAGACTGGCCTCTGGGGACAGGAGCAGCAGAAGAGAAGGTGGGGGGAGAGAAGAGAGACAGAGAGACTGGCAGAGAAGCAGAGAGAGAAAGGAAGAGAGGAGAGGTGAGCAAAGCCCACCTTTTAAAAGCGAAGGTAGGGATTGTGCACAGGAGGTGCTTTTAGTGGCTGCAGCTGAGGACATATCCTGTAAGGACCCCAAGGGCAGGCCAGTACAGATGCCTGAATACTAACACTCTGACACTATTTGTGTCAGGGACAAGAGGTCAATTCCTAATCATCTAAGTGGCAAGGCCTACAAAGCCTCCCCGACGACTCAGTCAGGCAGGGCTTTCCCTTTTGTAGGCAAATGGCTGAAAACCTGTGGAATCACATATGTGACTCCATAAACCAGGAGGGGGAATGGAACTGTGTTTGGGTCCTTCAATGTAATAGCCACCCCCTAAGACTTCTATTCTCTCCAAAATAGCCGAACTCACTGTCCTTCCTTTGGGAACCAAGGGTGTATCTCCTGACCACAATCTAAGAATTAATTGATGGAGCCACTTCTGAGGCCCCTCAAAATCTCCAAGTATTAATGTATACCTTCATGTCTAATGATTCTCCTGGCTCAGCCTTACGTTCCCCACACATAGAGATGCATTCCCCCATTTACCTTAATGGGCTTGCTTTGCCCCGGAGCCTTCTGTTGCCTGACCAACTTGAGTTCCCCATAGTCAGGGGTCCATGTTTTGGCTCCCTTTGCCATGACCTTCCCAGTTCAGGGATTAACCTAACTAGGGCAAGAGGGAATGAAGAATCAGCAGACACGCACACAGAAAAGCTTGGATTGGGTGGGCCGTGTGCTCGGATGGAGACACACGGAAAGCAGGCCAGAAATCAGCATGTTTATTACGTACATCTGAACATGGTCATGAGTTGACAGCTGAAGGAGGAGGCAGATTGAGCTCAGCTTGGTAGGGTCTCTGTAGGGGACAGTTTCACATTGTAAACACCCAGAAGCAGGAAGCTGTGCTTGGCATTTTCTTCAGACACTGTCAGTATTCACACAGGGACCAGGGCAAGGCTTTGTCTGTCCTATGAGTATAAGACATTGGAGTCCTTGACAGGTGATCACGTCCACAACACATACTTACTCAGGGCTTCTGCTCACCACGATGTGATCTCGGGTCTTTCCATTCTTTGCTCAGCCTTTCTTGAAACTGTGCGGTAGGTGGGTACTGTGTGACCATTCTCCCTCCTGCCCATGTCCTTCCATAGGTGCCATGACCATACCCCAGAGTGAAGGGTTTCCCCTCCTCCCCTTAATGGCTTCTAATACATTTCTGTCACATCTAATGTTTCCATGTCCCCATCTTGAAGGATGAAAACTTAGACCTTACCATTAGAAAGAAATTCCTTATTGTCAATTAAAGAACTATGTACTAGTGTTCCTGGGTATATTGGCTCGCATCCATAATTCCAGCACTCAGGAGGCCAAGGTAGAAGGCTCACTGCAAGCTTGAGGTCAGAATAGGTTATTTTATTAAATCCTTGTTTCTGAGGAGTTGGACTTCAGAATCCCAAAGCTTCTCCCCACCCCCACTTAGTGTAACACACTTGTAACTAAATGTCATCCCTACCACACACACCTAACTTGTACTCTTATTTCATACTAAGCATCATAGACTGTCAGGCAAGAGGTCTTTCATTTTTAACATTTCTGAAGTAACATATTTATTTTATAAGCATGAATAAGTCATAACTTAAGTGATAGCCATTTCATTCCCTAATGGTAAATGCACTGATTAAATTACAATAAAGGACATCTAAATTAGATATACATTTTTTATCTTCTCTCTACAAAGTGTATGTTCAAGAGTGTGTGTGTCGGTGTATATGTCTGCTTGTGTGTCTCTATGCATATGTTTGTGTATTGTATGTCTGTATTATGTGTGTGTATGCTTGTGTGTGTCTTCTTGTATATGTGTGTGAATGTGTGTTAGTGGATGTCTTTTGTGTGTATGTATGTGCATATATATGTGCTAGTGAACTGCTGTGTTGTGTGTGCGCATGTGAGTGTGTTAGTGGATTGCTGTGCAAAATGTATGTGCATATGGTAGTGGATGTCTGTGTTATGTGTGTGTGCATGTGTGTACATCAGTGGATATCCATGGCAGTGAGCTAAGTGCTTTATTGATTTTCATTTTTTTCTGACCAGTGATATGTATGATGGAAAAATGTAGCTAGTCTCCTTCATTTTTTCACATCTGTTTTGCTGTCTTCCTACAAAAATCTTCTCCTGGATATTTTTTTAAATTAAATTTTGTTCATAAAT
Source organism: Arvicola amphibius (assembly GCF_903992535.2). NCBI lineage: Eukaryota > Metazoa > Chordata > Mammalia > Rodentia > Cricetidae > Arvicola > Arvicola amphibius. The sequence continues at coordinate 122,179,856 of NC_052049.1, forward strand.
TTGAAAAACTTTAATCCCATAAAGTTTTTTTGGTCTACTGAGTCTTCAGGCAGTTTTGAGAGTATACTGGAGACTTGCAACAGGGCAGTTCTTTCAAAAGCCAAAATCTACTTACCTTCAATCAAATTTTTATTTGCTTCAAAGAATTTTTACAAAAGTATCACCATCATAGATAAAAATGTATAACCTATACTATTGATATGTAAGTTACAGATCAAGATCAAAAGGGAGAAATTTTCTGATACTATTTAGTCACTGATAATGTGCAGAATATTTAGTTACTGATAATACACAGAATACTCAGAACACAACATGTGGAGCTCGACTTTATAGTTTATTTATATTAGTTAACTAGCCACATAATATGTACTTTATTAATTGCATTAAGTGACTCTATGTGGGTATCTATGTCATTCGGTTAATTAGTTTTGAGTTCCAAAGCCACTCTTCAATATTCCGTTGTGTGGCACTGGGGTTAGAACTCCAGAGTCATGTACCTGCATTGCCAGGTTTCCTGTTGGCTCTACAGTGAGGGAGTTTGCAGGACTCAAGTGGGGAGGAGATATTCTGCTTGTGTTGTTTGCTCCAGTATCCCATAGCAACGCTTCTTTCCTTCAGCAGCGCAGCCGAATCTAGTTAGTACTTGCTCTAATATTGGTGGACCAGCTTTGTCATAGACGCTAAGTGTCTTCAGCACCAGGCAGTTGGCATCAATGCGTCTACTCACAGGTTTGCTCTGACCACACAGAGGTTCATCTGGGAAACCAAAGACTTCAGCAGTAGATAAAAGCAAAGTCCCTCCCTGAGTGCCAGGTCTTCCCTTCCTTGGGGACTCCCCTAATGTACTTTTGAAGTGGTTCTAGCCTTGGATCTCTGTTTTAGTGGTTGCTACGCGGTGATACCTGGAAGTCTGTGGTGATCTGGAGCTTATTTAAGCCAGTTTGCAGCAGGTGAACTTGCTTTTCTCAACCTTCTCCACAAATTACAGTTAAGCTGAAAATCAAATTAAGTCAAAGCTAATGGGCTCTTGTTAATTTTGCTTAATCCCAGTGTTACTGAAGAATTATGAAGGAAGAAAGAAGGAGGGGGCCAAGGAGACACTCAAAGCATTTCCTTTAATTAGGAACAAATCAAATATGTCTGGTTTCTCCCCCTCTTAGTCAATATAATATAGTGCTGGACTTCTTACCTAGCTCAATAAGACATGTGAAGACAATACAAAGGATACAAAGGATTCAGTGTATCCTTATTTGCAGATGATAGGATTCTGTACATAAAAGACCCCGAAGAGTCCATGAGACATATCCCACACCTGGTAAACACATCCACAAAGTAGCAGGACTCAAAAATAGCACTAAAAAATACATAGCCTTTCTATATGCAAATGACAAGCACACCAAGGAAGAAATTAGGGAAGAAATTAAGTTTGCAACAGCTTTAAAAAGTCATGGAACAAATATAACTAAGGAAGTGAAAGACTCGTATGATAAAAATATTAAGACACTGAAGATTATACCAGGAGATGGAAAGAGCGCCTATGCTCCTGGACTGGCAGGATTAATACTACAAAACAGCCACCCTACAAAAGGCAACTTAAAGATATAAAGCAATTCTTATCAAAATTTAAATGTAATTCTTTAAAGAAAAAAACCTTAAATGTTATATAAAATATGAAAGACTCATGACAACCAAAATCCTGAACAGCAAAAGGATGGCTGGAGGTGTCACCATCGAATATTTCAAGTTATACTCAGGGCATACTCAAAGGACTCTGTATCTACTATCTTCATTCGTTTCCTTCTGGGGTGATGGAACATTCTGGCCAAAAGCAGCTTGGGAAAGAAAGCTTTTATTTCTCCTCACAGATTAAAGTTCTTCATGAAGTTAATTAAGTGAATGAACTCAGAGTAGGGTTCTGGAGGCAGGAACTAAAGCAGAGGCCCCGGAGGGTACTGCTTTCTGGCTTAGTTCCCTTGGCTTACTCAGCCTGAGTCCTTATACAACCTTGGGTATCCTACACAGGAATGACAGCATTTCCAGTGAGCTGGACCCTTCCATATCAGTCTCCGATTGAGAAAATGCCCTAGAGCTTTGCCTGCAATCTGATGTGTGCATTTTCTCAATAGATATTCTTCTTTCCAGAAAACTCTAGCTTGTGTCAAGTTAACAAACACTCAACCAAGACAACAGGCCCCTTGCCATACTAAACACTGGCACACTAAAATATTACTATTAATTCATAACCTTTCCTTTTTTGTTTGTCCCTAAGATCTCAAATTAATATCAACATCACAATATAATAAAGCATGGTATAATGTTTAAAGTCCCACAGTGTGAAAAAGTTCAGTCTCTTCAAAGAACCCAAAGTGGCTCTAAAATGCCGAAGATTGGGCTCCTTTAAAATCACAAACAAGTAAGTATCGGGGCACAGCCCCAATCAAATCAGAACCAAACCAAAGGTTAACAGTAGAAATTAAATCCTGTAGCTCAGTGTCCCACATCTGGGGATGTCTGAGACCTTGATGTGGGCAGTCCCATCTCTCTGTGTCTGCCGCCCACAGCACACTCAGTTCTACCCATCCACTCTCATCATAGATTACTATTAACGTCACCAAAGATCTCGATAGCAAATTAAAACACAATCCAAGTTTTAAAAGGGAAAAGACAAGAATAGAAATTCCTCAAAAAGAGGCATACTGATAGCCAAAATATTTCTAAAAATGATTAAAATCACTATTAGGAAAATACACATCAAAATCACAGTGAGATTTTACTTCTCCTGGGATGCAATAATAATATCAAAATGACAGAGGATGACAAGGATGAAAGGGAAATTTTATATAGTGTTGCTGCAGATGCAAAGCAGAGCGGCCATTGCAAAACACAGAGCAGCTGATCCCTGTGAATTAAGGGATAGAGCTACCACCTACCCCAGAAACCACGTTCCTGAGTACCTATGCAACATCAATGGAATAGCCGTGTTGAAAACAGATACGGGCACTCCCATGTTTATTACAGCAATATTTGCAGTAGCTAAGACTCAAAGCACCATCGACAGATGAGCAACAGAAGAAAAAGTGACATTTGAACAGAACAGAATGTTTTTTATTGTAAAAAAAATTCTGACATTTGCAGCAATATGGACGAAATTACAAAACTTTATGTTAAGTGCAATGAGACAGACATTGAACAAACACTGTGTAATTCACAAACAGGAAATACTTCAGAAGCTGACATCAAAGAAAGAAAAAGTAGAACATCAGTTACTAAGGTGTGAGAAGTGGAGAGCAGGAGGGATGGGAGAAGTTGATAGTTACATCGAAAAATTCTACTGTTCGGCTTCATAATAGGGTCATTATAGAGAATAATAATGTGCTCCATGTTACTAACTAGCTACTAAATAAAACATTATATTCTGAATAATCCTTCCAGGAAAAAAATAAATATTTGTGATAGATATGCTAATTACACTATTTGATAATACAATATATATATAGTTACTGAGGCTTTACACCACCACAGATGCTTAGAAATATTACAGATCAGTTATAAATAACATTTTAGCACAGAATCCCCACACCCCACAAAACATACTTTATCATCTCATTAGGGAAACTGAAAACTACTCATCCAAACGGCAAGTTTCTCGTGTAAGATGAAATGAAGGGAGGAGACACGGGAGGAACCGCGTCAGCACAGCCGGAGAAGCAGAACGACTGTTGAACAGATGCAGCTGGAGACGAAACTGGAGAGTCTGAGAAACTGGGGAAAACCAGGAGACAGCGAAAGCACTGCTCTTCCTACACGGAGAGTCACTGCTGCGGCCCTGGACAGGTGTCCTCGGTCCACGCGCAGAGTAAGGGAACAACGACACCTTGACTCTCACTTCTCTCAAGGCAGGCAAGGAACTCTTGCTTTTCCTTTTGTTCTATTTCGTTTTTTCCTCTTCCAAGCCCCCTTTTCTTTTTCATTTCCTCTATATAGGTCAGGTTTGTCTCTCAACCCTACTCTGTGGTTCAGACTACCAAAAAATTATAATTCTCAAATTCCAGCCTCTCTGGTACTGTGATTACTAAATATGCCATGACAGCTGACACCAAACCCGTCAATCAGGAACAGTTATGCCCCGTCTATTTATTATATACAATCACTGGTGTCTGCTGCACAAAATCAAGAATGTGAATTGTCCCGTTTGGTCCTCACAACAGCCCTGTGAGGTAGTCAGGAAGCATCGTGTCTCCAGAACACAGAAGACAGAGTCCATAGTGGCAGGATGGATACCCAAACCCATGTCTTCTGTGTCCTAATCCAGGATGCCTTTCACTGTAAGATGAACTGAGTTCACGGTGGCGAGCAAAGCAGGCTCCCTGCTTAGAACCGCTGACTGTTCTTTGGGCTTGCAAACATAGTTCTTTCAGACTTGCGACCTCATGCCGGTGCTCAGAGAGTCAACACACTACATCTGGGATAGGATCAGCATCAGAAGGATGAAGAGGACGGAACCAGAATGTCTTGAATGAGGGTTGCTGCTTGATTCTTATGGGACCAGGTGGGATGTTCTAACTTCAAAAGCAGCAAAGTCCAGGAGACGAGAAGCCGTTCAGAGGATCTTCTCATCTAACAATTTATTGATTCCTTCACAAATCCTCTTGAGATTGGGCCTGCAGTTTCCACGTGGACCATAGAGGGTGGAAAGGAACTCCACGTCAGCAAAGTGGTTGAAGACATGGTTTATGCGTCCATGGGTTCTGGGTGTCAAATGTCGCTGCACCAGTTCATGGACCAGGTCCTTGCATTCATGCAGCAGCTTAGAGAGCACGTTTGTATCAAGGGTGTATTCTACTTCATAGAAACTGACCATGGTCATGGCAGTCTGGTTCAGCTTCTTCCGGAGTTTCTCCACAATTACAACTTCCTCCTGACTGAACTGTTTGTTCCGGTAGAGGATACCGATTTTGATGGCCACCTTGATTGAGTCTTTCATGATCTTGTGGGCTTCCTTCTTGCTATGGGTGTGCTCCTCAGTGACTTTGTACAGCTCGTCAAAGATCTCGCTGCTGGTATCGTCAATCAGCATGTTGGCTACAGTTTTGCTGGCTATTTTGCTCAGGATCTTCTTCTGGGCTTGAAGGGCAAGACTTTTTGAGCTGAACACATGAGGACCTACGGTAAAGAAATAAGCACATGTAGGACTATGAGAACTGTTACATTTTTTTTTGCAATTAAAACACATTAAGTTGGTCTTACATCCTTTGAACACAAGTTAATGTCTATATCCATAAGCGCTTAACTGAACCCCACCCCAGATCTCCCAAGAGCTTAGATTATAGGCATGTGTCACCGTGCCCTGCCCACCAATATTTTTACTCATTTTACATTGCATTTATTTGTGTTGTGTGTGTGTATGCATATACACAATGTGTGGGCACACGTGTTATGGTCACGGGGCGGTTTTGCGGAGTCCCAAGGTTGAACTCAGTTTATTAGGCTTGGTGGCACTAACCCTTCTAACAACCAAATCAGTCTCATCAACCCTCATCACTGTTCCTGGCAGCACAAAGACACTTTACGGGGAAAAAGACATAAAAAATGCCGAACCACCAGCTGACCTGCCCTCTCCACATGGGCTGGTTCCTTCTGAGAAGTTTCTGAACGTCACTCAGGATGCTCTTCCATCTGGTCTAGAATCGTCTTCCCTTCTTCCAGACTAGGTTTTACCAGTTTAGACCTACCCAATGCATGAGGCCTCTCTGACTCAGCTACTTACCACAGGTTTCTCTACAGCCACTGGAGACTATTCATTTTTGCAACTTACATAAGACAGAATTAGTGCATGTGCTCAGAATGTAGTCAACTTCCAGGGGCAATATGGACAAGCTGATCATGGAAATCTTTGTTTGATTTTTGTTTTTGTCTGAGTCTCAGGATCCATGTTTTATTGAATCTAAGATATGTTATTTTCATTTTCAAGGTCTTGGAAATTGTGGCATGCTCCAGATGCCAGGCAGCTGTTGTGCTGGGGTTGTCATTGCCTGTATGTACAACTTACACGACAGAGTCAGAAATGTGGGAGGAAGTCAAAAGAAGTCTGTTAAGAAATAATGCCCAACCAATGTTTACTTGCTTGTTAGTTACTTAATTTAGGTGTTTATTTTTATTTTGAGGTGGGGTCTCACAGGGAGGGAAGTTCCTTAGTAAGCACAAGGCCCTGGGCATGGTCCACAGCTCCAGAAAAAAAAAAGACAAAAAAGAAAGTCACAAAGACACAGGATTTCACTCTGTAGCCCAGGCTGGTCTGAAATTCACTCTGTAGCCCAGGCTGGTCTGAAATTCACTCTGTAGCCCAGGCTGGTCTGAAATTCACTCTGTAGCCCAGGCTGGTCTGGAATTCACTCTGTAGCCCAGGCTGGTCTGGAACTTCTTATGTAGCATAAGCTAGATTTGAACTCAAGATCCTCCTGCCTCTGCCTCCTAAGTGTTGGGGTTACAGTGTGTGTCTCTGTGCCCAAGTCACTAATCCTCAAGGGCACAGAATGAAACTATGTGGGAAATGCAAATACCAACAAATGACAAATCAGGAACACCTTGTGTGAATAGCACACTGAAGGAAACGCAGGGAAACCACAGACAGCTTATTTTGCTCTTTTCCGCTTTGTGAATAAAGGAGAACATATGTGTTTTTTAAATCCCACAACACTAGGTCTGCATAAGTCTATCTTGAAGTTGTTGAAATACTCCACGAAGTCCACCACTGGCCTATGTGGCCCAAGCTGGCTTCGATCTTATGATACTCTCACTTTTACCTCTTTGGTGCTGGGATTGCAAGAATGGACCACCATACTTGGCTCGCTCACAGAACTTTAATTTCATGTATGCTCTTAATGCTTGAAAACATCTGATTAATACATCATTATGATCTGCAACCAAAGCGTGTAAATAAATTGAAATTTAAGGAAGTCTGGTTATGATAAACCTCCACAAACTGAAAATTTTCTACTGTTGGGGCACAGTGCTCATACCAACACTAATCTGGGCTGAATATTTATTAATCTTTAAAAAAATAAAGCTTTATGAGACACACATCTCTAAATGATATGTGGAATAGCACACTAAGGTACTTTGATTAAAAGATGCATCATCAATGTGAGTTTCAGATTGGCTCTTTGTCTGGGAAGGTTCTCCACCCAGAGCTACAAACTTCTTTCAGTTTCTCCCTAGGAGGAAACACCATAATTGAGCAATAGGAAGAAGGAGGATCACCATGCCCTAGCCTCATGCATGTTCCCGGACAAATGAATTTGTATAAAGTCTGTGCAGAAAGGATGCTAGAAATCCGAAAGGGGATTCGTGTCTGGAAGTCCGTTTCCTCAATGCTCTCTTTGTCTGAGCTGGGTAAGCAATTCATGCTCACATGAAGGAGGAGGAGCACAAGTTTGAGGTTAACCTGGGCTATTGAGAGGCTTCAAAATAAAACAAGAAATCTGGCTGAGAGATAGCTCAGCAGTTAACAGCGTAGTATGACTGCTCTTGCAGAGGACGTGAGTTCAGTTTCCGAGACCTACACCAGGCAGCTGGCAACTACCTGTAACTCTGTCCCCAGAGGATGGCCTCTTCTGGCCCCTGTGGGCACCTGTACTCATCCATACACAGACAGACAGACAGACAGACAGACAGACAGACAGACAGACAAACACACACACTTGAAAATAGGATAAATCTTTTTTTTAAGACAAAATAATGTGTCTTGTGAAGGAAAAAAAGTCCCTTAAAGAAATTTGAAAACACTGGGTATTATGCAAAATGAAAAAGATTATTTTCTGTGAGGCTTAATAAATATATTATAGTGGTCCATCAATTCCAAGAGAAGAAGGAAGTGACTGGGGAAGAAAACGCCCACTCGCAACACAATGTCCATTTACCAGTACCTGGAACCAACGCTATCTTACACAACAAAACCCATGTGGTTAAAGGTTTTGAAGAGAGATTATGTTGTTCCGTCCACCCACAGGCTCATGGAATGCTGTGTTGCTGCAAGGGGACAAAACAAGGGGACTGGAAGCAGAAGAGAAAGTGGCGTGAGAGTAGAAGCAGAGCCTGGGTTGACGTGACTGCCAGCTCTGCAGACGGAGGATGCAGACATGAGCCAAGGACTCTGGGTGGCCTGTGGAAGCTAGAAATGCAAGATGAAGCTTTCTTCCTTACACCCTCCCAAATTCATGCGGACCTGCTTCAGACTTCTGAGTTCTAGGACCATGAAGACAAACTCACAGCATTTCAAGGTTCTCTGTTTATGGTGAATTATTATGGTTGGAGGAAGCTAATTCAGGTGGGCAGTAGGAAAAATTTCCACTTATTCACCATGATACCAAGCCACTGGGTGGTTTCCCTAAGGTTTCTGGTTATCTCTCTAGAAGGGGAATTACTATCTGCAAATAAACAGGACTTACAAATTTCTACTCTGAGAACTCAAGAAGGTCTGAATATGGAAATCTCCAAACACTTTAAAGAGCACAAGGCTTGAGACAGAAGAAGCCAAACGTGAGGGACCATCAAAACCACCAGGAAAACAAATGAAACAAAAGCAGCATCCATCGCCAAGTGGATTGCCCCAGGACCACAAAATTGCTGCATTCAACGTGATCATAAATGTGCCTCATCACAGAGGCCCCGACCCATCCTCCCAGATGTCCTGGGAAGGAAGGTGCTCTGATCACTCCAATGAGTTTTAGATGATCACCTATTTTTGCTCTTGATGCTTATTACATCAGATATTGGCAAGGTTTCAAGAGGTCCTGCAGGAAAGATAATCCCATGGTTTTGTTTAGCCACCTAGGCACAAACACACATACACACACACACACACACACACACACACACACAGAAATATGTAAAACACATCCATTAGGATGCATTATGGAAACAGTGGGAAGGGTTAGCAGAAGTAAAATCAGACAATCAGGACAAAAGAACACATTTGACCCCCCAGAGCTCTGTGGGGGAGGAGATACACAGTGCTATTAAGAGTTTAAGGGAGTGTGGACTCCAGAACATAGTCTTATTCAGAGGTATTTTGCACATGGAAATCCCGGCCTTTTCTATCCATATTTCTGCATTAGAATGCTTTCGGGGAACCATGTTGGTAATATACTGGGAAGAGACGCTGTAGACTCTAGAAGAGTCGAGTTTTGGGAACCAAAGTCAAGGATAATCTGAATAGGGAAGCAAGTTTCACTACCGCTACTGGGAAACACTAAAACATTCAGAATCGGTATTGATACAACCTATGGCCAGGGATAATTCTGTTAATTATCTCTTGATGGAGTACTTTCATTGGTTAATTAATAAATAAACTGCTTGGCCCAATAGGTCAGAACATAGGTAGGTGGAGTAGACAGAACAGGATGCTGGGAGAGAGAAGGCAGACGCTTCAGGCAGTCGCCATAGTCAGTCACCATGCTTCTCCTCTCCAAGACAGATGCAGGTTAAGATCTCTCCTGGTAAGCGACCACCTCGTGGTGCTATATAGATTACTAAATATGGGTTAAAGCAAGATGTGAGAAGTTAGCCAATAAGAGGCTGAAACTAATGGGCCAGGCAGTGTTTAAAGGAATACAGTTTCCGTGTAATTATTTCAGGTGTAAAGCTAGCCGGGTGGCGGGACGCAGCCCTGCCGCTCCATCTACAATCTCTGAACAGAAGTCCCCATTATCTAGCCATTAAGAGTAAAGGACAGTTTGTGAGGCTTAGGGATTCCTGACTCCAGTGCAACAGTGGAAATGAACTAGAGAGAGAATACCAAGATGCTCTACGTGGACACTTGAGTACATAGGAAAACCTGGAGCAAGTCCGAGCTGCTGTTTTAAAAACAGCATTCCGCCAGAGCACAAGTTATACCTCTATATTTCCAGAAAACACGAAGCACTCCCAGATGGTGAAATGGCATGCTGATAGTGGGGAAACAGCAGGAAAGTCTCGCCAAGCTTAGTGAGTGGGCAGGAAAGGCAGAGGAGCCTCATGAGAACAAGGTAATAAACTTGCGGAGAGAGGCGAAGTAAATGATGGTTAGAAAAGACATCAGACTTGGAGCTGTCACCAGAGCCCCAGAGAGTGCTCTCATCAGGCTGTGGGGATGAAGGGACCAGAGCACAGCTATTCTGTCCTCCTCCTCACAGGACTCTCATTCTCTACCTCTGTTGCTTCTCTAAAAAGTGAGCGGAAAACTTGAACATGAGTTCGGAGAGCCAGATTAACATCCTACAACAGAGGCTCCTTTGTAAGAGCAAGCAGACAGCATCACTTCATTTCTATTGACAACTCAAGATGACAGCAGGGGAAAATTAGCTGCAAATGTTAAGCAGAAGTTATAAACGGACTTGGTATCCGGATGGAAGCAGTGTGTGCTGTTTAGGGAGCACCATCTGTCAGGGCAGGGCAGGGAAAGTGGGGGGTAAGACCGTGGCCATGGAGAAGGCAAGACCCAAATGGAGGAGCTCAGAAGATTTCTGGCCACCAGTCACTTATGTTTCCATGCAGGGAACAGGAAACATGAAGGTGTTTTGAGTGGGGCATGCTCAAAAACAACTCTTCCTTCCGCAGGGAGTTCAGAAAGTGTCTGTCTGCAAGACAGAAAATCAAAGACAGGGGGCTATGCTTTTAGCACTCAAGTACATATGAGCAGAGGAGAGCAGGCAGTCAGTGACTGCTCTCCTCTTGGCAAGAGCTCTTCCACAGAGGCAAAAGCAATGCTCTAACACGATCCGATAAGAAATCAGCCATAAAGTCAGGCCTGATGGTAAACCTCTGTAACTGTAGCACTGGGAAGCCTTTTTTGAGGTGGGGCTCGTTTGTTTTTCCCAGGTATCTATCATTTTAGGTGAAATGAAGAGATTTTGGCAGAGGCAGCTGTCAAAGTTTTCAGTCTCTTGCTTTATCTTTTCTTACCCACCCCAGCCAACCACCAACCTACAGGGAGCAATCTGTAACAACTCATGATTCTGCACATGAGGGGCAGTGCGCCACCTATCTAGGGTCTAGGATCATTGCAGTCCTGTAGGGGAAGACCTGGGTGCTCTAGCTCATAAAGGAAGAAACTGAAGCCCAGTTGACGGCAGCAGTTGATTCAGAGACATGTAGCTAGTCAGTGGCAGAGCTCCAGGGCCAGACTCTAGACAAAGCCTACAACCAAGGCCTTTCTACTCCAGGGCACTGCCTGCTTGCCCGCTTGCCTGTCTGTCTTTCTGCCTGTCTGTCTGTCACTACACTGCCTGCTATTGAACTCCTGGCCCCTGCCTGCCGGCCTGTCACTATGCTACTTGCTATGACGGTCACAGACTCACCTCTGACACAGTTAGCAAGTCTTCCATTAAATAATGTTTTTGATAGATTGCTTTGGTCATGGTGTCTCTTCAGAGCAATAGAACAGTAACTAAAAAGCTCCTTAATGATAGTGACTTCTTATGTGATTAAATGGACTTCAACTTAAATCTCCATCTACCTGGGAAAGCAAACATTCACCATTTAATACAAAAAGCACAGCATTATGAGAGAATAGCATATTTGCCAGAAGTTGATGATAGATACAGTTTTTGGTTTTGGACAGAATTGTGTCTGTTTTAAAAGAACTATGTGTGGATTTTGTTTTTTTATGGATTTTATAGCTAGCTCTGAAAAGTAAATGAGAATCTGATCACTTTTCTTTACCAGGACTATCTGAGACAGATATTTGCGAAGTCACTAGAGACGGAATCATTTCCAACTTGATAGGATCTGACGATCCGAGAGATTTTTATACCACACAAGGGCATTCATCAGTAAAGTCAGCGTCCACTCATGCAATCCTTTTAAACAAAGCCTGGTCATGCTCTCCTTTTAGGGTAGTCCTGCTTACTGAAGTACTTATGTGTATAAATGATCATATTCTTGCAGCAGTTTATGATATACACAACATCAGCAGCATTTTACATGCAGAGAAGACAAGGCAAGAGAAAGTAAGGGACTTCTCTAAATCCACTGTGCAGGAGCTAACAGCGCTGGCTTCTGCAGGCCACCCTGTTGCCCTACACTTCACCCCCCCACTAAATACACATTATTTTAATACATACTAAGCTTCCATGCATGGGTAATAAAACAATTCGCTTAAATGGTTTTTTTGAATTACTGCCCATTTTAAAATAAAAATTGATCAGGTTTTATGTCCCTCAGGAGAATTAATTTTTCAATAACTGGGCCTGGAGAGTTGGCTCGGTGATTAGGAGTGCTTACTGCTCTATCAGAAGGACCAGAGTTCAGAGACCCATTCCCTCATCAGGTGCTCACAAACGCCTGTAACTCCAGCTCCAATGGACCAGACACCCTTTCCTGGCCTCCATGGGCACATGCATGCTCTCTCACAGACATGCACACACACACACACACACACACACACACACACAAGCAATACAATAAAGCTTTAAACTTACAAAGCATTTCAAGCACATAGATAAAATAGAAGAAAATTTATATGGTCAATGCACAGAAAGAACAATTCTTTTAAAATTAATGTTTAAAATGTATTGTTATTGAACATATGAGGTGCATGAGTGTGGGTATGTACACGCGCCAAAGCCTACATGCAGAGGTCAGAGGACAACCCTGTGTAGTCTGTTCTCTCCGCCACCTTTATATAGAAGTTCTGGATATTTAACTTTACCTGGCAAACCATCTGGTCAGCCCAGGAACAGTTCTTAATATTTTGCCCTCCAAGACAGAGGGAAGAGGCATCCTTTTTGTTTCCAGCTTCTCTCCCGCTGCTCTCCCCTCGAATCTAATCGACTCTAGAGACTGATCTCTGACCTCTGGTTTTTATAGATGAGTGGTTTCAAATTTTTCATAAAAGATGTCACATAAACCCTTTAGAAAGATTTCATTCAACACCACACTTTCAAGATTTACCACGTTTGAATATGTCCGCATATTTCCTTTGCGGGACATTCAAATTCAATGCACCTCCTGTGCACACACAGCAGCCTGCCAGGTCCTACATCTAGAAGATGCCTGCCAAGTCCTGGCGGAAGTGCTGCCAACTGCTCTGCATGAAGAGTGCACCAGTTTTCACTCCCAGCGGTGGTGAGCTCCGGAGGTTAAGCGTCAGCATCATAGCCCACGTTTTTAATTTTTGTTCCTCTGAACAGTGCAAAAACTGGTATTTGGTTGTAACACACATCGCTCTCAGCCAATGGCATACAGAAGATTTAAACGTTAACACACAGTGGCCAATCATTTCCTTGATTTTTTTTATCTGTTTAAAATTGCATTTTATGCCATGAGGTAATGAGGTCTCATATTTTCTAGAATGTTAAGGTTCTGTTTTTCACATTTAGGTCTTCAGCCCACCTGGAGGATATCTATGCATATTCTATATGGTTTGGATTATTTGCCTCCAAACAATTTATTCTTTTGGTTAAATATTACATCCTTTCTGCTACTGATCTTTCAGGCATCCCTTCATTTTTTTCTTATCAACTTTCCATATTTAATGAGTATATTTCTGATTTTTTAGTGCATTCTTTAGTCTGTTGGTATATTTCAATAGCAATGCAACATGTTAATTGCTAATACAATGGGTAAGTACCCCCACTTTGTTCTGCTTAGAAACTGTCTTGACTATTCTTTTCCTCTCCAACATGAACTTCAAATCATTGCTCAAAATCTATTGCATAAAATCTAATGACAGAGTTCAGCAAGTTAAGTCACTTGGAGATAAACACAGAAGAACCCAACCATTAACAGCCATTTAGTTAACTGTCAGAAAGGGCTAGCCAGATGGCTGTGCTTGCTGATGACTAGGGTTTTGTCCCCAGAAGCCATGTGGAAGGGGAGAACTAGGAAGTTGGTCTCTGACCTCTGCTGTGAAACACACAGGCCCCCTTCTCTCTCTCTCTCTCTCTCTCTCTCTCTCTCTCTCTCTCTCACACACACACACACACACAACCAAGAAGTAAACTATAAGTTACAGCAAAGGCTATTTGGTGAATAAAATGTGCAGACACGCTATAAGCATAGAGTAGGAAGATCCGGCCAAATGGTGGGAGGATCATATTTAATGGATGAAGTTTCCACATCAAAGATGACTTCACCTCCGCTTCTCCCAGTGATTTAGCTTGGTGGGCTCTGTGGTTAGGTCTAGTAGACTGCATGTAGCATCTCTTGGATATTATAGTGCAGTCAACATTGCCTACACAAATTTTCCATATTTTCCTCATGTTTTCTTGTTTGTTTGCTGTTTTATTGCTTTATTACAATGGTGGGAACCTCCACCAGTGCGAACTTGGGAAATAAGAATTATTGGCATTTCTGTCTCATTCCTCACTTCCAAAGGATTACCTCTACATTTTTCCATAAACTATGGTGTCTACTGTGGTTTTCATGAAGTTTTTTTTTATAGTTTTACAGGACAAAGAAAGTCATAAATTCAGGCAACCTTAAAATCCATTGGTGAGTACGCCAGACAGGCAGGTGCAGCGAGATGCAGGGGGCTATTGTATAGGCACTGGGTGCTGTGTGATGAAATTCTTAGCTCTGAGATTAGTGGACACTAGTGTTCTGCTATGTGAACGGATAAAACTGGTGATTCATTATTAAAAAAGAGCTATTAAAGATGCATATGAGTTAAATGAGATGCCAAAGTAAAAAATTAAAAGTCTTTTTAGAGTGAACTTTGAAACTAAGGGCAAATTCTAAAGTTACTGAGCACTCATCTTTTGGTGACATTGCTTGTCCTAGAGCTTCCTTGAGCAGCTTTCTGTGCTCCCTAAAGTGTCTTACTAAAACTCCTTCCAGCCGTAAAGCTCCCAATCTCAGTTTGGCCCGCCCTGAAGTCCTTACAGTTAGGGGACTCCTCGGGCTGCTAAATCAAATGATGCTGTGTCTACAGACCCTCAGCAATATTCCTGGGGATTTCTCCAGAGACCCGTCTCCAAGCGTCTTGGTGAGTTTCCCTGCATTATTTGACGGGTTGATCCTTTGAATGTGGGTTCTGAGTTCCTTTGCTTTTCTAACAAACCCATAGAGACAACAGAGAGACAGGTAAAGCGAGCTGAGGATAACTTTTCTCCTGGTCCAAGATGCTGCCTGATAACATCCTTAGCTTTTGGTTTGCGGAAGGTAGCACTCTGCTAAATTAATGGGTTCCCAAAGACTTTAATCTATTAATCATAGATTTAGTTCTGACACAGAGGTGGGCAAGGAATGGCTGTTCCGGAGGGCTAGAACCAGCCCAAGCTGAGGTAGCTAGTCTTTGGACCTGCAACGTTCCAGTCTCTCCACAGCCCTGACTTTCTAATCAGCCAATCGGTCTCTGCAGACACAGCTTCTTTCAGGAGATTTGTTCACACTTCTGCTTCTTAGACAATGTACTTTGTGCATGTGGGGTTACATGTTATTTATTAAATGTTAAGGTCCCTCGTCGCAAGGAAGGCTCATTTTTGGGATCTGATGCAAATGACACTGAGCAGGGACAGGGCAGCAATCCAGGAGAGAGGAGGAGTAAAGGCCAGGAAGAGAGAAACACCTGGGTCGCGGGAGAGGGCGGAAGGGAAGGGAGCGGATAAAAATGCATAGTCCAATAAAAACAACAAAAAATTAAGAAAAAGAAAGAAACCCTTGGGTCACATCAAAACTACTAGCCGCTATGGTATGATTCTGAACTATTTTTACGCCGTCTGCATCTGACATAACATTTATATGTGACAATTGCTAAACCTAAAATTAAGTAATCAAGAGCACAATTTGGCTTAATGGAGTGACGCTTACAGATGAATCAAACATCCAAAATAACCAAAATTTACATATCTTTAATGAGATTGACTGTATAGTTCTCCCTATATTTGTAGCCTATGAACTATCAAACTTTTATTTGAATGGCTAGAAATGGGACTTTTGAAGAAGTCGCTACTGTAGTATGATCTTTTAATTAAATACAAATATTGTTTAATTAATTTTTTTTTTTTTTGGTTTTTCGAGACAGGGTTTCTCTGTAGCTTTGGAGCCTGTCCTGGAACTAGCTCTTGTAGACCAGGCTGGTCTCGAACTCACAGAGATCCGCCTGCCTCTGCCTCCCGAGTGCTGGGATTAAAGGCGTGCGCCACCACCGCCCGGCTGTTTAATTAATTTTTAAAGGAAGGCTGGTTATATTATAGAACATTTAGATACTAACTGAAAGCAAATTCTCAAGGTACAAACATCGTGAGTGTTATTAGGCGTTGATGTCTTCCGTAGAAGTTGGATAAGAAGAATTAATCGAAACCTTAGTTATCTCTAGCAGAGTAAATGGAGTTAAAGTTTAACTTAAAACCTAGATTTTCTTTTTTGCTTTGCCCAGATATACTGACTTATATAGACAATGGAAACACTTGAGGTTTCCAAACAGTTTCACATAAGCAAACGTCACAACCAAAAGGCGCGATTAGATGAAAGGACACAGTAGCTTCACTTGTGGCATCATTAAAGCCAAGACTAGTATTCTATCAATTAGAAATAGTAGGTGGGACATTAGAGGTAATAAACAATTTTACTTATTTGTTTGTTTGTTTATTTTTGGTTTTCCGAGACAGGGTTTCTCTGTGTGGCTTTGGAACCTGTCCTGGAACTTGCTCTGAGGACCAGACTGACCTCGAACTCACAAAGATCTGCTGCCACTGACTCCCAAGTGCTGGGATTAAAGGCGTGCGCCACCACCACCACGCAGCCATGAACAATTTTTAAAATCTGATTACAAAAATATCTAAGAAATATAAAAGGTTGTCAGCCTGTAGTGGCACACGCCTTTAATCCCAGCACTCAGGAGGCAGAGGCAGGCGGATCTCTGACTTTGAGGCCAGCTTGACCTACAGAGGGAGTTCCAGGACAGTCAGGGCTGTTACACAGTGAAACCCTGTCTCGAAAAGCCAGACACACACACACACACACACACACACACACACACACACAGAGAGAGAGAGAGAGAGAGAGAGAGAGAGAGAGAGAGAGAGAGAGAGAGAGAGAGAGAGAGAGAGAGAGAAACAAAGGGTAAAAAATGTAGTTACTCAGGGCACTAGGCTGTCAGTGGATGAAAATAGGAACATCCAGCATTTTTGGCGTTTACACGAATGTGCTTACAGATGGCATGGAAGAGTTTGTAGCCTCCTAGGAGTGAGCTGGAAGCATCTGGTACAGTCTTCATCTGTAAAGTAGGAAGGAGTTTTTCTTTTTTTCTTTTTTTTTTTTTTTTGGTTTTTTGAGACAGAGTTTCTCTGTGGCTTTGGAGCCTGTCCTGGAACTAGCTCTTGTAGACCAGGCTGGCCTCGAACTCACAGAGATCCGTCTGCCTCTGCCTCCTGAGTGCTGGGATTAAAGGTGTGCGCCACCACCACCCGGCAGGAAGGTGATGTCCTTTTTTTTTCTTTTAGTTGATAAAATTGTCTGGTTTTTAACATAAGAAGTCTCTGTAAGTAATTTAAGCTTTAGCTAACAGCTAAAGTCTTTTACAATACTATGTGCTATTGGTTCATCTAACATACCAGACTTCATAAACAGATTTAATTTTCTGTCCAATAGCAAGCTTTACCACCGCTATATAATTTAATAGGATTAGTCTAAGGAGACATTATTCTCTAAACAGAATTTTTTATATACTTAAGGCAATGGCTGACTATTTAAAAGGCAAAGATTTTATCCAATAAGAAAACATATTTATAACCCCAGTAGCACAGACACTGAGAGAAACATTAATAAATGGGACTTCCTGAAACTGAAAAGTTTCTGTAAAACAAAGGACGTGGTCAACAAGACAAAACAACAGCCTACAGAATGGGAAAAGATCTTCACCAATTCCACATCAGACAGAGGTCTGATCTCCAAAATATACAAAGAACTCAAGGAATTGGTCATTAAAAGAACAAATAATCCAATTTAAAAAATGGAGTACAGACCTAAACAGAGAACTCTCAACAGAAGAATCTAAAATGGCTGAAAGACATTTAAGGAAATACTCAACATCCTTAGCCATTAGAGAAATGCAAATCAAAACAACTCTGAAATTCCATCTTACACCTGTAAGAATGGCCAAGATCAAAAACACTGATGACAATTTATGCTGGAGAGGTTGCGGGGTAAAGGGAACACTCCTGCATTGCTGGTGCGAGTGCAAGCTAGTACAGCCCCTTTGGATATTGGTATGGCAATTTCTCAGAAAATTAGGAAACAACCTTGCTCAAGACCCAGTAATACCACTTTTGGGTATATATCCAAAGGATGCTCAACCGTGCCACAAGGATATGTGCTCAACTATGTTCATAGCAACTTTTTTTTGACATAGGCAGGACCTGGAAACAAGCAAGAAGTCCCTCGGCTGAAGAATGGATAAGGAAAATGTGGTCCATTTACACAGTGGAGTACTACACAGCAGGAAAAAAATAACAACATCTCGAAATATTCAGGTAAATGACGGAGCTAGAAAACATCATATTGAGTGAGGTAACCAAGACCCAGAAAGACAAATATCATATGTACTCACTCATAAGTGGTTTTTAAACATAAAGCAAAGAAAACCAGTTCTCAGAGAACCTAGACAGCAGTGAGGACCCTAAGAGAGACATACATGGATCTAGTCTACATGGGAAGTAGAAAAAGACAAGATCTCCTGAGTAAATTGGGAGCACGGGGATCATGGGAGAGGGATGAAGGTGAGGGGAGAGGCAGGGAGGGGAGCAGAGAAAAATGTAGAGCTCAATAAAACAAATAAAATTACAAAAAGGAAAAATAAAACATGTTTAATCACAACTCTTAAATTGTCCATTTAGTAAGAAAAAACTAAGAACAATTCAATACTTAAGAAAAGATTATTATAGAAAAAAGCATGAATTTTATCTCAGGGTATTGAATTAACATTAAAAAATTTGTAGCCTTTATATTATTTTTAGTTATAACCATATTTATTTTACATAACTGTCTATAACATACTTTAATCTTAGCATTATTATTATTGCAAAATTTGGAGAACAATTTTAATGAGGCAATTTTAAGTGAAAACTCAGGAGGCTGTGTCTAAAACACAACATGCAGTTTCTTAGCGATCAGATAATTATAAACATGGGCAAAGTACGTAATAGTCTTCATTTCTTGATCGAATTTAAATTAGTTATTTGTTAAATATTTAAGTTATAACACATAGTTTGAAATTTTTTGTCAGAAAAAAAAGTATTTACTTTTTACTAATGTTTCTGAAGCATCAAAAGTAGGATAAGGCATCTAGAGCAGGATAATGTTTAACATTTCTACTTCTTGTTATTATTATAAAATAATATAAAAATAGATATGACTACTTTAAAGGATATGTATTTATATATCAAACACACATATATATATATAAAATATGTATATATCACTATGGTGTAACATATTATGATGATATGCAAACTCTAAGGTGTCTACGTAAGCCTCAAAGCAAGTTTTCAAAATGACAATTTAAAAATACTTAGAGTTTCCTCTAAAATAGGCCCTGACTAAAGTAAGAGCCTTGAAAACCCCATTTTTAATTTGTTTGTTTTTAAAGAGGCAGTAGTGGTCAAAGATATCCTTAAAATCCATAGAATGTGTGTGTATTTATACATATACATATGTTCATATGTAGCATATCTAAACACACAGACATGAGCTATCCTTTTTCTTTTTCTTTTCTTTTTTTTTTTTTTTTTTTTTTTTTTTTGAGACAGGGTTTCTCTGTAGCTTTGGAGCCTGTCCTGGAACTTTACAGTAATCAAAGATAGGACCAGCGAAAGGACTGTTCTGCTGAATTACCAGACAGTCTTTCAAGGATGCCGGGAACAGCTATTCCATGGAGTCAAAACTCAAAGACAGGGACACACAGCCTGCTGACCTAACTCAGGAGTAGTAGAAAACAATGGGAGAGCAGGTTTCCCATCCCCCCTGCCAAGCCCCTCAAATTCTCTGGGGTGACTATTTTCTTGTGTACCTGGTTTCTTAGTCTGATAAACAGAGAAGCAGCCCAGAGTGTTCGTGTTCTCAGTTCAACAGTGATTGCCTCAGAATCAGCAGTTGAATTTTCATCCACAAAACCCACCATGGTGCACATACCAAACAGAAGCGTTTCTTGTGGAACGGGTCAGCAGCTGTCCTTTCGTCTAAGGCTGATCCAGCCTGTCCAGACTCCCCTTTCTACTGTTGTCTTTAGACATAGTGCTGTCTCCTTTGAAAACCCTGGGGCGTTTACCTCAAAGCCAGCAGTCTTCCTCTTCTATGGCGCCCCTCCAGAGGGCCTTCTGTCTTTTCTGGGGCTCTGGACTCCTCCAGCAGACCTCAGCATGTGCCAACCACAGTTGGCAGGATCTCTCCAAAAGACTCTTCCTGTGTCAGCCTCAGCACCCACAGACTTAGCCACAGACTGCCAGTTCTGCCAGCCACTGGCCTGAGCGAGCTGCCCTGTGCTGTCTACATGGGCCTGTAAAAACTTCAGCTCCAGTTGCTCCCATTAGACCCCACTCTATGTGCATCCCTGTCTCCCCTAAATCAAAGCTCATGTTTCCCCCAGACTCACAGCAATTGCACTGCGCATCATCCCCACAAGCTCACGCAAGTCCAGCCATGCTCCATGACTATCCTCTAAACAAACTGCCCTGCACAGGGCCTAGTCACGGAATTCCCATTGCCCTTCCTTTGTTTGTTCCTTGGAACAAGAGGGGTATCCCTGACACATGGCAAACATTTAATAAACCTAAACCTCAAAAATTAAACAGCGACTGTTCAGCACAAGAAGGTACCCATGGAGGATTCGTCTTATTCTTCCCCATTTTCACTCCACACTCAATGGTAACTGCTGTTGCCAGTGCCACAAATGGCCTTTACAATTATAAAATACAATTTAATTGTTACAGCCAATTTTCTGGATTGCTTTTATTAATTGTATATTTGACGGCAACCAGTGTACGTGTGCTGAGCAAACCTAGCCTTATTTTATCTATACCCTGCTTCCTAACTTCTGGCCTCAATATTCTCCATTCAGGGGGACTTGTATGAGACACACTGAGTGGCACTTGCCTTTATGTGTCCAGTGTATTTCACTTGACATGATGTTTTCTAATTCCATCTATTCTGCTGCTAATGACAGAATTCTATTCTTCCTTATGGCTGAAAATTACTTCATATACGTATATACAAATATGTGTGTGAGCATATACATTATATTTTTACTGTCCATTCATCAATTAATGGGCACCCATGCTGATTCTTATCCTGTCATTATGAAAAAAAAAAAGCCATGGAAACATGGCTATCCAGGTATCTCTGGCACGTTGACTTCATTTCCTTTGGATAGATACATAAAAGTTAGATAGCTGGATGAGGCAGTAAATCTATTTTTAGAATTTTTTATATGTTTGGCTGTTTTGCCTTCATGTATGCCTGTGCACCAAGTGTGCAGTGTCTGGATTCTGCTGGGATTGGAATTATAGATGGTTTTGAGGCACTATGTTGGTACTAGGAAAGAATCCTTGTTCTCTGGAAGAGTAACAAATACTCTTAACCCATAAGTCATCTCTGCAGCTCCTATTTTTAATTTTTTAAAAAGGAACTTCTATAAAATTTTCCATAACATGTATAGCAATTTACATTCCCACCATTAGTGTATGAGAATTTATCCTTTATCACAGTCTTGCCAGTATTTGTTATTTTGGGCTTTTTGACAACCATTGTAGCTATGTTGAGATGGCTTCTCATTGTAGTTTTGATTTGTGTTTCTCTAATGGCTAATGATATAGAATACTTTTCTCATATATTTGTTTGCCAATCAGATAGTCTTTTAATTATCCATGTGGGGTGTCTGAAGCAAGGGGGCACTTTTGTTTGTCACCATGTGAGAGAACAGAGCGCTACAAGCCTTACTGGGCAGGTCTGTTGACTGCCACACAGTCCAGGACCGGGAACGCCAAGAGTGCCCCCAGCTAGGTTTCCTCAGTCTCTGACTAACCTGGCTGTCAGCAGCATGGAACTATCCTTAGGGTTGGGGTTTCTGCTGTCATCCCCCCAGTTCTCCAGTTTCTTCACAGATTTATGCAGACTCCCAGGCATGGCTCAGCCAGAACTCTGAGCTAATTGCCTATCTTCTGTTCACTCTAATCTCCCAGGCATGGCTCAGCCAGAACTCTGAGCTAATGGCCTATGATCTTCTGTTCACTATCATCTCCAAGCTCTTGATCTGGCATCATCTCTCGACTATACCATGACCTTTCACACCAGGGCCCCCTCTATGACTCTGCTCATTCAATCATCCCACTCCCCTTCTCAGCCCAATCCCCACTCAACCTCAAGGGCTCTACTTCAAGTACCTCAGACTCCTGAGAAAAGTTCTCTTGTAATTCTCTTTAGACATTAATCATGACTAATCACACATCGCCTGAATGAACAACTTTATCTCCTCCCAGTCTAAACTCCTCGAGAGCGGAAATCATGGTTCATGCACCCAAAAGCTACCTACAGGACTTGAAATAAATGTCTCTCAGTTCAAGGCCAGCCTGGACTACAGAGTAAGTTCCAGAACAGCCAGAGCTATTACACAGAGAAACCCTTTCTTAAAAATCAAGAACAATAACAACAACAACAACAATAGAACACCAACGATAACCTGAGCTGGCATATACTTGGGACACTGAGGTCTACTTCCTCCTCCAGGGGTGGGGGTTTCTGCATTGTGCTTCTTATCCAGTGAGGGGTTGTAGCAATCACATTACTTCCTTGGTTGATAAGCTTTTTTAAATTTCAAAATAATGCAGGTATATCATTTCAAAATCAAACCAATCTACAAAACTTGTAACAAAATGAAACATCTCCTGACCCATCTCTGATGCTGGCCTCTTTGAGACAAACCCCTTCAGGCTATTTCAGATGTTCCCATGACTAATGCCCTCCACTATTTAAATTATATGCTTATACTTTTAGCTCTTGGTTTTATTTGCTTTTAACTTCAGACTACAGAAGGCGGAAATGTCATTGTCTTCCCTATTTGTTTTTCCGTCTACCTTCTAATTTGGTTCTCTGTCAACATTTGGTTAGATCACACTTTGGCAGTTATATTATTATGATTTAGATAACATTCATAGCTTAGCCAGGATGTTCTCTGACTTCTATGACTGCATTTCCTCTCTTACACATCTTGTTTTTCCCAGGAGTTAACACAGCTTGTCCATCATCTGGTTTATTTCCTATCTAGAGCTAAGACACCCCCGAAATTCTACAAGATACATGGTTCTCAGTATGAAACACATGAACTACTTGTCTACTGCTGAGATCCGAGCAGATTTTCCTCTATACCTGACATCTCCCTCCCGCTTCACCACTTCTTGACTCTGTCTGAGTTCTCAGCTTCGTGGCTTCTCTCCTTTAATTTATTTCCTGGTCCAGTAGAGTGCTCTGTTTGTTACTCTTCATCTCCGTGACAAAATACTGAACAGAAACAACACCAGGAAGGAAGGTTTTGTTCGGCCCAGAGGATTACTCCATGGTCGTGTGGCCCCAGGAACTTGGGAAGAACATCATGGAAGCAGGAGCATGCAGAGGGTAAAGAAACAGGCTGTTCATCTAAGGTCAGAGAAGAAGCAAAGAGAAAGGAATGGGCAGAACAAGATCAACCTAAGGACATGCCCTTAATGATTTATTTCATCTGCCTAGGCCCTATCTCCTAACATTTCCAGAGCCTCCAGAAACAGTGCTAACAGCTGGGAACCAAACACCCAACACCCGAGCCTGCGGGAGACTTATTCTTTTCAAACCAGGATAGGCACTTTGTCCAGAATAGATGTCAACAAACACCTTAAAAAGTCAGAGAATAAAAGGTCCAGAGGAAAAGTATAAATTTTTACGTAGGTTTTTAAATAAACACTTAAACTGTGGCCATTTAAATGTAAAGACACAAAAAAGGTAGAAATTATATTGCACCTGAGGACCCAGTTGGCTGATCCCTAAGCTTTGATAGCATGAAAGGGGTCTTGCTTGGGAAGTTCCATTGTTTCTGAGATCTAGCATGTCTCACAATGACTTTATTCCATCTTCACACTTGATGGATGGTTTAACTGGGCCCAGAGAGCTATCAAAATTCATTTACCTCAAGTATGCAATGGACTTACTACCTTTGCCACCTAGCTCTCAAGGCCATGGTTTGTAAACTATCACAGTGTGCGGTCCTGTTTTTACTCTCTGGTGGTTAAGACCATGACTTCAGAACCAGTTTCTAGAACTCATCACTGAGCTCAGTTTCTACTCCTTTTTCTTTATTTCTTCTGGAGGCCTTGTAGGGCTGTGTAGAAACTCAGGGTCAAGAAATTGGGAGGGCCAGAGATGCTGAAGGAGCAAAGGACACAGAACATCTGTAGTAATCCAATGATTTGGAAGTCTGGGGCTGGAAAATCACAAATCGAAAGCCAGACAGCATGGAAAACAGAATGAGACCTTTTCTTAAAGAAGAAAAGCCTGGGGAGGGGGACACTGACCAGATGGTTCATCTGGTAACAGCATTTGCTGTCAAGCCTGGTGGCCTGAGTTCAATTTCTAGGTCTCATGTGGTGGAAAGAGACAACCAACTTCTGCAAAGTTGTCCTCTGACCTCCACATATGTGCCATGGCATATACAAGCACTCCGTATGTACAGGCACTCTGTATGTACAGGCACTCCGTATGTACAGGCACTCCGTATGTACAGGCACTCCGTATATACAGGCACTCCATTACCACTTTCCCCCGACCTTCTAACAATAGGATCAGGTGTTCTTAGTCCTTGTCCAGCCCTGATTTCGCTCACACCTCAGTCACTCTCACCAGATTATGATAATTAAACAGATACGAATATATGAGAGACAGAGGAGGTTTATATACACTACGCAAGTCTTCTAATAGCTATATCCCCAATCCCTTAAGAATCCAAGCAATCCTCCTGCCTCAGCCTCCCAGGTGCTGGGACTATGGGTACTCATCACTATAATGAACTTTAGAGATTATTTTTAAATGTGTGTGTGTATGCATCTGTATGATTGTATGCTCCGTGTATGCAGGTATCCCCAGAGGCCCTAAGAGGCTGTAAGACCCTCAGGAGCTAGAATTACAGGCAGCTGTAAGCCACACAATCTGGGCACTGAACTCGGGGCTTCTAAAAGAACAGCAAGTGTTCTTAATATGCAGCCATCTCTCCAGCCCCAAAAAGTTTTTAAAATATTTATTCTTTGAAAATTTCATATATTTATACAATGTATCTCAATCATATTCACAATTTAATTAATCTCTCCAACTTTCCCAGGACATGCCCCCATCACATCTCCCTCCCAATTTTATGTCTTTTTATACCTTTTTTTTAAAAAAAAAAAAACAAAAAACAAAAAAAAAAAAACCACTCTGAGTCAGTAAGTTATACCCATATGATCACCGGCATGAGGTTATCTACTGGGGCAGAGGAAGCTCCTGTGGCCACGTTTCCAAGGGACTCTTCCACTTCCAGCAGTCATCAACTGCCAGTATCTTTTCTGCTAAGGATGGGGCAACAAGGCCCTCCTCAATCCATATGTGAAGTTTGAACTGGCTTGATCTAACCCAGGTCTTGTACAGGTGCCCACAGCTGCTGTGAATTCATGTGTACAGGAGCCGGGCCATGACAGGATTTCACAGCACCTCCTCCCCACCATCTAGCTCTTACTTTCTCTGTGTCCTCTCTCACTCGGGGTTCCCTGCATCTTGGGAAGGCTTGATATAGATGGCTCACTGTCTCAGTTCGGGTTTCTATCGCTGTGAAGAGACACTATGACCACAGCAACTCGTATAAAAGGAAACACTTGACTGGGGGTGGCTTACACTTTCAAAGGTTTAGTCCATTTCTGTCATGGCAAGAAGCATGACAGCATGCAGGCAGACTTGGTGCTGGAGAAGGAGCCGAGAGTTCTACATCTTGATCTGCAGACAGCAGGAAGCCACTGTGACTCTGGGTGTAGCTTGAGCATAGGCAACCCCAAAGCTTATCCCCCACAATGACACATTCCTTCAACAAGGCCACACCCACTCCAACAAGACCACACCTCCTAATAGTGCCACTCCCTATGGGGCCCATTTTCTTTCAAACCACACCATAGCTGGGCACTGACAGTTGCTTATTTTCAGCTCTTTAAGCAGAAATTCAGAGATATCTTTATAGAGAGTTTTTTCTTCTTCTCTGTTTTCCCCACTTTTTTAAAACCTGGGCTGTCTACATATTAGGCAATTTTCTACCAGTAAGCTCCATCCTAGGGAGTTCTTAAGAGTAAAATAACACACTGAGAATGGTTGGAAACAGATCTCTTTGCTCACTTATGACCCTTGGCCCACCCCGCTATGGGGGGGGGTAGGGAGAAGAAGGCCTGGGGTGGGGGTGTTTGGGAACAGCTGTGAGTGGATATGGTCTCAGGAGGAGCTGTGTATTATTCTCAGCACAACATCTGCTTCTCTAGGAATTTACCTCCGTCTCAACTGTTTTTTTTCCTGCATACTCTCTGCTCTCTTGTTTTAAAAGCCATGTTGGTTATATTCAGTTATGAAGAATAAGATAACCGCTCCTGGTTGTTGTTCTTGTTGTGGTTCTTGTTGCTGTGTGTGTGCCCGCACTAGTGTTGTGAGCAGTTTCCTCCAAGACTGAAGCATCCCAACCTGCAGGGAAGCTGCTTAAGGCAGAAATTATACAGTTCAAAATATCTTCAGGAAATCCCTGAAACTGAGCAGGCCCACCAGGCTCCTCCCTCCCAGGAGTGAAATGACTACTGAAAGCCATCTCAGGCAATGAAGGGCAAAGCTTCTGAGACCAGCCAAGCTGCCCTGGAGAAGACCAACCGAGGCACCTGGAGAGGACACGCTCCAGCACGTTGAGTTGCGTGCAGGCTGCACCGTGTGCTGCAGGTTCCCAGCTCTGTGAACTGTCACCCATGCTAAGGCGGGCATTGGTAATGTGGCTGTCTAGATGTCTGTGAGTCATTTCCGCCCCTGTAATAACCCCTCTCCCATGTTCCTGTAAATAACACCAATAAAATTCATAGGTTCACCAAGCTGCTTTGGTGGACTCAGTCCTGATGGGCTCCCTCTCTGGGGTGAGTAGGCACGTGTGTTGTGTCTCCTCGGGAAAAGTCTTCTCAAACAACAGCTGTGGATTCTACCCAGGGCCTCCCCAAGCCAATGTTCTCACTCACGGGCCACACTCTGGTCCCTAGATAGTGCCTTAATAAGCAGGGTACAAAGTGATGGAACTGCTTGCTTTGATTTCCACTTAAAAACTAAATGAGTTTCTTTATGTGGAGGAGAGGAGTTCTTTACGGAATCTTATTATAATTTTAGATTTGAAGTGCATAAACTAAGCCATTATTTCACAACATAAACCAACAAAGTATAGAGAAGAAATCCTAGCAAATAAGGAATGCCAATCCTCAACAGTGATTGTTTGACTGAATATTGAGGTTGTTTATTTTTGAGGTTTTCCTTCCTTTGGGATCATCAGTTTAAAATAGTAAAAGTAGGCCCCACAATTTGAGATTGGGATAATGTAACCCTCCTGATACTGTTTGCTTTACCCATGTCTTGATTTTGCTCTGAGGTAAGGTCATATATCCTTTTAAGTCCACTCAGAGGCTGTCATCAGAGCTGAGGAAAGATGAGAGAAAAGCAAGACTCAAGATATGGGCATTGCAAAGACTCTGTGGTCCAGGAGGAACGGCCTCTGGCAGATGTGAGTCTTGCTCAGGACCAGCCTGAGTTAGACCACTTAGGGCTCTTCAGAGCTGTGCTGTAAGAATGAGAACTATTTCCTAAAGGAAGGGTTGTTGTCAGAAGAGCAAAGCCACCACTCTATCACGGGGGACACGGGAAGGAAAGGGGTATTGCAAGAAATACAATGGTAACAGTTAAGGAAGGGGACAGGAGTATCGGGATTATAGACCAATTAGTCAAAGAAAGAAGAGTTAAGGCAACTGAGGTTTAATTTCACCATGTACTACTCTGGGCTTTCTAAAAGTTAACTTTGGATAAAGTTAGTTCTCCCTGTTTACTCAATGGGATTGAATCAGTGAATTATGAAGTTAAATCCTAAAGACAGACAGGCTTAACATAAGGGAACTCATTTCCCATTTTCCTTACAACAAATTTAATCCTTTATTTTTTTAAAAAAAAAATCTCAAGAAAGATAGGACGTAACTGGAGAACTAGGGGCCGATACAATTCTTCTTGAAGCTAACATCTGAAAATAATTAACTTTTTTATCTCATAGGCTCTTGCAGTTACAATATTTTGAATAGTTTATGGAAATATTAAACTTCTAAGTCATTGGATTTTTAAAGACTGTGGAACTTTTAGATCTACTCTACTTTGTTGTTGTTGTTGTTGTTGTTTTGGCACACAGTTGTTTATACAAATTCAACAAATGAAATGTCAAATCATGGGAAGTTTAGGAAACGCCACCATACAATGACACTTATGAACTCTGGACTTAAAAACTAGGGACTAGTCAGTTTACCAATCTAAGTGAGAACTCGGCTAACTTAAGAGCTAAAAGGAAGGAAAGGCTGTGGGTGCTGCTTTATTCATGGTACAATGAACTCCTCATAGAATACAAGAGCCTGCGCTGAGAGCAAAACCCTCCTGTGAAGAAAGCCTGAAGTCTGAGTTGTAAAATTGTGAGGAAAAGATGAACTCTTATAGAGAAAACTTAACAACCCTTTTTCTTTGGCTATATATACAAAAGTATCCGTGACACGTTCTTCTGAGTTCTTAACAGGCAAAGTAGGCTCTCAACACCCACTTAAGCATGGAAAGTTATCCTGTGTTTTATGTTATGATAGTAACATGAGATTTTGAAGACAAACAAGAAAGAAAAGGTTATGGTTTAAAATTATGAGTCTGTGGATTAAAGCTGACAAGGAGTGCATTGTCCTGGCTAGGTCTGTCAAGTAGACACAAGCCTGAACTTACTTTGGGAAGAGAAAATCTCAATCTAAGAATTGCCTCCATCACATTGGCCTGTGGGTATGTCTGTGGGGCATTTGGTTAACTGCTAATTGATATAGGAGAGCCCAAGCCAGTTTGGGTGATACCATCCTTAGACAGGTGAGCCTGAGCTGTATAAGAAAGGTAGCTGAGGAAGTGAGGAAGAAGCCCGTAACCCGTGTTCCTTCACAGTCTCTGATTCAGGTAGTGCCTCCAGGCTCCTGCCTTCAGTTCCTGCCTTGGCTCCCCTCAGTGGTGAACTGTAATCTGTAAGACATGTAAATACTTTCTTCCTTCAGGATGCTTTTGGTCAGTCTTTTATCACAGCAACAAAAGACAAACTAGGAGACAGGTGACTATCTCAGACCCTAGAATAACTACAGTTCTTTGTTTATAAAACACAATTACATATGGTTTTAGGAAGGAATATCGAAGTCAGAGGACCTAGCCTACCAACCCAGTTCTCAGCCTGCCTGGCCATGCAGCCAAATGAGGTTTGGTGTGTTGTTGTTGTTGTTGCTGTTGTTGTTGTTGTTGTTATGTTTACCTCTGTGGGTAAACACTAAAGAACAGGGACTCTTGTTCTCATATAAAACACACTTTCCAAATAAAGCTGTCTCTCATCTTTCTGGGATTGCCTTGGGATAACTATTTTCTCGGGAAAAGCGTACGTACATCTTCTATCTTCTTCAGGTCCTGTCTAATATTCCTCTTTGCTCTATTCTCACACGATGAGATTCCTACGAGCCCTGAAAAGAATGTTCCTGAAAAGTAGTAGCTAAACTATGGTGCAGGAACCCAAACCTAGGTTAAAAGCTCCTTTTCTTGGTAATTAACACAGTTTTAGGCATTCGTTACAGCGACAGAAAGCAGACACAAAAACAGCCTCCATCAGTCCACTCTATAGCCTACGGGGGTTGATCCTTGCCCATGTGTGATTACTAATGCGGAGTATGTCTAATTTACAGCAGGGCCCATGGAGAAACAATGCCCTAACTAACAGAGGGGGCCCAGTTGTTAGGGTTCTGGGTACGGAGGAAACTGAGCAGGATATGCAAAGCAGCCTAGTGACACCCGTCAATCTAATACAGTTTTGAACTTAAGATGACTTTGCTTCCACTCACAAGCTGCACAGTCCTGAAACAGCTACTTACACTCTGTGCCTCTATTTCCTTACCTAGAAAATTAGGCTATTCCTAGTATTTAACCCAGAAGGATAGTTAGTTCAAGGTGAAATGACACAGGAATAAGTAACCATGTCCCTAAGACATTATAAGGACTTATGGGCTGGACTTTGGGAGAGACAAAAAAACATCCTCCTGTTTCCCTCTTGTTTGGCCACCTAAGTTCCTTGCTTCTCCTACCACAGAATTCCCAATGCCAGTCTTTGCTCGCTACCTTTCTTAATTTTATCCAACAGAAACCAAGGAAACAGGATTCAAGGGTAGCAGCAAAGAACTGCAGAAAAGCCCTTCACGAACTTCTCCTATCCGATTCCCTGTTTTTCAGCCTCCCAGTTGAACCGCAGGCCCCAAACTGGGGACACAGAACATACACGTGTGCTCACCAATAACTTACTTCCTGTCTCACATGAAAATTGGATGCCTCTGCCACACACACAAAAAAAAAACTGTGTGCCATTACTAAAGTTCTTACTTTTCAGGCTAGAGCAGTTCACAGAAAGCATGTTTTACTTTTGAAACAGAATCTCGCAGCCAGTGGCTGTCTCTGCGGTTTCTCTAGTTTAAGCAATATTGGACACCACGAAAGTGTCTCCTTTTCTTCCCGGAGAACTGAGTTACAAAATCCTGGTTTCTATTAGGGTGTGTCCAGCACTCTCTGTGCTGCCAAGCCTTCCATTTTTATAGTCTGTACACGGGCAGATTTTCCATGAACAGGCTCAAATGTATTCCCAAGCAATGATGTCTAAGAAACTCAGTAAGCATTTAACCAAAAAGAACATTTCTTATTGCAAAACAAAAGTAGCATATTCTTATGCTTCAACATACATGGGAGCTGAAGGGTATTCACTCATCTTATAGGGCTTTTGTCCTGGGAGAGGCTCATAAATGAAGTCTATCCTTTAAATGCTCTCCTTTTTCTTTCCTTCCCTGCCTCCCTTTCTTCCCTTTTCTCTTTGTGGCTTTGGGAATCCAACCCAAACACTTATTCATGCTAGGCAAGCACTCTACCACTGAGATACACCCTCGGCCCTCCTTTTTTTCTCTCTACAGACTTACACAGAATGAACCCCAAACACCCACCTACACAGACATTTTATATAAATTAGAGGCCAAGTAACTGAAAAATTAAACAAAATTATTTATAGAGTATCTTTCTAGAGATTTGAATGTGGATTAAGGTGGAAGCTGGTGGCAGCTGTGGAGGAGAATGAACCCATGAGAGAAAGCGCTAACGGAGAGAGGGACAAGAATTTCATTTGGCTGGCAAATAAAAAAGCAGGTACCATAGTTTCTTAAAGAGAAAAATAATGCAGGAAATGGTTTTATATGTACATATTCATATACACTATTTCAGAAACTTCCCGTGAGAACAAATTGTGTTGCCCCCATGTTCCAAATCCTACACTGCATCCTGCTAGGATCGCCCAGTTTCACAGATTCAGTTTGGAGTGAGTGCTTCCCTCCACCTAACAGGACTGCAAACAGCTTCCTGTCTCCCTCCCCCTCACCTCTTCTTCTATAGATTTGGATCCCCAAAGAAGTTCAAAACCAAAACCAAACCAAAACCGACCCTCATCCTGCCAAATTGTACCCCAGTCTGCTTCCCGGAGAACCAACCCACTACCCATGTGTGTGCATACATGCCTCTATCTGCCCAGTCATCCAGCAGCCTGCCACTGGGTTTGGGCACATAGGAGGTCTGGTGTGGGGGAGGGGCTGCTACAGATGAAAAAAGCCAGTTCTACCCGTTAGGGAGCTAATGAATATAATAGTCCAGTATAGGAACGATCATAAAATATTAAATATTGTGACCAGGGCTAAGGAAGGATATAAAGGGGACAGCCAGGATGCAATCCCAGGCAAGAGAGATCTAGAATCTTCACGCATTATAACCGTCAGTATCTCTAACCTGCTTCCCCTATGCAGTGCTAAACCCTGGAGGACAAAACAGACTCTGTTGTCTCTCTTCACAGTTCCTCATCATGTCTAACAGAGTCCAAGACAGTGCAGAAATCGCCAAGCACTGTAAACAAAGCACAAGACAACACAACCAACAGTTCTATGTAGTAGGGAAAGCTCTGCCACTGGCCTGGCCTTCAGTGTGAAGCTCCCAGGAAGTTTCTCCAGATGCTCAGAAGTCTATTAAAACTTCATCCATAGAATCTGAGAATCCGCAGAAACACAAGACAAGTTCCTGACTGCCAAACAGCTACAGCTCACTGTGTGGGCAGGACAGAAACCAGTTCAAGCTTCAAAAACAGGAACAAGAAAAGGAACTTGACTAATAGCCAATTGGTACAGTATGCGCAGGGCATCATCTCTGCTGTCAGCTGGCCAGCTCACTCATCATTAATCTGTCAGCAAAGGGTAATTAAGAACCTCTGTCATTAACCTGACACTGGGAACCAGACCCCTAAACTCGCAAACAAACACACCTGCAGAGTTTTCTTTAGCGCCAAAGAAGAAAAGACTCTTCGAACAAAATGCCACTGTCAAGTGTGGTAAGGAGCATGGCTCTGGAGAACAGTGGTAGTGTCCAGAGTCCATTCCCAGCCTTTCTCTGCCTCCAGGGCGCTTCCACTCAACTGTTCGCTCTCACCCCAGCTCAGCACATGCCATTGCCTCTCTTCATTTTCCTGCCACTGCCTTGGTGCAGCCTGTAAGTAACTCGTGCTGCTGTCCCCGAAGTGCCATTGGCGTCCTTCCTCTGTCCTGCATCCATGCCGCCAGCCTCTCCAGTGTTGGGCTCACACTCTGAAAGGAATCCCAGGAATCCCTGCAGTTCTTCATCTCTGCAAGAAGTGATGTCTGGAGGTGGTTTCTGTTGGCCATGTCCCTGCCCAACAATCATGGAACACCCCTTCCCAAGTTCTCCAGGACGTCTGCCCTACCCTGACTGTTTTAGTCCTTGAGAACTCCCAGAATTCCAGCGGCCTCCCGCCCCTGGAATGTCTGTCTCCTCTTAACAATTTTACTACATTCTACCTATTGCTTATTACATGGACCAACTGATGATCCGATAAAACAGTAAAGGCAGTTAGAGCCTGCCATTTTCTATCTCTCGCAGAGACCCCACCCCATGGAAATGCTTTTCTGCAGCACCTCCCCAGGTACAATCAGCCTGACTTTCCTGAACCAGGGAGTTGGTGGTTAAGACACTCACTTGCTTTTGGCTGAGCAGACAGACTCTCTTGATTTTCCAAACCAGAAGGGAAAAAAATTGATATTGCTAATGCTACTCCCCCGTTGCTTCTTAGAAATGATTCCCATTCCCTTTAGAATTAATATATCAAGCCCTAGGATTTCCAAGAGACGGATGATGGATTTGCTGACAGTTGAGTCTCTGGACCGAATACAGTGTTCCCTAAACTCTGCTGCTTTCCTAATCACAGAATGAACCACAAAATGACAGAAAAGCAGGGGAGATGCAGACGGCAGAGTGGCATAGAAACATCATCCTGTGCCTCCTGGGGCGGGGGAAGATTTCTTCTAATGGCACGCTCAAACCTCTTCTCCCCAACCCTTCCGAACCCAGGGTGTCTGTTACTCAATGAGAGTACCCCACACCAAATGGGAGAAGCTTTCGAAGAGTCTCCTAAAACAGTAAAAAGCAAGTCGACTACGGAAGCTGCATTGCTCCTTGTCAACAGGTGACCACCATGGGGACGTTCAAGAGGGGCGTGAATACCTCCTGGGCCTCCTGCCACCTGGACAGTAGTAAGAGGTTTATGGAGTGGGAGCAGCACCGGGAGGAGACTGCCGTGCCTCTTCCATTTGGAGTAGCACAGCACAGGGGAGCTCCCATCTCTGCATTAGCAAGTGGACTGGCTGAGGTGGCCTCTGTCTTTTTCAACACCCCCTAGAGCCGAGGAGAGAATGGTGGAAGCAGGAGGTCCCAATGTCCCCATCTTGTTGAGCTGAAAGGGGAATGGAGAAGTAAACAAAATCCCCTCTGCACTCACATGTAACCTGAGAAGACAACTCGAAATCCTGTCAGCTAATCAGTGGAATCATGACAATTCTATTGAATATGTGTGTGTATGTGTGTGTGTGTGTGTGTGTTTGCCTTGTAGTTTTTACTCTCTCTAATATATATATATATATATATATATATATATATATGGTGATTTTTACTCTACAAAGCACTAAGATCGATTATTTTGTGGGGTTCTTAGAGATAACCTAAATGGGTAAAATGACAGTTACCATTTACTGAAATGGCCAAGGACACTTACCAGGTGTTATTTACTCGATTCTGGTAGTACTAAGGTCAGAAAGAGAAGTAACTTGCCCCTGAGAGAGACACTAAGGTTTTTCTCATTCTAGAGGTTTTTTCTTAACCTTCTAAAGGGCATCTCATGTGCAGAGGAGGCAACAGTCCTTACAACTCAACTCTCAACAAAGTAAACATGTGTGCCGCACAGGAGCCATCTTTCCCAGTTACAGACTCTCCCCTGGAGGAGGTACAGATCCACAGGAGAATGCCAGCTTCTTAGGGCAAAGGTCAGCCTCTGTGGGTGGGTGTCTGTCATTTAAATTACACCTGACTCTGCAACAAAGTGTCTGCAACAGGATGCAAGCAAAGCAAGACGGAGAAGCGACACTAATTCTGGAGCTTTGTCCCAAAGGAGAACACTTTCAGACTGGAAATAATGAGACTAAATGCCATTTAGCATAATGGCTCATGACATTAAAATAAATGTTCAAGTCGTGAGATTCAAGCACACAAGGCAAGAAGTGACTGCAGGAAACAGTAAGGTGCAAACAAATGGTGTCAGCTCGTGAGAGCGGGCTGCCCCTGCTCTTCCAGGCGCATCTGACCTGAGCCATAGATAACTCGTGCTGCTAGCTGTGCAGCTGTGCAGTGGCCTTCTCACACAAGCTGTCAGTCACCTGGACAGACAGGGGCCTTCGGAGCTGCAGCCGGTTGGGGGTGGGCACACCAGGGTGTACATGTGCTCTTTCTCTCTCTTTTCCTCTGACTACCAAGCACCCTGGAGTCTCTCCAGTTCCATCCTCCTTGTTAAGGAGTTCCCTTGCCTTCCTCCCTGTCTCCCTCAGTCCCCTAGCTTCCACCCACAGGATGAGCTGGTAGACGGTCGGAGGTAAAGCTACTGACATTGCTCAAGTGTCAGTGACAGCATGTATGGTGTCCGTCTACCCCAAGCTCTGGAAATATACTTAGATACTCACAGATGTCTATTAAATACACCTATTGGATTATTCCATGATTAGAGAAGATCCAAAAGCCACCTGGGAAGCAAAATCTTGGCACCTTAAAGTCACAGAAACACACGCATGCCAAAGGATAGCATTTATGAATGACATCCACAAGTACTACACCGAGAAGTACTTCCTTGCACAGCCACTGGAAGCCTTACTCACACACGGGCACCTCCCTTTCTGCCTGCTTAGCCCAGGAATCCTACCCACTCTAAGTCAGGGGCCACAGCCACCCTCTGAGGAGTAAGCACAGCTCAGAAAGACAAATACCAGGGCCCATGACTAGGAGTCTGGGAAAGCCCTTTATTAAACATTCACCTCTGAAAATGGAGATTAAAAAATTAAAAACGAACAAGAACAAAAGCCCCCCTAGCTAGATGTTGTCCTACTCTGACTCCTGAACATGCATTTCCTACACCCACGCCTGGTCTAACAGGCCTTCCACCAATTGATCTCCCCGGTTGGCCCTCGAGCGTGCCTTGGAAAGCGTGAAGACTTGACCGTGTAGAAGTCTGTGCTCGAGGTTTCCAGCAGGCAGTCACGGTCTGTAGGGCAAGTAAATTTTCAGGGCTGTACTAGGTGCACAGAACTATGATTGCCGATAGAAAGTGAGGGGTCCTGAAGCCTGAACCCCGAGCAGGTAGAGGCAGAGCGGCTGGTGGAGGTGGGCTGAGTCTGGCGAAAAATAGACCCACGGTTGTGGGCAGCTTCCTCCTGTTGCTCCGTGCTGGGGAGAGGCGGAGGAGGACATTCATTTCTCTCCTAATAAGCAGCCACCTATCCTATTGCTTCCATAACTATTGATTATGAAAAGCTTGTGGCGCCTCTTAAAGGGGAAGACCAGCTCTGCGTGTCGCCGCGACTGCTTTAGGACCCCTCATCCAGGGCCCTCCTCCGCCAGCCACGCCACAGGGTTGGGCTAGGACTTCTGTGCCGGCTTGCCCAGCAGTCTCAAGAACCGCAGACACAAGCGGAGCCAAGAGCCAATAGCTCTGCCCACGGGTCTTTTCTTCCCACCGACTCTGAGGCATGGCCTCACAGCCCCAGGATGGAGGACCCGGCAACACACGGAAAGTTACTTCCAAAGGGTTGCGCCGGTTTCCACAGAAAACTACAAGGCGTAGATTTCTCGAGCCCCCCGCACCCACCCCCGCCCCAGTAGTGAGCCTCAAGGCCGCCGCTGGAGACCCCGCCACAGTGTGATCTATGGGTAAATGTCCCTCTTGTCCCTCCGACGCACCTAAGTGCCATGGGGTAGGAGGACGCCCCAAAACCAGTTCCCAGTTTTGGTCTGAAAGATCTTGGCTGCCGGGGGACCGGCCTCCTGCCCCACAGCTCCAAGAAATACTCTCGATTTCCTGTACTGCCCTCCCCTCCTCTCCAACCTCAGCCCTCCCGGCAGGGTTGCCCCTCTCTACCTGCAGCAGTCACAGGCTCGCCCTCGCTCTGCTCTCCAGAATCTGAATCCATACTGTGGGCTTCCGCCCGCGCATCCACCACCGCCCGCCTGCGGGGCGCTGGGGCCGGCGTCCCGGCTCGGGTGGCGGTGGCACACTCGGTATGGGCTGCAAAGAGTCTGGAGCCCGGACGGAGCAGAGTGGGCAGTGTGTGGCCAGACACTAGGGCCAGGGGGCGGCTCCGCAGAGGCCAAGCCTGCTCCTGTGGCCCGCCCGCCGCCCGCCGCCGGTGCCTGCACGCGAGAGTAGTTGGGGGGGGGGGAGGGGACGGGAGGGGGTAGGCTATGAGAGAGGGGGAGGAGGAGTGTCCAGTGCCCCAGGGCTCCTGGCTGGGATTAAGTAGCCCGGGTTCCTCTACACCCAGAGCCGTGGAAAGGGAGCCCAGCGAGGTGGTGCTGGTCCTGGAAGTCAGAAGTCCCCTTCTTTGGGTGTGGCAAAGTTTGCAAAATTCTTCAGTGAAAAAGCGCCTCTGACCATTTTTTTAAAAAAAAGGAGTTATTATTAAGGTTTAGGGTTGTGAGGCTGCACGCGTTTTAGTTCAATTTCACCCCTTAGACACTTGAGTGAAATCTCTGTGTGTCTCTTTCCTCGCGTGGAAAAGTGGGCGAACGGTCTTGCAGGAATATTGTGGGATATATAATGCCGGTTCGCTTGTAAGAGAACCAGCAGCGGGCCTTCCTCCTAGTGAGGAAGGAAATAACTAGTCAGGTAGTGATAACTCCTGCAGGTCTTGCTCTTCTCCGCGTGGGCGTGGCCTGTCGAGCTGGTTCTGAGAGCTGGGTGAGGGCCCAGCCTGAGTTGGCCTGGAAGACTGGACCCACCCTGGCAATCATGCTCTGTGCCAATTTTTTCCTCCAGCTCAAGAGGCACGAATTGATTTTTAGAACGTTTTCTTTTCTGGGGAGCTGGCTAGTGCGTAAGAACGCTTGGTGTTCAAGCACGGAGAACTGAACTTAAAAGCCCCCCCCCCCCGTGGCCCCCACAGGTGCCTGTGACCCAATGGAGGACAACCACAGGAGGATTTCTGGGACTTGTTGGCTACCAGCCTAGCACCAGGTTAAATTAGAGATCCTGTCTGAAGGTAATGATAGCGAATGACGGACACCTGCTGTCCTCCTCTGACCTGGCAGGTGGGGAGGAACCTTTTCTTGCTGATGGGATTAAATGCAAAGAACTAAACTTTCTCAACATCCCCTTTTACGTCCATTAAAAAAAAAAATTATCTAATCAAGAGACCAAGCCATGGAGGAGACGCTGAGTAAAAACTCTATTGTTAATTTCTGAGTATACATGTGCTTTCATTGCATTCCTCTATTATAGGCTTAAAATTCACATAACCCGAGCCTGCTTTTCCTGAGTGTAAACTGACCATGGCGGTCACAAACTATTGGCCTGAGAGAACAGAAATCAGGAAGAGAATGTTGGCTTAGAGGTGCCCGATTCCCAGTGTGCCCTCCGAGCACTCATGTCGTCTGAA
This sequence comes from Arvicola amphibius, assembly GCF_903992535.2. Lineage (NCBI taxonomy): Eukaryota > Metazoa > Chordata > Mammalia > Rodentia > Cricetidae > Arvicola > Arvicola amphibius. The sequence goes on from NC_052049.1 coordinate 122,218,201, forward strand.
CTATGTGTGACCCAGGGATGAAATTGCGTTTTGGAGATGAGAAACACAGTTGCGATTTGGCTGTCTTATAGAAGCAACCCCATGGTCACCCCCACTTTACGATGCAGAATCTGGGTCTCCGGTCCAGGGAGCACAAGCGGGAAGGACGCCGTCTGGAGTGGACAACTGTCTGTTGTGGCCCGCTGTTACAGGCAAGTTTTGGCTTCTCATCTAGCTGGTAGCTACCTCATTTTGTGAGAGGCAAACCTCACAGAACATCATTAAAACTCTACTTTATGCTCTAGAGGAAAGTTTTCTGGAAGACCAAACTCCTTGGCCTCAGTGATTAAAGTTGGATAGGATGAAAAAAGCCCCTATATAAGAAGTGTGCTCTTGGGCAGATGGCCCAGCCTCTCTGTCTCCTCCTGAATTAGCATTTCCTTTAGAGTCCCCTGTGAAGGAGGAAAAGTGGTGGGCGTGGAAGGAACTCCCCAATGCTGGTACACTGTTAATGTTGACAAGGGAAAGAGCATATATTCCTTAGTCTAATGGGTCTCATTTAGAAAAAAAAAACCCTATTTTTAAATGAAAATCAAAAAGGAATGCAAAATTGGACCCAAGTCAATGCTCAGAAAAGAAATGGCTGGGTCATTTTAAAAGGTTGCTGTGCTAGATCTGATAGCTCATGCTCATAATCCCAGCACTGGGAAGCTGAGACAGAACTACTGGCCACAAGTTCAAAAACAGCCTAGGCTGCAGAATGAGCTACAGGTCAGACTGTCCTGCAGGGTGAGACCCTGCCTCGAAAAAATAATGAGTCAAAAATTTTTTAAAGTTTTCTCTAGCCACTTCTCGGAGGAAAATTGTAACTATGACTTCTCACAACTGAGTACGCTGGGCCAAAGGCATTTGGTATGAAGAACATGTGGCTTTAGTGACAGACTGCTTGTGGAGCGTGTCTAAGATTCTGGGTTCAGTCCCTGGCACCCCCCTCCCACAGTCTCTAAATGCAAAGTTGAAATTCAACAACAGGAATATAAGTTTTTCTCTGGGCCTTATACTTTGATTCCTTGCGCTTGGTAGGTCTGTTTTTGTTTTTATTTGTTTGTATATATTTCATGGACAGATGCTCTATGAGAGTTGTGTGGATACAATCGTGTCTAACAGCAGAAATTAAACAGGGACTTCTTGTGCTGAGACCAACAGAAAAGTCCTGGGAACACGTATTCCCGACACCAGACCTCCTCTGAATACCAGCTTATTTGAGCTCAGAGATAAGTGCCTGTGAGTGAAGAGGAGGAAGAACTGGTCAAAGTGCCCCGGAAAGAGCAGGAGCTAAGTCTTTCCACAGTAATCCCTTTTCGGTTAGCCGTTCCCAGCCTGTTCTTTCTGCAGAATGAGACAGATGGAGAATGAAATATTGTATGTACGATTAAACAATGCAAGCGAGAGATCCAAACTAAATAATGTCTCCATTCTGGTTTCCTATGATATGCATTATGTCGTCATGGGACAAGACAAAGGGAACTGATTGCTGGCATTCGAGGGTAAAGAGAAATGTTACATTATCTGTGCCTCCAGATGGGAAAGCCAGTGCCAGAGAAGCCCTTAAAGCAACATCTCCTGACCGAAGACAGTGAAATCCAAAGTGCCACTTTCTCTTTACAAACCCATCCTGGCATTTTTTTTTCCTCAAAAAAATTAATAAAAAATAAAATAAAAAACAAAACAATAAACCTCTTTAGGAGCTGAAAGGGGAAATAGATTTCATTAATGCCTTTGTGTATTTTTAGAAAAAATGGTCTCACTCTGCAGACCTGAATCTAGAGTCAGAGAATTACAATCCGCCTTCTTCAGTGTTTCCACGACATCTTTGGAGCCTGGTAACTCTGATGCCAAGAGAACATCTAACTCTCTTTGGCCATTTCTTAGCAGCGAATAGAATTTTTCACTTTTTAGAGAAACTGTATCTGCTGGGAAAAGTATCTCTATCTGTAAGGTGTCAAGAAATAGAAAGTAAAGTAGATCCATTTCTGCTAAGGCAATAATACTCTTTCAATCTGAGCCAGGGCCGTGACTCATCTGCCTGTCTCCTCTTGTGGGATGGAAAGGGAGTGTCTGCAAACCTCCTGACAGCAGAGGGGAGGGAGGCTTCAGGGAAGGTGGTTTCCAATGCTCCAGCTTTAGATTCAAGTGTGTTTCTCTCTGGGCTGAGGTGGCCTTGACCCAGGAGACAAGGACGTTATTGACAAGTTATCTCAAGGTAGACATAAGGTAGCTTCTGCCAGAACCATCATGGCTCCATAGGAGCTGATGCTTGCAGGTAGTTTTGTATTGTTCTAAGAGGACAAGGAGCTGGAAGACAGCCTTGAAAGAAGGAAGGGGTTTTCCACATTTCTCTCTTTCTAGCAAAAATAGGGTTTTATGATTCCCACTGCTTCTTTCAAATGCAGGGCACTATGACCATGGAAAACAGGAAAATATAAATAAGTAAAAAGAAGGAAAATAAAAAATCCTTAATAATCCCACTAGTTATAATCCCTGCTAATGTTCTGTGATGGTTGATCAACTTGATACACACGGGGGAAAAAAAGGAACCTCAGTTGAATATTTGCCTCCATGAGATTGGCGTGTGGGTATGTCTGTGGAGAATTTTCTTGAAACTAATGGATGTAGGAAGAACAAGCCTACTGTGGACCGTACCACCTGAGGGCAGGTGGGCCGGGCTATAAAAGACTAGTAGCTGGACTTGAGCCTGGGAAGAATCCAGCAATCAGAGTTCCTCCATCACTACTGCTTCAAGTCCCTGGACAGCTGAGGTTCCTGCCATGACGATATGATGAAGTAAGCCCTTTTTTCCCGGGTTGCTTTGTGTCATGGTGCTTCTTACAGTAACAGAAAGCAAACTAGAATGTGTATCTTTTGGGATTTCCCCCTTGTTGGCTGCATAGTATTCTGCTTTTGTAGGCTTTGTTTGTTTGGTTTTTAGTTGGCAGAAGCCTGGGGTGGGGTCAGGAAATGAGTATCAAGTACTTTCTTCCCAGCACTCTATCCCTGAATCTTGGCTTTCTGACGGCAGCTGTGTCTCCTCTGTGACCACCATGAAACTCAGGTGACCCCAGCAGCTAGGTTGCCGTCGCAGCATCTCCGGTCCTTCCAATGCAGAGTGGCAATGGTTACCTGCTGCAACAAACGTTCAGATCACCTCGCTAGCCCCCGTTCGACTTCTCCACTCTTCCGTGGCCTGTGCAACCAGTTCCCCAAATTGTTCTGCCTTCTTTGAAAACAGGAAAGATGCTTTCCTAATATGAAATGTTCATTAGAAGAACATTGGTTCCTGGATAGTCATGGGCAGAGATATTGGGGGAGCCTGGAGCTCCAACTATTTAGGATTCTTTTGGAAGGATTCACACTGGAAACACTACTGCAGATGTGGAAAACTCTCCTATAGCTAAGAATATCACATTCATTCTCATGAAGACCTTATCTGGGGCTGGAGAGATAGCTTAGAAATTAGGGACATGAACCGCTCTTGCAGAGGATCTGAATTTAGTCCTCAGCATTGATACCAGTTGAAGCACTGGAGAAATCGCGTGTCCAAGTTCTGGGAGTGGCAGGTGAGATTGGAACCCAGAACTCCTGAGGTTTGCTAGACCTCAGCTCCTCATCTGATGCTGGCTCCCTCCCCTGGCTACGCCTTCAACAATCCTTCTCCGTGGTTTATGTTAATCACCCTTCTGATCCGGGGAAAGGAAAACTGAATGCTCTAAATTTTCCCGTTTTAATTTTATTGTAATTATATGACAAACTAGTTCAATAATGCTTACTTGCTAATTATTATACAGAACAAATGTTGCTTGCCAAGTGTTGAGTGGAACCTTTTATTCTTCTCTTCAAAAATTTTATCCTTAGGAAAGCTAAATACGTGTTCCAATCTGGAAGGCTTCATTTATGTAAGTCTCCAATTTCATAATGTGTGTGTGGAATGTAGGGGTGGAGAATGGGAAAAGGGTGCTCAAGGTCAGCCATTCTAACCTCGTCACTCCAGATGGGAAGAAACACACCTAAAATTATAGAGCGCCTCTCCCAGAGCCAGGGGTAGGTGGGACTAGAACCCAGGTCATTGGCCTAGTTTAAGGCGATTCTCCTTTGTGGCCCCTCCACCTGCCAACCTTCCTATCCGCTTCCCGCTGGCTTCATGTACTCTTTCTCTAATACTGCTCTTGCCCCTCATTTTCTCTCAGCTGCTAGCCTGTTTTCAAAACAGGACTTAACCAACACCTCTTTTCAGGGTCCTTGTCTCTCTCTCTTCTCCCTCTCTTCTCTTTCCTGGGTTTTTAAACTGTCCGTTCTCCTCTTCAGTCTAGCCTACATGTTCTTTCCCAAATCTTCCCTTGACATTGTCCCTTCATGGATTCCTTCCTTTTGATCCGAGGCCAGTCTGTCTGGTTGAAACCATAAACTCTTCTACTGGAGGAATCTTCTCTAAGTCCTGGGCCTGAACTCTGGTTGCCATACACCTTGGATCATTCTGAGAAAGGCCGTAAGTTAATATCATAACATTTATGCATAAGCAGGACCCGTGGGACTGTCTCTACTGTTGCCTGGCTTCTTGGCTGCTGCTGATGTGAATGTCTTCACACCTCAAACATGACTGCAGATGTGGGAAATCCTCCTTTAGCCAAAAAATCACATCTATTCTCATTAAGACATATTATCCAGTGCTGAAGAGATAGATGGCTTAGTAGTTAAGGGCATGTACTGTTCTTGCAGAACGTTTGAATTTGGTTCCCAGCATTCATGATCTGGTGACTCAGCCTCCTGTATCTTCAGCTCTAGCTAATCCAATGCCTTCTCATACACCTACAGTCACACACACACACATACACACACACACACACACACACACACACTTCTCAAAATATATTATCCATGAAGTTTCAGTGCTTCAGCGATTTTCTCCTTTGGCTCTTAGCAATAATCTTAGCTGGGTTTTATATCTTTGCCAAGTTTGTGTTATGTGGGCATTTACAAGAACAAGGTTAGCAACCTTGTTCATGTTGGCCTTCCCCCAGAGCAGAGCATATTGCCACCGTAGTTTCTGTTGGCTGCTGTTTTTCTAGCCCTGGGAATTTTGTTTCTTTCCTTGTGTGGATTTTGTCTCAGGCACATAATTGCTAGAAGTTAGGAACTCAGTCTATCTTCCACATTCCTGTAATTCATACACTAATTCCTCTTGATAAGTTTGGAAGACAAGTGTACGGGACACTTGCTTTCTCCTTTCACACAAGTGATGTTTCGGCAAAGTTACAAAGAAGGAGAATTGCTGGCAGGAACGAAAGGACAGCTTCTGGAACCCAAGAACACAATCTGTTGTGTCTTCCTGTCCTCTCGTGTGAAGTACGGTCAGTGAGATGCGACGTCCAGTTTCAGCATGGAGCAATCTGTCTTTCTAAAGTCCCCATTGTGGCCAAAGGCTTTGCGTTCCCAGACTAGTAATGACAAGGTTTGCTTTCTAATTTTTGTATTATTTCTACATTGGCATCCAAAGTCTTATCAGATTCTAATTCCACTTCTTCCATGAGTCTCTTAATTTTACTTTTTCCTTCTTATACCCAGCTCTCATAGCTCTTGTCCATGACTTTTAAAAGACGGGCTCTTGTGTTACCCTAACTGGATTCTAGTGACTCCCACCCTAGCCTCTTCTGTGACTGGAACCATAGACTTGAACATTGCCGTGCTATGACATTACCCTCGTCACTAACCCTACTCTCGCCAGCCATGTTCTAGTCCAGGGACACCAAACTAAAGTCTGATTTTGGCCTAACTTTTATTGAACTGGATGTTATTCAAGGCCTGCCTGAATGTCCCAGATCTCTTCAGGTGCCCATTCTGAGGACCACTTTCTCTGTGGGATCCTGAGTCAGCTCTCATAACATTTCTTTACACTAGATACTGAGGGAGGAAATGATCTTGTTTATAACCCGGAATGTTTTGTTCCTGGGATCCTTATACATCCTCCAGTCCAACGTCCCGCTCAGGCTCTGCCAGCAAAGAGTCATGAGCTGGTGTAAACCAGTTGACTCTGCTTTGTCTCAGTTCCACCACTCCCATTGGGCATTCTCCTGGAAACGTAGGCCTCCTTCTCCTCTGATACTCTGAGACCTGGCCATTTTTGACCACCTGAAATAGCAGGAAGGAGTCAGTACAAACTGCTGGAGAATTTGCCTAACATAGCTACCATTGTGTTTACTTTCACTTTATTTAAAACATTAACTTGCTTGGCTTTTTTTTTTTTTTTGATTCCCAATGTTTTTAGCCTAATAGTTTCCTTGCAAAACTTATTGCAACTATAGCCAAGACCCAGAAGGAAATCAGGAAGAAAAGGTCCCAAGTTACCTGAAAATGTTACCAGTAAGTCTCTTCAGCTCTTCCTCATGGTCTAGTTTTCTTTCTTTACCCCCAAACTGCGAGGCATGAGAACAAGAAGGTGCAGTAGGCACCAGAGCTGGTGTAATAATTCCTTTCCATGCCCACATGGCCTATCACTCACCTTCCTCCCTGCAACCGAGGTGGCTTCCTTCTTACTGAAGGGAACTTCGGGCCTCTGAAAATGGAAGTGAAAGAAGAACTCTAAATAACGTGGGCAGGATGGAGAATAAACCTGTGTTCCTCCTCCAGTCCTGTTCTACAGTCTTCTACAAGCCCAGGGCAATGAGCTCCCGATGCCCTCAAGGTTCTCAAGTGGCCTCCAGCTAATCCATCAGCCGTGATTACCTTCTCATTTCCGTCCTATGACAGCATCCACTGGGGCATACTTCGGGATTACTTCCCCCCAAAATATATGTTATCAGGTCTTTATTTCAGGGTCTGTTTCTGACAGAGCCTAGTCTAACACAAGCTACAAGAACAAAGCCAAGGAATGAGAAAACTCTTAAAAAGAACTAGAGCTGGCAGTGGAAGTGTATTGACACTGAGTCCACAGCCAGGGCCCACTGAGTCACATATAACATACTGAGCTAACGTAGCAGTCATGGCGAAATGTATTTCAGAGGATTCTAGAAGAGGCCTGGGAGTAAGCTCCACATTTTGAAATGCTTTCTGCATACAAGAGTCAAAACAAACTGTGAAATAAATTTTAAGTATCTTAAGGAAGAATTCATTGACTGTTTGGAAGCCCAAGTTTCCCGAAGACCCCTGCTAACAAGGGTTTGCTGGGTTTTCATTTGAATTAAAGTCATTGCCTTCAAGCTTTAAGCCTCTTGGCTCCAGAAGTTTGGATTTTTATGATTCATGTTCTCATATTAGTTTTTTATTGTAGCCCTTCTTTCCTTGCATAATAGAGTTCTTTTTTTTAAAAAAAGTCTGCCTTCCATAGAAGCCCCCTTTGCCCCTTGGCCATTTTAATGGCTCTTCTTACTTGTCATTATCTCATTCCTGGGCTGTGAAGATCAGCTCTGCATGCAGAATCCCAGGGGTCAGGACACTGAAATCGGCACTTCTGTTTTGTTTTCCATCCAAATTGATTATTTTTTTCAGTTTTCATCCAGATGTTTAATATCATGTAAACACAGCTTGAAAGAATTCCTGAAGCGCTTGCAGATGCATGCCAGTGAGACACTTTCCAAATTACATATAATGATACTCTTAGGCTATTTTAATCCATGCCATAATCTCTGCCTAGAATTTTAGCTGTAGGATTAAAATGGAAAGAAAGTGGAAAATTCACATGTATGGGTGATTTGTCTATTTGATTACGACCTTTCGAAAACATTCAGGGATTGACACCATCCCCCCAACAAGTGCCAACATGTCTGTGACCATTACCTGCCCCACCAATTCTTACCCTAGTTCTTGGCTATGGTCTTAAAAAGTTTTACAAGGAAACTAATAGTCTAAAAATATTGGGAGTCACCCAAAAATGTCATATTAAAGTAGTACAGACTAAGTACCTTAAAATCCAGAAACTTACTTTCTGAAGGCCAGAATTCAAAATTAGAGAGCTGGAATCCAGTTTACTGGGAGGGCATTCCTTTTGTTGGATGGGGTGTGAGAGGGAGGCAGACCTTGTTTGTCCCTTCTGTAAGTGCATTAATCCAGTCACAGAGGCTTGCTCTCGGCAGGCACCATGGTGGGTCCTGTCACCTGGGAAGTCAAGCTAGGAGGATCACTGGAGTCCAGGAGTTTAGGCCAGCCTGGGCTACATAGAAAGATATCTCCTCACTGGGTGGTGGTGGTACACACCAATAATCCCAGCACATGGGAGGCAGAGGCAGGCGGATCTCTTTAAGTTCAAAGCCAGCCTGGTCTACAGAGAGAGAGTTCCAGGACACCCAGGGCTATATAGAGGAAACCCTGTCTTGAAAAAAAGGAAAGGAAGGAAAGAAGGAAGGAATAGAAATCTCCTCAAAAGCATCCCCCCAAAATAAACAAACCAGAGCCAACCCTTCCTCCCAGACCATTTCCCTCTCTGTCACCCATTGAACTTCAGAAAACAGGGTCCATCCTCCTGCCGCATCCAACAAACACAGCTCACCACCAAGGATAGACATTACCGCAGTGTAAAAGGACAGAGAAAATCCAAGTAAATGGCCAAGAAGCAAGCAGGCAAAGTCATTTTAATATCTGACAAAATAGGCTTCAACCAGAAACTAATCAGAAGAGATAGGGAAGAACATGCATAGTCACCAAGGGAAAAGTCCACCAAGAGGACACTGCCGTTCTTAGCATCTGTGCCCCAAACACAAGGACACCCAAGTTCATAAAAATTACCGCTACAGCTTGAACCACATATTGACCCTCCCACAGTGACAGCGGGTGACTTCAATATCCCACTCTTGCCAATATTCCAGTCATTGACACAAAAACCAAATAGAAACTCTGGCGTTATAATGTCACAAATAAAGTAGCAAGTAGCTACAGGATATCTCACTCAAATACAAAAGAATTTACTTCCTTTTCAGCAACTTGGAGACCTCTCTCCAAAGCTGATGACATACTTGGACACAGAGAAAGTCTCAACGGATATAAGAAAATTGAAACAACACTCGCATCCTCTCTGACCACCATGAGTTAAAACTAAGTGTCGGCGACACAGAAAGTTTACAAATGCTTGGAAACGGAACAACTCTCCACTAAATGAACAAAAATGGGTCAAGAAAGAAAGACTTTTTAGAACTGAATAAAAGTGAATGTACAACATGCCATACCAGTATAATAAAGGCGTTTAAGACATCAAAGAAATAAATTGAAGAAGATAATAGAAGATGGAAAGATCTCCCATGCTCATGGACTAGTAGGATGAATTTAGTAAAAAAAATGACCATCCTAAAAGCGATTTACAGAGTGAATGCAATTCCCATCAAACTTCCAACACAATCCTTCACAGAAGTCACAGGACAATCTTAAGGTTCACGTGGAAAGAGAGAAAAAAAAAATAGTTAAAACAAGCCTGGATAATAAAAGAACCGCTGGGGATATCACCAGCCCTGATTGTTGTACTGCAAAGCTATAGAAATGAAAAGCTTCTGTACTGCAAGGGACACCATCATTTGGATAAGGTGGTAGGCTACAGCATGGGCAAAGATATTACCACTTTCACATCAGATGGAGTGTTAGTATCTAAAATGTATAAAGACTTTTTAAAAAATGGCATAGAGAACTAAACAGAGAGTTCTCCAAAAATGAAACACAAATGACTAAGAAACACTTAAAGAATGTTCAACATCCTTAGTCATCAGAGGAAGACATATTAAAACCATTTTTAAAATTTCATCTTGCAGCAGTCAGAATGGTCATGATCAATGAAATAAATGACAGCTCATGCTGGTGCGGATGTGGGGGGAGGGGAGCACTTACTCATTGCTAGTAGGAGTGTAAACTTATATAGCCACTGTGAAAATCAGTGCAGAGACTCCCCAGGAATATGGGAATAGATCTACCTCAAGATCCAGCTATAGTACTCCTGGACTTATACCTGAAGGACTATACTCTACAGCAGAGACATTTGCTCGTCCATGGTATTGCTGTTATAGTCATAATAGGCAGAAATTGGGGCAGCCTAGATAGCCGTCAGTGGGTGAATAGATACTGAAAATGTGAAGCATTTACACAATGAAATATCATTCCGCTGTTAAGAAAAATGAAATTATAAAATTCACAGGAAAATGGAAAGAGCTAGAAAAAAATCATGCTGAGTGAGGCAATCCAGACCCCAAAACAAAATATTGCATTTTTTATTTTATAGGTATATGTTAGCTTTTAAGCCTTCACTATTCATGCTACAATCCATATAACAATAGATATTAGGTACCTCGTCAGGGACTAGAGGGTAAAAGAAGCTCTCCCAATGAAGGAGATATACTGTTATGAAGAGGTGAGGGAGAAACTGGACTGGAGGACCAAAATAGGGAGGGATGTAGAGAGAGGGAATGTGGGGATGGATAACAAGCAGGAAGGGACATTTTGTGGGCCATATGGAAACCTACTACTATAGAAGATTCCTAAAATATATGCACTTACCAAAACATCTAAATGGAATCATCAAATAATGGGGAGACGATGCCCTAGCTGGACTTCTTACCCCATCAACTGAAACTTCAAGTGACAGGAATAGATTACATGTTGCTGAGTTGTTGTCTAAAGGGGTCCCATGGAAACTCAAACATCTCAGGCTACTGCCAAAGCTATTGGTCACACTCTATAAACTGATGGTAAGGTCCTATTGCTGAAGACAGTGCTTGTGTATCTCATTGAACATAGAGAAGTCCAGCTGGTGTCTATCTAGAGCCTTCACTCCTACCAACTAATGCTCATGGTACTGGAAGACACTCTGCATGCTAACAAAGGAGAAAGGAAGTCATCAACCCAGCTACAGATCTGTGATCTACAACTGTGATGTTTGTGAGATGTGTTAGTATATTAGTGGTGCCAATATGGCAGGTGTAATAAGCCACTATCTAATTAGACTAAGGCCCATGAGATATAGCCCATGCCTGACACTGGTAGAATGGCCAAGAACCTGAGACTGCATAGATTATGGGCCTCATAGAAAACTAAATACTAAATACTACTGTTTTATTAAGGGAACGCAGTAATAATATGACTCCTGATGACATTCTGCTATACCCACAGATCAGTGCCACTCTCTGCCATCATCAGAGAAAGGTTTTCTTTCAGTAGATTGGAACTAAACCAGAGACCCACAGTGTGCAGAGAGTGAGAGACTTTGGTGTGCACCCTGTCCTAATCAGGATGTCTTTATCCTACCCCTCCCTTCAGGTCTCAGGACTCTATGCAGAAGAGGAAGTGGAAAGATTTTAGAGCTAGAGGTGATGGATGTCTCCAAGGAAACTGCCTTTCACACAGCAGGATCGATGCACATATGAACTCAGAAAGACCAAGGAAGCATGGACAAGGCCTCACCCCCATGTCCCATGCATAACCAAGATCATCTCTGCAGGTGATACCTGTTGGCAAAAAATAAATGGTTGTCTCCAATGGAGTCACGCCAGGTACATTAACTACACTTCAGTGTGGGCTCCATGCCCAGGAGTGGTTAGCCAAAACAAAATGAACTCACTGGTATTTTTGGAAGTGGACGGGGACTCTTGTGATGGTGTCAATCTCTGCGTTATATGATGTGGAGTGTGAGCATCCTACAGCAGAAGGGGGGACGGGTGTTGGACCAGATCTTCTCTAGTTTCCTTCCCTCTCCCAAAAACTCTGCCAATGTCTTTTCCCAACATTTCTTTTGTTGCTTTGCTGTAAAATAGGTGTCAAGATGCTGAAAATTCAAATAGGAGAGGAATCTCAGGGAAATTATGTTACTAGGAAACCAGAAAGCCTTGGCATTCACTCAGGAGAATGTATTCTGCTACCATATACTGTTCCTGAAGTCCTGCCAAACCAAATTCTTTATCCGTGGCCAGTCTTTGGAGCTGGTTTCCCTGCCCAAATGGTCCAAGGCTCAACAGTTCTCAGTATCAAAGCTACTGGTTAGCAATTTTTTGTCCTGTTCTTTGGAGTACTAAAGAATAAGGCAGAATGTTTAGCATGTTTATCCTTCTAAACAAGAGGATGAACTTATTTGGAATCTTTGGAGTTCTGTTGCCTAAATATATAAAATGTGTAGTCAAAGTTTCTCACCTTAGCGTGATAGCATCATGAATACATATCTCTTTGTCTTGGGGCTGCCCTGTGCTCTCTAGGCTGTTTAAGAGCATCTTTGGACTCTAGTTACTAGACTCTAGGGGTACCTCGCAGTTTTGACAACCAAAGATGTCTAAGTAAAAACACTGGGAGTAAATCATCTCGGTGTTCCTAACCCAACAAGCAGTCAAGCGGTGTCAGGAGTCCACCTTTTCTGAACTTATCACCTGATGTAGGAGATAAGGGCCCCATGTAACTAATATCAAGGACTAGAAGCCAACTGACCTTTGTTCAAATTCTGAGTCTCTTAACTCCAACTCATTTACCTCTCTAAGATTTAGTTTCTCTCTCTGTGAAACGGGACAATGATAACACCACATACTGGTCAAGAGAATAAAATCAGATGTGACTTATTACTATTATTAACCCTGTCCCCCAGCTGGCCTGGGAATGGTTATTTATTCCTTGGCATATATAACCCAAATGTGCTCTGTACTGAACACATAGACTAACTATTGTAACTCGCAACTCTGAGGCTTGAAGGCTGAAAACAACGCTTTATTTTCACCCACCTAATGGCCCAGGTGTGTCTAGTGGAGCAACTGTCCTGGGGAGCTCTTCTCCAAGCGGACGTGGGACCTGGGCTCCTGTCTGGTAGCTCTGCCACTCCAGCATCTTTCCTAAAGTACGAATGCTCTAAAGGCTTCACAAAACTGAGAAGGGGTCTACTTTCACACTGCCTTGGCGATTCAAAGTGATGGTTAACCTGTCTTGAGTATCTACAGTAAAGAAATGTTTAATGCAGTATGTTTTGATAAATCAATTTTCAATTTTTTTTCATGGTTTATTTTTTTATATTTAAAATTTCCATCTCCTCCCTTCCTCCTCCCCCTTCCCTCCCCTCCCCTCCACCCATACCCCCCTCCCTCCCTCTCCAGGCCAAGGAGCCATCAGGGTTCCCTACTCTATGTTAAGATCAAGGTCCTTCCAACTCTCCCCAGGTCCAGGAAGGTGATCGACCAAGCTGAGAAGGCTCCCACAGAGCCCGTCCATGCAGAAGAATCAGAGCCCAGCACCATTGTCCTTTGCTTCTCAGTCAGCCCCCACTGTCGGCCACATTCAGAGAGTCCGGTTTGGTCGCATGATCCATCAGTCCCATTCCAACTGGAGTTGGTGATCTCCCATTAGTTCTGTCCCACCGTCTCCATGGGTGAACGCACCCCTCACGTTCCTGACTTTCTTTCTCATGTTCTCTCTCGTTCTGCTCCTCATCAGGACCTTGGAAGCTCAGTCCGGTGCTCCAATGTGGGGCTCAGTCATTTTCTTCATCTCTCGCCAGGTGGAGGTTCTTGGCCGCGTCTTGCCCCACCCTCAAGTTCCCAATTCTTGCCTGGCGATCGTGTCTACTTCCAATATCCAGGAGGATTACTATATCTTTTTGGGGGGATCACCTTCTTATTATCTTCTCAAGGATCCCAAATTATAGGCTCGATATCCTTTAATTATGGCTAGAAACCGATTATGAGTGAGTACATCCCATGTTCATCTTTTTGGGTCAATTTTCAATTTTGATTTTTTTGCTCTATTAGCTATTAAAATCCAGTGGAAGATGCATGCCTTCTATGGGAAATGTGAGTATTGGTTTGGGACAGAAAAATGACATAATCAAACTATTCTAGGAAGGTCTCTGGTGACAGTTTGAGGGCTAGTTTGTAGAACTGAACAATTAGACCAAGGACGAAGAGCTTACTGTCACACTCTAAGCAAGTGAAGATCTGGGCTGGGCAGGAGCAAGTCAGTAAATATATGCAATTTTCATTTGTTAATTATTTCTCCATAATAGGACCAAAAATGGGGAGTTTAAAGGAGGTGGGCTCAGTGGCAGAATGCTTTGTTGACATGTTCGAGTCATGAGTTTAGTCCCTAGAACTGCAAAAACAGTAACAGAGACAAGAAGCACTAGGGAACAGGAGTATTAATGGCCAGGGAAGTGAAAGTGTCGGTATTGTCAGCTGGTGCGACAGGAGAGACTAGCTGGGATGCTGAAAGAGGAAGCCTGGAGGTTTGGAGGAAGCTGCGGAGGTTGGTAGGTGAGATCAACCAGGGACCGACTTGGAAAAGGAGAACAGGAAAAGCAGCTCAGGGTGAATCTCAGAGAGCAGCCCACCTGGGGGGGGGGGGCTTTGGAGAAGAGCATGAGAAGAGAGGGGTCCAGATCAGTACCTGACCCAGAAGTTGGGGAACAGGGTATGACAGGAGGGGCATGGCACAAGGCAGATGCTGCACAAGTCTTTGAGGGGTCAAATAAAAAAAAAGCTACCGTTGGAAATACTGTGACGGCACCTCTCAATCTGTGGGTTGCGACCCCTTGAGGGCAGGGTGTTGAACATCTCTCTCACAGGGCTCACCTAAGACCACTGAACACACAGACGCTTACATTACACTTCCCAACAGTAGCAAAATGACAGCTATGAAGTAGTGATGATAATAATTGTATGGTTGGAGTCGCCACAACCTGGGGAACTGTATTGACGGCCTGAACCTTAGGAAGGCTGAGAGCCACCATACTATAAGATGGGATTCATCATCTCAAGGCTCAGAGGACTTGAAGGCAGCAAGGCAGACATGGTTCTGGGAGTTTTAGCTGGATGGACTGGGAAGGACTGGGAGGAAAGGGTTTTGGAGCACTCTACAGGGGAGGTCGGGGGTCTGGTTGGAGGGAAACCAAGTGTATGAGGAGAGAGGCCTGGGGATGGAAGGAGGAGACCCTGTCCATTGAGAGGTAGGCAGCAGACAGTGTAAGGGAGCCATGCAGAGCAATGGGAGGTGCTTTTTTCCCAGGGTGTAGGCAGTGAAGGATATGGAGAAGGCAGAAGAAACGTGTGTGTGAGCAGAAACTCTGAGGGGTTGCCACGAAGCTGCCAAACTCATGTATTTATGTATGGCTACGTGAGTATGTATGTATGTGTGTGTGTGTGTGTGTGTGTATGAATGTGAATGTGTGTGTAGTGCGTATGTATGAGTGTATGTATATATGTGTGTGTGTGTGCATGTGAATGTGTGTGTGTGTGTGTGTGCGTGTGTACATGGTGTGAACATAATGAAAACCATCTGGTGCCACTTTGTATCAGAGACTCCGGAAACTTCAAGGCTTGAATGGACCGTGAAGATCAAGCAGTCACAATGCTGTATTTCGCAACACAGGACAAGAAATTTCTAGAGGTTAGTTAGGTCATCTGCGTTAATTGCAGTTAGCCAGTGGGTGGCAGAGCCAGGGAAATGTAAGTTCCCTTAATACTTTGTCTGCCGCTTCTCCCTCTGACAAATTGGAGTGGTTTTCCTTCCTATTCTCTTAGCATAGAAAGAAAAGTAGCGGTTTGCCATGCAGATCTGGGACAGGATTGTCATAAGGAATTTAATCCATGCTTAGGACCCTTTACTTCACACTTTCAGAGGAATTATCAAAAGAAAATTATTGGACGGAACTAGCCGTGTATTATAGCTTCCAAGCCCATAAGCACAGATGTCCACTGGCAAAACCGAAATAAAATTGAAATGAATTAAAACTTGTTTTGTTTTTCATTCCTGGGGATAAAAAATTCTTGCTACACATAAAGTGCTCTGGTTCGGTCTCCTCCCCCTTATTACTAAACAAAAGCAGAGCACAACAGAAATAGAAATGAGCGCAGGGGTCTGCTCCCGCTCCCATTTCTTCCTCCGGATGACAATGCCTTTTTTTTTTTTTTTTTTTTTTTTTGTCAAATCACATCGTGGAATATCCATCACAGCACTGTCTCTGTAGAGGCCTCAAAGAAACTGAAGTGCATGGAGGGATGGTCATATGAGAGCCCAGCTCTTTGGGTCTTTTCAGGCCCAACTTGGTGATGGAGGAAGCCATGAAGCCCATTAGAGAATGAACAAGATGAGAAGCTGTGTCTTCTGGCGGTTAGGGCTATGGGTGGGAAGCAAGACATTCTGGGTTCCAATCCCACCCCTTTCATCCGCCTATAATAGCAGGTTTACTTTTGGGAAGAATTTTAGTTGGTAAAACAAACTAGTACCAACCAGTCCTGCACTCCAGGAATTTTGAAGGTCACTGTAGAAGAGTAGCAAATCCAAGTGTGTGGCTCCATCGATTTTAACTGGACCATTCGTGTCACGTGACAAGGGCTCCTTGACCAAACTCCTGGCAAGCTCTTCCAAGCCTCTTCTCGATGGTCTTAACTTTGAGTTTCTATGTCCGTGTCCATCTTTGCCAAATCTAGAGAAACTCAGTCAATCTAAAGAGAGGGTTTCATCCTTGACATCTGGTCACCGGGTCTGCCCTCAGCAAGAGCCCTTCTGAGTTGGCTTAGCAAGAGTCCACCTCCCACTGCCTTTTCCTCTTAGTAATTTTCCGTATCCACTAGTCCCCATCTCAGCTTCTTGGCTCTAAGTTACCACTAGTCCCTGTGTTTGGAGCTGAACTCCAGCCCCCCATGATTCCTATCACAGCCCTGAATAAAATCTTCTTTAGTGTTTTAACAAGCATGAGGGTTATAATTTCTTCAACAAGAATAAAGGAGAGTTAATGAAGCCCCCATAGGAATATTCTCTCAGTAGGATGAGAATAAAGTAGAACACAGGTGAGAGAAATTGGGGCTGACTGCTTGCTAGTCCTCACAGGGTACCTGCATCCTGGCTGGGCCCTGTGTGGCAAGCCTTTTACTCCGGCTCTGCATGTTCAGAACGTTGATTCATCAGAGCCTTCAGGAGGCAAGCAACTGCGGGAATGTGAGGCCCTGAGCTCACAAAGACTCCTGTTTCACATTCTCTCACATTCTTGTTATCCTCAGTAGCTTTAGGACCTTGGTCCTCTAACTTGTAGTTGGCTTTTATATGAAAATGAGGGATAACAAAGACTTTCTTTAGATGTTCTGATCTAATATATGCTGAAGAGCCTAGAATGGTTAAGAGGCCAATAAACAGACCCTTTTCATTAGAGAGATTCACTAAGAGATTGGATGGAACCAAACTCCCAGAGCCCCGGCTGTAAACTAAGATGAATGCTTTCACTTCACCGGAGTAAAAAACATTACACCTACCTAAGACCCATAGCTGTGCTCCGAGCTTGGCTTCCCCTCTCATCTTCTGGGACAGCGCATCAATAACGCGAGGGCTGCAAAAGCCTTAAGAGCATACCCACAAGGGTGGCACAGCCGCTGGCACCCTGCTCCTCCATGCTCATTGTACACACCTGCAGGCTCCCCTCTGCAGGTACCTGGCCACCCTCAGCCAGGTGCTGCAGTCATTCTGGCCAGCGGAACACCCTCAGATCCCACACAGAAAACAATGTGGAAATCTCTGAAAAAACAAAAAACACTCCTAGCAACAGCCTCCAATCAGCCAATCCCAGATTAGACCAACTCTATGACGCATGCTCTGCCATCTCCTAGGGCACCATAGC
Organism: Arvicola amphibius; assembly: GCF_903992535.2. Classification (NCBI taxonomy): domain Eukaryota; kingdom Metazoa; phylum Chordata; class Mammalia; order Rodentia; family Cricetidae; genus Arvicola; species Arvicola amphibius. Next base: position 122,235,776 of record NC_052049.1, read on the forward strand.
AGAACTGAGCTCAGATGTTGAGGGACTCTTGCATGACGGCTCACTCTTCAGTCCCTGCTCTCCTCTCCCCATCTCACTACAGCTCAGGAGTCACTTGCTCTTTTTCCAAGGATATCCTTGGCCCTGGGCCTCAGAGACTCAGTGACCTCACTAAGAGAGTCCTCAGCCACGAGGCCACTAAGTACCTGAGCTGGAGGCTGTCCAAGCCAAGCTCTCCAACTGACGAATGAACATGATATCAAGAGGCCACACTGATTTGTTCAGATTCATGAAGAAGTGGAATTGGCTCAGAAATGAGTTCTCCTGATTTATTAGTCTACCTAATGAATAGATATTTATCATCTCCGTGTCAGCTCCGCAGTGATCCCCAGATGCTGCAGAAACCAGCTCTGAAGGAACGGCCTGGAATCCTACCTTTGCCATTGGAGCACAAAATTCCCTTTCTTACCCGCTCTTCCTGATAGTCGCAGAATGCCCCTTATTTTTGAAATCTGTTAGCCAGTAGAGCAATCAGAAAGTCTTAGCACGTGGAGGTCATCCTCAGGTGCCCTCTTCCATCCCTAGGTCTCCTTGGGGATCTGCTCCTTGCTCCTCCCAGGAGCTGGTCTCAGTCATGTTCTCTGCTTGCTGGGGCTCAAGTCTTGGTCTCCCTTCCGGTTGTCTGCTTGCTTCTCCTTTCTCAGCTACATCTGCGTTTCTAGAATTTGCCGTTCACATTCACAGCCTCAATTTTCCTTGCTTTGCCAGCTTACTCCTGCGAGTTCCTGAACCTAACCCTGCAGAGGCTTTGGCAGCTCGTCCAAGGCTGCACAGGAATCACAACAGAGGCTAGGGTCTCCATAGTCCAGAAGGACTCACTTAGGGAAAGAGAGGTCTATTTTTTTTTCTGAAAACTTACCTGAAATGTCTCCTGTCCTGTATTCATCCCTGACCTTTGAACTGTTACAATGAATCCTATTGTTTACTATATTGCTTTTGCATGCAGCTCTGTCTTTGAATTATTTCCTTTCCAAAAGACACACTTGGCTTCCCAAGCTTATTTTCTGTCCATCAGGGAGACCTAAGTTCCCATTTCAGTCTCATTCCTCAACAGTGCTGTGGTTTGGGGCAAA